>NW_011889118.1:1240453-1286281 GCF_000151845.1 Pteropus vampyrus
ATACTTCCAAATATAGCTAAAACTCTAGCTTCTCTCTATTAAATAACTACAGTTAGACAAAAGGGAGACTGGTTCTTTCAGGGTTTATGTAGAGTCAAAGGGATACAGATATCAAGAGAAGAGAGAGAACTTAGAAGAAATATAAGTAATTTAAAAAAAATCAAAGAAGTAGGCCTCTTTCCATAAGGTCTTTTACAACCAATCATATGACATATGAGGATATTATTCCAAGATCAGGAAGAAATAGTTGATATAGAATACCAGCTAACACATTCACTGACTCCATCACACATTCATTTAAATGTTATCAGCCACGCATGATGTTATACACAAATAGCCAGGACTCTCCAGTATCTATGTGGAAGATGGGTGGGGTTGGGGGTGGGGGCGGACATTGCCTCCACCAGGTAAAGCTGTGCCATACCAGAAGCTTCCAATTCCATAGAAGTCCTTTCTTAGGTGATGTCTGCTTTCCTTGGCCTTTATGCTATTTCATTTCATGATGGTTCCAGGGTATCCTTATCTCAGAATGCATACTGCCCACCAGTACAAATCAAGGTTTCTCATAATTTTTTAATCCAGGTTCCTGAGTTCTCGAGCCAGCCTTGACTGCATAAAACCTGTGCTTTGGGCATTAAGTGAAAGAAGCGAAACACACAACAGTACATACTGTATGATCCTGTTTATAATGCAGCTCATGATTACGCAAACCTTAATTGATGCTGGGTGGGAGTCTAAGAGAGTGGTGGTTGGCAAGGGCATGAAGTGATGGAAATGTTCTATGTCTGGATCTGGATGGTGGTTACATGGCTGTATATATGTAAAAACTCACTGGGTTGCACACTGCAGATTTGTGTACTTTATACACCTCGACACGTGTATACCTCAACAATATGTTATTAATCTGTGCTATGGTCTTGGGTGCTTGGTGTATTCTGCTGTGGATATCCTCACAGACATCTGCGTACCTTTAGACTAGAAGCCTGGGTTAGGCCTTGTGTGTCTTCGCAGAATGCCCATTCTTGGTGTATCATGAGCCTAGTAATCTGGCTTTACTCTCAACCCTCAGTCAACCTGATGTTACTATCTTAAAACCACCTAACTGATAAACCCACCCTAGATGATCTTGCTTTTGCTGGTTCTTGTGACCTTCTCATGCACACATAAATAAGAGGGCAACACAGACACTGCACAATGCATTCAATTAATCTGGTCTACATTTTCAAATGTCTTTAAATAGAATATTATTAATTTTATAATATAGGTCTTTTGAATAAGCTTCTAACAATAGTCTGTTGGCTGCTGGGCACACTCAATTTTTCTCAAATAATGCCATCATAATTATTATCCAGTATGCAAATACTAGTGTACAATGCTTTGAGGCATGTGGCTAGGAAGACATGAGTTAAGTGTTAACAGGTTAAGAATTTAGCATTTAGCTCTGTTTCACAGGAGTTTAATCCCCCTGAGAAATCTTTACCTTTATCAAGATAAATGACTTGGACCTCAGCTAGGCATGCTTTTCAAGTTCTAATCAGGAAGCTACTGACTATAACTTTTAAATGTTATAAACTTGATTTATTCCATACAACACAAATTGAGCTAATTTACTTTAATGGCAGGAGAGGTGTGCGACACAGTCCTGATAAATCAGGCCCATGAACAAAGATAGAAGTAAAAGGACAATCTTATTTTTCACTCAGTGAACTCAAGGCTTCTTCTCTTCTATATAATACAGCTCTCCAGTCAAATCTATCTGAAACCATGGTATATATCTAACAAATTCAATTAACTGTATTAGAAAGGCAAATCCACACTAGAGTAGAAAGCTGCAATGGACACAAGATATCTGAGAAGATTCCTGACCATAGGACTTGCCCTATAACTCTCCAGCCATTATGCCCTTGGGTAAGTTATTGATAAGCTTCCTTATCTATGGGAATTGTGATTGCTTCCTTATCTATGGGAATTGTGATTGCTGCTCTGTCTCATCATAAGTTGTTCTATGGATCAAAGGAGAGAATGAATACAAAAGTACTCAGTAAACTATAAAGTACTAAAATCTGTGAGGGTCATGAATTCTGAGAGCTTTCTAACATCTCACACTCAATGAAGATGCATCTCTCAAATTCTAAGTGGGTATGGGCAGCAGAAAGGTTTTCACAGATTTATAGAATGGTAACGCTGAAACAAACTTCAAAGAGATTAACTGGCAGTATGCCCTGCTCATTTGAAGAATCAGGAAATCACAATAGCCACCTGTTATGGACTGTTTACTATGGTCCACCACACTTTACTCATGTCATTGCATTTATTTCTCACAAAAACTCTATGAGGTAGTTATCATTTTACAGATGAGGAAACTGAGGCTGTTACGAAGTCAAGATGTACAGCTGAGTTTTTCTCCAAAATCTCTAAAGTCTGTATCATTTCCCACTCTGCTATACAAACCCCAGAAAGATAAAAACATGTTTACCTGACTAACATGGCTAACTGGCAGGGTGCCATTGTACCAACTGTCCTTATTCAGCCTTACTGTCTGAGAATTTCTAACAGCAATCACCATGAAGATACCTAACGTTAGAGTTAAAGTCCTAAGGCTCACATGGAATGTTTCCCGACCACCCTGGCAAGAACGGTGTTCTCAGAGGAGATAAGATTTGGTTTCTAAATTCAGGGTACAGCTAAAACCACAAGATGACAAGACAGTATACATGCAATAAAATAAATTCCGTGTGCGTCAGGTGGGAATACAGACACCCAGGTTGAGTCAGACCAGAGTTCAAACCTGACAGTTACCTTGCCCAGCAATCAATGCTTCAATTTCTCTCCATTCTTATCCCCGAGGCTTAGTATAGATAGAGGTGGCTCCACCCTGGGTTTAGAGATGAAGCACAAGACTAGGGCTTGAGTCAATGCTTCACATGTCCCTGGCTACATAAGTTCAAGATGTGCACATGGCCTAGCCTGAGCCAAGGAGATGAAACAAAACAGCCTGGTATGGCTGGGACAAAGACCCTCATGCTCTTTTGCTGGAAGGAAGCAGGCTTGGAAACTGGTGACAGCCACCCTGCAATTATGGGGCGGGGGGTATGTCTGAGAATGGAGTCAACACACAGGAAAGGGAATAAGGATGGGGAGAGAGAAACCAGATCCTGATGACATCATTTGAGCCCCTGAGCTGACTCCAGATTTATCTCTGGACTGGTCAGTTATGTGAGCCAATAAATTCCTCTTTGACTTAATCCACTCTGCACTGGGTTTGGGCTCACTACTTTGACCAGAGGAGTCTTAATACACTGGATCACTAAGGGCCATCTGTCCCACATTGAAATGGAAGCTTCTTGTGGTCAGGGACTGACTTCTGACTCCCTCCGTTAACAGACAGTGAATTAGGCTGATCCTTGGCACAAATATATAGGAATTAAATAGGTCACCTCTAGGCTTTACAGCAAAACCTATACCCAAAGCAGAAAAAAACAGAAACCTGAAAAGCCCTATATTGATCATTTACTCATTAGTTCTAGTTTCTTTCAGCTGTGTTCTCCATGTCCCCTACTGCAAAGCTGCCATGTTTCATATGGTCAAATACCTACTCTTTATCCCTGGATCTTCTCAGAAAACAGTTTGGAAGACAGGAATGAGTCCATACCCCAATATAGCCCTGTACTTCATTCATACATACATATATATATATATATATATATATATATATATATGAATGATAATACTGAATTCTATTCAAGATGTTCATAATATATAGAAATCACTTATTATAGAATCTTGCTCACTCATGATACCATGTGTCTTCTGCTGCCCCAAAGAGCTAAGCAATAACTATGAGCTAGAGGCCAAATTGAGATCTCAGTACAGAATCTATCGGTAGCTCATTCAGTAGAAAAGAACAGCTGAGCCCTAAACGTTCAGCTCAGAGTCCTTGCTGACTCAAGCAAAGATGACACAAACCAATCTCTCCTCCACTGCCTACATAAAGAGTTTCAGAAACTTTTCTCTCCAAATTAAATCTTAAGTGCAACCTCAAACACACACAAGGAAGGGAGGAGGGAAGTGGGAAGGGAGGGGAGTTGCTCTGTAGGTAACACAGTGGGAAGGCATAATTCCATTTCCCCTGGCCTCTCCCTCCAGCTCCCAGGCCCCTGAGGTACTTCCAAGGGACCCTTGAGGCCTGCCTCAGTATCCTTTCATCACTTCTCAGAAGAGATGAAAATCAAGGAATAAGCAGCAAATTAATGCATGGTTAAAATTCATGGCTCAAGTGAGTGTTTAAAACTATTTCCATTTTCCTTGGCTGAAAAGGCCAGATATCTACAGGTGATGTGAAAAAGAAAACAAAGGCAATGGTCCAAGTAATTCAGCCTGAAAACTTACTCTGCTCCAACCAGAGAAACCGAGGCCCTGGTAAAAGCTGAACAAGGAACTAATCAAAATGAGCCCAAAAAAAGCCTTCAAAGGCCAGGCAGACAGGTGCTCTGACCTGGCTCATATCCCTATTCCATGATCTGGACCCCAGGGCCCTGTCCCTAATAAACTAAAAGTACACCACCGGCTGAGCTGCAGATGTTTCAACCTAAGATTTTTACACAGATCGTTTGTAAACTGCATTTCTTACGTTAAACTAGTGCATATATTTATCTTGTAGTTTTATGTACTGGCACAGTAGTCATTAAGGTTATCTAAGAACTGTTTTTCAACTCTAAAGGAGAAAGCAAAGAAGTTCTACTATTAAGCAAGACAGTCTATGTTTATGGCATAGAATTCCTTCACCAATTCCCTGCTTGCTCACTCGCTGCTCTGGAAATCCTTCCCAGGATGTCCCGTTAGGTTATGTCCACCTACTGCCCAATTCAGCAACAAGTAGCCCTTCTCAGCACAAATCCAAAAGTTCTCCAGTTCTTATAAAGTACAAAGGCAAATGGGCAACTTTTCCTGCTACAGACCGAAAAATTACCCCATTTCTTCTGGTTGTTATTTCCAAATTAGAACTGACAAAGTTTTAGGATCATAGAAAGAAGGAACCTCATACCTCAGAAATCCATCAAAAAGGGAGTTTTCTCAAAAGAGAGATTCCGCAGATAGTCACTAAATGGAACACTCCGTGCCAGACCCCAAGTGGTGACAGAGACAGTGCTGCCCTTGCCCTCAAGGCTCCCGCAGTCTGGAGGTCAAGGCTGACCTCAAAAATAACAAATCTGTTTCCCAACTTTGTCTTTTAAGTCAAGGACAGACCTCCCTGAAGAAACAGATCCTGGAGATAGGCTGGAGAGAAGGAATGAAAACCCTGGGTGATCCCGCCTTAATTGAAAGGTTTCTTAATACTTTCTAACGATGAGAGCAGCAAAGGAGGGTTTGAAGGCAACACCTAGGGTGCAACGTGGGTTAAATTAATGCTAAGCCCAGGCCATGTCTCCAGGAAGTCATTTTGTTTGTTGGTGTGTTTGAAGTACATGTTCCTTGTGTAAATGAAGATATATAAAATGGCATGTGGGATATGAATAAGGCGAGATGCCAAAGGACCTAGATTCTAATCTCAGTTTTGCAGCCACTAACTTGCTGTGAGCCTGAGTGAATCCCTCCTCCTGAGATATTCCCTAATCCTCCAGCTTGGTACAACTGCAGTGGTCCATCCTTTTACACAAGCACTTCCTGTGAGATTCTTTGTATAGCCCTGGTGACCTTAGATTCAGAGGCTCACATGACCCTCAGGATTAGAGGCACCTGAAATAAAGGTGACCCCCACCGGGGCACTAAGCAAGACTAGGCCAAATTCTGCCATGTCACTGTCTCAGGACACCAAGGTCCCAACTCCTCCCTCCTCCCTCCCAGCGTCATTTTGCAAACTTGCATATTCTTGGCAACAACTGCCTCTAAAGGGAAGTACCCACCAGAAAGGCCATCATCCAATTAAGCCAAAACAAATAAGCTCAAAACTTCTTCAACTCTTCCCCTCATCCAAACCAATCGATTCATTCATTCATTTTTTCAAAGTTAGCCTTTTCAAGAAAGAACAAACTCTTCTTAAGCATCTTTCAGCTCTATTTCTGCAAGTCACATCTACTGGCTGAAGTGAAAAAAGGTACTAGTCTCTTTACTGACAACCAGTCCAGAAACAATGGAAAAAAAGGTGTTTCTTCCAGCAGGGCCTACAGACAACCTAACCTGAGTAGGGGGCTTACCCAAAAACCCAGAGGCAGCTACATAAATAGGAAGTCACGGCGGGTAAACAAACAAGCAGATCAAAGCTGAGTCCAGGGCACCAACCTAGGTCAGAGGCATGGATAGAATGCCAGTATGCAGGGGACAAAAATCTCTAGGCCAGCACTGTCCAATGGTACTTGGTGCAATGATGGACATGTTCTCTATGTATGCTGTCTAATAGGGTAGCCGTATATGGATAATGAACAATGGAAATGCGGCTTGCATGACTGAGGAACTGAATTTTAAATTAAAATTAAATAAAACTTAAGTTCTGATAACCACATGATAGCGACTACCATTCTGGACAGCTCTGTTCTAAGCAGTTCTCTCAGATCTAAGCAATACTCTCTGAAAGAAAGGACTTTAATAACAAATGAACTGTATAAATTATATCTCGATAAAGCTCAGGGGAACATATGAACTATGGGAGGCAACTTAGGGTCAGGCCCATGTATGAGTAGAGCAGTTTGGAGTTGTGCTTCAAGGGAGATGAGAATGGCTCAGAGCTACAAACTCTCCTTCCCTACACATATAACCTAAACTCCCCACCTTCAGAAACAGTGGGGGAAAAACGAAAGGTGCCCCACAGTGAAAATTAGGAGACTTAAACTCCAGTCCTGACCTTTTTGGCCTATGACCTCTCAGAACCACAGAGCCTCCCATCACTAGGCCAAAGAGGTTGGAACAGGCAACCTCAAAGGCCCTCTCCAGCTATAAGGTTCTAAGAATATACATGTCACTTCATCAAAAAACTCTTGTAACTGAATGACATCATCAAGAAAATGAAGAGACAACCCACAGAAAGGGAGAAAATGTTTGCAAATCATGCATCTGATATGGGACTGGTATCCAGAATATATAAAGAACTCTTACAACTCAATAATGTATACACATAAAAGCACAAGTAATGAATAAAACACTGTGTATTAATAACAGAGTTGCCATTAAATGAGCAACTACTAGGTGCCAGGAATGTTATTTAAAAGGCTTCTTATCCTTATAACAAAGATTTTATGGATAAAGAAATTGAGGTTCAAGGTCACACTGCTAGTAAACAATGGAAAAACAATTCAAACACTGGTCAAGATGATTTCAAAGTCACAGTCTTTCCACAATGCTCTACTTCACCACTGAGTTGCAGGGTGAGTCTTAGGAGCTAAGTATGAGTTAAAAGTTCAAAAATTCACATTTCCTTCTCAAATCTTACATTAAGAATTTATGTTCTTTAATGTATTATTTTTATGGCTTTTGTAAATTGTATGTTAGGTTGGGAATATGTACAATTTAAATGAGATTCTAATTAGAAAAGTACCATGTAAATACTAAGACTCTGGAATTTTAAGTTTTGTTTCTACCTACGTAAGTCCTAGATACATTTGTTTCATTCAAAACAAGTGGAAATTCCTTTTCCGGACAAGGAACACTAACCAGAGATTGTTAAAATGAGTTCTCCCAAGTGAGAGAGAAGAGCTGCTTAAAGCCTTCTAAAATTCACCAGTTTTTACACCTATTATCTGAATTTTGATAATTTACCATTATATGGAATCGCTATGTAGTCTAGATCAAAAATAAAAACAAGCATTCTCTTGTTTTTCACAGTAAAATAACCCAATTTTTAAATGTACAAAGGATCTGTCCATTTTCTCCAAAGAATACATTTAAACAGCTAATGAACACATGAAAAGATGGTCAATATCATTAGTCATCAGGGAAATGCAAATCTACAAGGAGACAGCACTACTTTACACCCACTGGGATGGCTAGAACCCAAAAGATAGACAATAACATGTGTTAGCAAGGATGTGGAGAAACTGGAACCTCGCACATTGCGGGAGGGAATGTAAAATAGTACAGCTGCTTTGGAAAACAGTTTGGCAGTTCCTCAAAATGTTAAAGTTACCATGTTACCCAGAAAATTCCACTCCTAGATATATACCATCCAATAAAATTCAAAAAATAAGTTCATACAAAAACTTTTATGTGAATGTTCAGAGCAGCATTACGAATTGTATCTTGGGCTATTCAAAACAGCCTGAAAAATGGAAACCACCCCAAGTGTCCATCAACTGACAAAAGGGTACATAAAAGGTGGTGTATCCATACAATGGAATATTATTCAGCCATCAAAAGAGATGAAGTCTTGATACATGCTACAACATGGATGAATCTTGAAAACATCATGCTAAGTGAAAGCCAGGCACGATAAGTCACGTATTGTATAATTTCACTTATATAAAATGTCCATAATAAGAAAATCCGTAGAGACTGAAAGTAAATTTGACGTTGCCTAGAGCTGAGGAGGTGGGGAAGAGAGCAAAGGGCAACAAGGAGTGATGGCTAATGGGTACAGGGCTTCTTTTCAGAATGATGAAAATGTTCTCTAATTAATTTTGATGGTTGAACAACTCTGCATTTTGTAAAAACCGCTGAATTGTATAATTTAAAATGGTGAATTGTATGGTATGCAAATTATATCTCAAAGGCTGTTTAAGAAAAAGAATGTGCATACCTTCATCCTATCTAGTTAGTAGAGACCAATTAATTCTGTTATTTATTATCCCCAGGTCCCAGTGTCAACTGCCAGTGATCAGTGGCAATCATCTGTACCTAGCTACAGAACATAAAGTCAAAGATGCTCCACTTATAAACAAGGGGACTATTTTTAAAGCAGTTTTTGTTGTCTCGCACAGCTTCATACACAGCAAGAGTGGAGCTCTTTGTTGTAGCTAAGATTAAAATGTCTAACTTAACTTGTATCAAAAGTGCATTTTTTTTTTAAAGGCAGGAAAAAAGAAATAAAGAAACGTACATATTCTTCAAGTCAAGCCCAAGAAGCACTACTGGGAACTGAAGTAATTCTGTCTACTTGTGAAAAATCACTGAACAGCAGCTGTGACCAGTACAATTATATCTGCTCCAAGGACCCCCAAGCCCTGGCAAGGGTCAGACATGTATCATCACTCCCCGGAACCCACAACTGAGTTCCTTAACTCTGGGGTAACGTGAAAATCTGCCTTGCCAATAATGAGGGCGGTCTTTAAAAATCAGGCTATGGCTGGCAGTAAAACATCTCACTTGACCATTTTCTTGGGGCCAGTGGCTAAAGAGAAAAGCCTAGATGGAGGAATTCTTGGCACAAGAAGAGAGTCAGACCAGATGAGACTGCAGACTTAGAGAAGTGTGACTGCAAAGTAGTTAGACTGTTTTGTTTCATAAACACACCAGAATCATATAAATAAGGGTTGTTCCCTTCAAACTAGTAAGCTTGGAAGCTAGACATGTAATTCTTGTATACTGCCATTTCTCAGAACATTTCCAAAATGCCAGTGTAAGACCTTCTTCAGAGTCCATGACACCTTCCTCTCAAGCTCCTTAGAGGTAAGAAAACTTGGTTCTTTGAAGATAGATTTGATTTTCTTACAAACACCCACGAGTTTCTTTAAGACTGGAGAATAAGGTCAGTGATCAGCCTGGATCACTCCATTTTTATCCAGAAGCAAAGCAAAATAAAAAGTAGAAATTGGGTCTGAAAGCAATTCTGAAGACAAGCATTCCAGCATCACTGAAATGAGGGTGCAGCTCACACAACTACTACTTTGACGGGGGCACTATGTTTTGATTGTATAAGTTCTGATGTTTTCATTACGCAATCACAGTCTCTCCAGTATTCTGCTCCCAGGATGGAAAGAGAGACCATCAGGCTCATATTAAGCAAAGAGTCAAAGCAAAGCAACCTCGGAGTGCCCGATGTAGACAGAGTGATACTTCATCACATGATCATTTACCTAACACCTGGTGCCAGGAGCCGTTGAGAATTTAAGACAGGGGGAAGACTGGGTCTCTCTGCCCATAAGAAGTTCAAGGCCTCTACTGAAGAAGTTAGAAATAAGAAAATAGCATAAGATCAACACAAGCAAGTCAATGGTTCAGATGGCAGGGCTACTTCCACCCCAAGGACCTAGTCTGCACTGTTCCACAGAGAACACACCAACTGATCTAACCACTCCAGCTTTAGCACACCACGTGCACAACACCGCGCCCAGGAAGGAGTCAAGACCCACACAATAGAACCTCCAGCCTCAGATGGCCCCCCAGCTTCAGGCTGGGACTACTTTTATGACTTCAGTTTTTCATCAGACAAAAAGATTTAGGAACAGAGTGAAGACATGATGTTAACTACACTCTGCTCACACTTAAAACCAAGAAGTGGCATTTGCCTGCCTCTGGGCTGGCTGGGCTGCAAGCCCATCCATCACCAGGCAAATCGTTTGTGGCTTCCGCTTCACAAGCATGGTAAACACAAATTTCAAGGTGGTCAAGTAACAGGGCTTCGAATAATGGCTGGTCTTTGAAAATCAGGAAGGTGGGAAAGGTCAGCTAAAGTTTTAGATCTGATTGGTTTTTTTCAGTCCTTCTCTACCCCCACCTCAGACTCTCCCCAACATCCCAAACATAACTGCTGGCACTGACATTACAGGGACACAGAGTGGATTTGGGACTCAGCCGTGAGCTGCTTTCTAAAGGAATCAGAGAGAAAGGTGAGGCCTGAGTCCTCTCCTTATTAGTCATACTTTAGCAGACAAATAAGGATAATGCCTTACATGTGTATACTGCTTTCTAGATTATAAAACACTTTCACACATGTCCCATTCGACTTTTTACTCCCTACTTTATGAACAATGGAAAAAGCAAGGTCACATAGAAGTGTGGTTACAGAGCAGAAACTCAAAGCCAAGTCACTTGACTCCACGTTGTGTTCTTTCCATAACATGCCTCACACACATGGTGGGCACAGTGCTAAAACAGAGAGAGTAGTCACAGGACCCGCTTATTATCTTATGGGTTTATTACCTCAGGAAAGTCAGTTAACTCTTCTGACCTTTGTTTGCCCCATCTGCAAAATAGGGGTGCTAGTCATTATGATGTGACTTATTGTAAAGACCAGAAACAAGTATCAAATTTCAGCCTGGTCCCTGAAATCAAGGGTACAAGGCTCAAGACACAGGCCCTCCTAGTTCACAGCACTGAGGGGAACACACTCCCATCTGAAACATCAGTGTGGCCACGAATACCAAACCCAGAACCCCCAAACTGTACTCAGTCTTTCTGAAGACTATGAACACAATGCTCCCTGCTACTGAAAATGCTGCCTCAGCATCTCAGCAACATTAGCAGGCAGCCTCTCTGCTGCAGTGCCACTCACTGAGCTGCCCAACCAGGCTCCCACACAGCTCTTTCTGACCCGGGAGCAGTAACAAGGCCCCTGCTGAAGAAAAGGGAAGAGGCATGCTCCTCTTCCCGCCCCCATGAACTAGGCCACGATAAGGAAAAGGGGGAAAAACCTGGGGCAAAGAAAGGCAACACACATGAGAACAAAGGGAGTTAACAGGCCTGGCCTGTGACAGCGATTTAACAAACCCTACAGCACTCCTAGGGTTCCCCCAACATGCAGATGCTGCTGAACCCTGAACTTTACTGGGAGGTAAAGGACTCTCTCTGCAACCATTCCTGATCAATTAAATATTATCTTGTGGTAATCTGGGGCTGGCTCGCACATTACTGAATCCTCCAAAGACTCCGTACTAAAGGTGAGACCAGCACTATTATTCCTATCTGACAGATGGGGAAAGTAAGGCCAAGAGAGGAAAGAAAATTTGTTCAGTCACAAAGCTAGTCAGGAGCAAAGGTGGGACCCAAATCCAGCTCTATTCCCTGTAAAAACAGAGATAATACAGGCTGAAAAGGAGGGAGGGAAGAAGGGAGTCAGATCAGGGCAGAACCTAAAAGCCTGAAAAAAGTGATACTTGCTGTGTAAGGAAATTAACGGTACAGCACTTGTGGTCTACCAAGGGTTTCCTTACAAAGTCACTTTTAATCCCCTCAGCAATGTGAGGCAAATGTGGCCATCATTATTCCCATTTCACAGGTGAGGAAACTGAGGTCAAGGCCACGTGGCAGAGAACCAGTGATAACCTGGTTCTAGGGAGCTTAGTCCAGCAAGTTGCATCCCATCTTTGAGCCTCAGTCTCCCACCCAAATGAATTGCAGGCAAGACTCCACGAGGCCCAGGAACGCATGCAGTGTGGCAGGCAGGAAGGGCCCAAGAGGTCCGCGTCCCACCTCAGCCACTTCCTGGCTGTTTAACCTTGGGTAAGTCATTTAACTGCCCTGTGCTCAGCTGTCTGCTCTATAAAATGTGAGCAGTACTCACAAGGTAGCCACGAGAACGAAATCAGACACGATGATGGAAGCACCACACGGGCACTAGTGATTACTGTCATTATTCCAATTCTAAGATCGCCCCATCTCCCCTTCTGAGAGCACGGCAATCAGGCCGGAACTCCCCTGGCACCTGTTTTGCTCCTTAGTGCTTGTTTCCTTTCCTCTTCTAACATTTAAATCAAATGGTTGTCAGGGGTCTCCCATCCCAGATTAAGCAGAAACAAGACACAGCTGGTCAAGTGGATTCCCAGGTTGCTGAGAACAGTCTGCAGACACACTACTCACGAGAGGGTGCCTGGATTTTTCTTTCCTGCCTCAAGGATAAATATCTCACTGTAGAAGCAGGCTTGTCTTCACAGCTGCAAGAGAATCAGTTCCTGACCATTAAACCAGCCCCCTTTCTCTCCTCGGTGCTCCAAGGGAAAGAAACAACTCTTTACATTTGTCTAAGTCAAGATGGCGTATAGTCCAGGTGCTCCTGAGACCAGCAAGATAACTTTCGCTTTGTCACCGGGTCCACCCAACACCCCCTATGACTACTACCATCTTAGGCTATGCAGCAGGGTGAATGAAATGGGTAGTCCAATGAAACCATCTTCCATAAAATGGCTTTGGAAAGCAAACCCCTAACCTAGGAAACTTCTCTGATGTGGCTGGAGGGGTCCAACCCTTATCTCACTGGTTGGGAGCGAGTTCGTCATCTGAGCCCCAGCTTCTTTGTTGGTAAAGCTGAGGACAGCAATCCCTACCCTTGCAGGACTGTACTGAGACCCACGCACCTAGTAATAGGGATAGTCCACACTGACTCCATGTTTTCGAGACAGAGCCTGAGCTAACCCCTTTAGCACTTTATTTCCTCTTTTACAGAAAAGGACCAGACTCGGCAAGGAAAAGCAGCTTGCCTGGTCACAAGCAGCGAATGGCTAAGCTGAGGACCGACCCCATGCCTATAACCCTAACTGCTTATTTCTAACAACCCAGCACCCAGCACAAAGCTCTGACTCACACCACAAGGGCACCCGCACTGTCCCTCCACAAGTCAACACTTTCCAAAGAATTAAAATACAATAAAATCCACTTAATGCCCAAATTTAAATCCCTCCACTCATTCTCATTTGAACTGCATGATTCAGAGGGCTCTTCAGAAGGTGAGCAGAGGGTTGCAGGGCTGCTAAAAAAAAACCTTCACCCTGATTCTCTCCAGCCACATCCCCTACCCCAAGCCTGGAAATGCCTCTGGGTGGTGGGAATGAGGAGATACGGAAACAATTCTATGCCAGTCCCCAGACCTAGGTTCCAGGCTCTAACCGAAACCCTAAATGTGAAGCCTGCCCAGATAGACCCACCTGAGGTTCTGCCATAGGCTCCTCAGGGTTTCCCACACTCGCTCACCCCCTCGGCCTTGCCTTCCTCTGCTCAGCATTCAGATGAGCCCTGACGTCTCTTCAAGGCCTAGTGGTGGAATGCGGGCTTGTGCATCAGAAAGCCCAGCTGTGAACCCTGGCCCTGCCGGTTACCAGACTGCGTGGCCTCGTGTTAGCGATTTAGCCACTCTCAGCCTTGTTTCCTCACCTGTGAAAGGAGGACGGTAGGTATGTTCTTCAGGAGTTTATGGGGAATATTAAATGAGAATTAAAGGAGATCATATACACAAAGCTCACCTAGCTCAGTAGATGTCAGCCATGAGCTAGTAGCAAAGGCCATTATCTCTGCCTCCAGATATGGTCAAAAAGGCAGAGTGTGCCAACCCCACTAAAATAAGATAACCAAGGAGAGACCTTCTGCGTCTGTCAACCAGCTCAGCTGATTCTCTCCTGCCTTACCACATCCACTGGCCAGCACCACGACTCCTTCTACAAGTTAATGAGGCCATCTGTGGTCAAAGGACTTCTGTATGTTGGTATAGGTAAAATAAGAATAATTTACGAAGTTAAACAGAGGAGGGAGGAATGATCAAAACTATCTAATGGAAGATTAAGAAAATCAAGGATAATTAAAAGCCCACTGAATGCCCCGCATTCTTTGAAGAATATTATTTGGTCATATGATTTTCTAGATGCCACGATGGTCCCTGGTATTCTCAGACTCTGCCCCAGCCATATGGGAAGTGCCTGGCTTCAACCCAGATTCACAGCTGTAACTGGAGTGAGTGTGGAAAGACAACAGGCAGAGCCTAAGTCCCCACTTGACTTCTCTCTCACTGTATGACTCTGGGCAAGTCAACTGCTGAGTCTGAAAAAAAGGAATATAGCCATCTGAAGGTCTCCAGGGCCTTTCCAATTCCAATTCACTGGGTCTGTGATTCATATTCGGCATCATTCAAGGTAAATCAAAACCGGCCATCTAGCCTACGTATTGCCCCAGCAGGCTTTAATGATATCAATTAGCTTAATCAGTTGGCCAACCTAAAATCTGCCACAGCTTTCTCTACCCTGACCATACTAGCTCCACCCCACATGGCTTTCTAGAAAAAGGTTAAACATTTCTCTTCTACCAAATTGCTGCTGGGTGTTGCTGCTTCCCTACATTCTAATTTAAAACTTTAAATGTTTTAGTTTTACTCCCACCAGATAAAAATTCTGAAAAGAGCTTTAGATAGAGTCACCATTAATTTATATTTCAATAATTCAGAATTTGTGAAAGCCTAAAGAGTTCACTTCTGCATCATCATGAAAAAAGAACTAAGGAGCTAATTACTGGTATAAAAGGGCAGCATTTTACCCATTTACCCATTCAAGCTGTTTTTGTACAATTTAAAAGCAATTATTTAAATATACAGTTTCATTATACCTCATTGTTATCTATTTACTGAATAACATTCAAGGATGTCTTCTTTTAAAAATATTGGTCACTTCCTTAGCTTACATTAGATTAAAAGAATAAAACCGCATCTCTTCAAAAGTGAGGGTGTTGGGGTAGGGTTCTTTGTATTAATTCATATTATTCTTTTGTATTCTGACTTAAACCAAGTAAGGACAGTAAGCAAATGTATTTAATAGGCTATATTTTAAAAATAAACATTCAATAAAGTACTTTATGATTAAATCACAGTTATGTTAAACTACTCTTTTTTAATCTTCCCAGCGTTAGCCTTATACTAACTTATATAATCAAAACGCCAAGCTCTTATAGCATAGAGAAGTGCCTGCATTACACCCCAGTGTAACACTGTGCCCTAAACCTGTAAAACCATGAATTCAGAGACCATCTACTTTAACAAAAGCACAGTGAAGACAGGGCTCACTGTGCCCCAACAATGTACCTTGTACAAGGACCCATGCTGTAGATTCCTCCTTGGACCTGATTCCTGAAGTGCTTCTTTGAATGAATGTAGCTGCTTCCCATTGTTGAGAAGATAAAAACCATGTTAGGATGTGCTCCCTTTCGTGACCACTGCTGGAAAATCTAACTGCCAATTCAGTGCCCAAGTGTTAGCAATACATTCACCTAGAACACCTGGGCAAATCTTTTTTGTTTTGATCCCCAAGTACCCCATCTTTCATCAACTTCCATTTTTCTAAGCCACCTCAGAACTTTTGGAAGTAGGAGGAGTTTAAAACCTATAATACCATAATAATAGTGAGATTTTACTGTGTGTGAAAATAAAATAATTAATAATCAAAGAACATGGGACAAAAAAGAACATGGGAGAGAAGAAACATATCAGGTTAGATATTTTTCTTCCTCCACTAAAGGAACATAAAAGCAGTACTCATCTTGGAACTAAACTGTAGCAAGCAAACATTCCAAAACTAAGACTCAATTTTTGTAATTGGAATTTATTTACCTATTAGCTACAAGAATGAATGTTTCACTTGGAAAAAATGACAGTACCCAAGTGCATGGCACTCAAAGTCAGGGAAAGAATAATAAGTTTTGGTGCCTTGCATCTGAGTCTGTGGTTCAAAAGAAATTGTAAATCTAGTGCTCAGAGTTCATGGCCCTTCTGCTCTAACCAGATGCTCTAAATGCCTACTAAACACCCAAGAGAGAGGCTGTACCCTACCCTGAAGACTTCCTTTCACATAGCCTAACATAAAGAACAAATAAGGTCACTCATTGTGGAGTTAAATGACAATGATTTCAAGGAGATGTGTGGGTGGGAGCTTAAATCCACACAAGCTTAGTGGAGGGCAATGTGTGTGGAAATTAAAAATGCACTATCCTCCCACCCAGAGAGTTTACTTCTGAGTACTTGTCACAGAGAAGCACTTTCAAGGATATTCAGTGTAGCATTGTCTGAAATAGGAAAAGTTTAGGAACTAAATGCTCATCAGAAAGAGAACAATTAAACGTGGTACATTCACACATGAAATATTTTACAGCAACTAAGTTGTTAGATCTCTACATACGGATATGGAAAAATCTGGAAGACACATTAAGTGGGAGAAAGGAAGCTATATAATGCATGCATTATGTTCCTACTTGTGTAAAATTTAAAACACCCAAACTGCATATATATTTGAAAATGCACAGATTATATACACGTACCTACACATACACATACACACTGGAGAAGAATTCTGAAAGGATCATATCCAACTGATTACTGTGATTAGAATGAACTGGGCAGGTAAAAGGAGATTGTCACTTTATCTGTATTGTTTTAATTGTTTACAAGAATGTATTCGTGTGTTGTATAAACTTTGGATAATGATTATAAGAATGCAAAATATAAAAAACAAAGAAGGCTGTCTCTGACCCCATGTTGTGGGTTTTCCTTAATAAAAATGCACAGCAAGCCTAGCAGCACCAGCTGAAGCCAGGGACACAGGAGCCTGGTGCACTCTGCATAGCAGGTCTCAATAAATATTTGTTGAATAATGGTGCCTGGACTTCCTTTTTTAAAAACAAGCTTAAAGCTCTACAAAAATATCTGGGAGTCTACACAGTGCTAGACTTCCACATGGACACAGGAAAATGAGGCAGTGTGGGCCCCTCAAAATATGACTAAGGCTGGGAAATGTGTGAGCCCCTAACGTGCTTTGAGTCCCCAGGCACAGCTGTCTAAGGGTACCTCCTCCCTCCTTCCCAGGCTGGGGCCACCTGCCACCCACATTTTCCCTGAGAAATCTGCAGCCTGCCTTCCCTCCCTCAGGTCAGCTCCCCAATTCCCTCCAACCTGACCTCTCGTTCACTCATTCAATAATTTCAACAGATGTCCCACTTGTGTTCTAAAATTACCACTCAGCCAGTAGAGAGGAGGAGAAAAAAAATAGCAGAAATAATTGCTTTGAGGTTCTGGAGAAGAAAGTCATTTTCCCCAGCCAGGGCAGTGTCTGGGGCCCTGTTTAGTTAAAATCACCAATGAAAGACTTCATTCTATAAGCTGTGTGTCAAAAACACCCATCCAACCACTCACCCACAATGTCCCCCAGCTCTCACACAGACACACACACACACAGACACACAGAAGTGGGGGTAGGGAGAGGAGAGATATGGGGAGAGGGCGGGATGGAGGGAGGGGGAGAGATAGAGAGACAGAGAGACGGAGAGAGAGACAGAGAGAGAGAGAGAATATCAGAAAGACCTATGACCAAATTGCAGTTCCTCTGATCCCATTTTCAGTTATTCTCATTGTGTCCTTCTCCCCACCTCCTATTGCAGCTTTGCTTGCCCTGCCTTACTCCCTGCAAGAACTCCAGCTGTGTGAATACCAATCTCATTTCAGTTAAAGAGAAGACACCTCTCCCACTTTCCTTATTTCAATCACACAGACAGAAGACGACTTGGGCAACACCTCCTATCCTGCTGATGGGAGAGAGCCCCAGGAGTCCGAGCACTGTAGGAGGCAGAAGTAGGAATGTTACCATCTATTCTTGGATGACCAGCCACTCCTCCCCGCCCCCCACCCCGCACCCACACACACACACACACCCTGCAGGTCAGGAACACTCACCAACATCCCTCCCCTCAGAACATCATCCATGCAACAGTAACATCCCCCAGAGTCCTTCCCCGTAGTTGAACCACCAGGACTCTGAGGCCTCTTCAATTTCTTTAGGGACTTTCTTTGATGATGAGCTGTTGGGATCTGTTCTGGAGTCCTACTACCACTGTCACCAGCATTTAATAAGACACAAATGTCTCCACTGTTGAGCAAATGGTCCCCTCTCTATCAGGTATTTCTCACATTTTGCAGACAGTAAAAAATGAAACAATACAAACAAGGAAAGTTAAAAAAGTAAACTGCCCACAAATCTGCTACTCCAGCGGTCCCCAACCTTTTTGGCACCAAGGACCAGTGCTTCTATGAGAATCTATCTAATGCCTGATGATCTGAGGTGGAGCTGAGGCGGCGATGCTATCGCTGGGGAGTGGCCACAATTCCAGATGAAGCTTTGCTACCTGCCACTCACCTTCTGTGCACCCGGTTCCTAACGGGCCATAGACTGGTACCAGTCCGTGGCCCAGGGGTTGGGGACTCTGTGCTACAGAGAGTCTCTTGTTTCTCACAAAGTCATGCTTTAAATATGGAACTTGAGCTGAGGTTAAGAAAGGAAGGCATCTTCCTACAGACCCTGTGAGGTATGTGAGGCAAACCCGCTATAGGCCAGTGGAACTCTGCCACCAAGACTGAGAGCCGGGGCGCAGGATAGGGTCCTGATGCCCTCTCTAAGCCCCTTTCCTGCTGTAAAACAATAAGTCTGGCTATACACCAATATATCCAAATATCCTCACTCTAACATAGGCTCATTTTTAAAGGGTCTGAGCAGGAAAGTTCCTGTGTGAAAGGCATAACTATAAAACAGAGATTTGCTTTTTAACAAACAAACCAAAAGAGTAAGAACTCTTTGGAATTCTTTTTAAGGAACGTTAATAGTAGCAAATCTGAATTCTTTAAGAGTTGGACTTGAGTTCTGAAAAACTGTCAATGCTCAACCAAAGTCTGTTCAATTAAAGATCAAGCTAGGTAACTTGTGTTTTGTCAACCAAGCTAAGACAACAAAAGAGATGTGATTATTTGATTAGCACGTAAACTGGCTCACGTTTCATGATTAGGAAACCAGCTTTGGGCAAAGTGTTACTGCACAAATTCATCTACTCTGGTCATTGTGCTGCTCTCCCTCCACTGGTCTTGACTTGAAATGCGACACTCACACATTCATCCAAATGCAGTCACTCACAGATGTCTTGCGTACAACACTGGACACAAAAGCCAGCTTATGATTTAGGGATTCCAAAAGCATAGAGTACTGTCTTTCTTCTCTCCTGTTTCAGGTATAAAGAGTTAAATCTGTCAAGAAAGATACAATCCTGAAATTAAAGGCAAACTCTAACAGGTGTTTCCTAGGATTCTCGTTAATATTGGACAATGAAAGTCAGCCTCTTAGGCAAACATTAATCATTAGCCAATTGTTGAAAATTAACTACTGATTTATAAGGATATACTGTGGAGCTCTTGTATGGTCATTCATTTATATATTCACTTATTCTACATGCATTTCCTGATGTGCTTTCTGTGCACAGAGTTAAGTTTGCAAAGCTATAGAGACTAATCAGTCTCCTACCTCAGTCTCGAGTAACTCATATGCTAGTTTCATCCAAAGTCACTCAGCTATTCTGCCAAGGAGCCAGGCTGTCAGACTCCAGAGCCCATGTGCAGAACCACTGCACACCGAGCCACTTCCTAGAGCAGTTATAAAATCAGACAGAAAGGGTCTAATATCTGTAAAGAGGAGAGTTTACTATGCTTAGAGTTTACCATGCTTACAGTAGTGTAGAAGGGAAAGCAAGTGCTTACACTTAAGCAGGTGGGGTGGGAACTGGGGAAGAGGACAAGGATCAGAGAAAGCTAAACTGAGGAAGCAGCACATGAGCTGTCATGGAAGAACAGACAGGGCCTAGGCATGCAGAAATGAAAGCATGCAACTCAAACAGAAAGACAGTAGAGCAAAGACACAATATAGATGAGGTACATAACTAACATCCACCTTATAGACTAAGCCCAACAAACCAGGTGATGAAACTGTGTTTCCAGTATTACAATGTACACCACTCCCTATGGGTAAAAACTGTGAGATGCTGAACTATATTACCATGTAGATCCAACGAACTTTCTTTTGAAGACCAGGGAACACTGTAAATTGGAATCTCAGCCATGGAGGAGAGACTGCAATCAAAGTAGACTATCCCATGGCGTTCCTGGCCATTGTGAAGTATCTGGTCCCCCTGACAGTTGTCCACAGCCAGCACTGCTTCCCAAAAACAAAATGTGCTAAACTGCTCAGCTCTGACACCAGGTAGTCTGAGGGCTCCTCCATCCAGAGGTGCATAAGTAGGGTCACAAGACCCTATGCTTTTCAGAAATAAATGCTTACAATAAATGCCACCCACCTCCACCCAAGGACCTCCAAGGAGTCCACAGAAGAACCTGCCACCCCAAAAAAATTCTGAACATGGCTCAGAGGAAAGAATGGGCGAGGTGCTTCTCCTGAGAGAGTCGTTCGCTTGGTGGTCATCAACAACACACATTTACTGAACATCTATTCCACACCTCCAGGCCAGGCACTGTTGGGGATTGAAAATGATTCACTATGAATTGTATTCTGAAGATACCTGGTTAGACAAAGACAAGGTATGCATATTATAAATAACTAAAATATAGGGTATTTTATATGCAAAGGGCCACAAGAGAGGTTCGGATAAGAGTGTAACTTCAGACCAGAGTCAGAAAAGGCCTCATGGAAAAGACAGCATTTGAGATTGCTCCTGAGCAGCTGTAAGGACAGTGACGTGGGAAGAAAGGGCACTAGAAAGAGGCATTTCAGATGGGGAAAGCAGTGGAGGAAAAGCCAGGAGGTGGACAAGTGTAGGGGGGAAGTGTTTAAGAAGTTATGATGGACAAACGGGTGGGCCTGCGAAGGAGAGGAATGGAGGATAAACCAAAGGAGGTCAGACAGGCCAAGGGGGACTTGGCCATGAAGTCGGGCCCTTCCTCAGTGGGCAGCCATGGAAGCCTCAAGATCACTTATCCAGCAAAAGTCATCTAACAGTGGTGTGTACGTAAAGGAAGGGGAAAATGTAGGGATGTTGTAGAGACAACATGTCGACAGGCTTAAAAACACAAGCTGGCCTCAACAAAATGAGAAAAGAGGCAAGAAAGGGGTCAAAGACTTAGAGAAACTTATTGTTGAGTTTAAGCCTTTATGGAGCACCTGGTAGGAGCCAGGCACTCTGGCTGAAAAAGGGCCATAGGCCTTGCCCTCTGTGGGTGCAGTCATTAGCAGACCTCAAGGAAAGTCTGAAGTGGCAGATGAGCATCCATACTTTGGAGTTGTAACCTGAGGCAGTTCAGCACTAGAGAGAACTGGGCAGTAGCCATGGGGTGGGGGGAGTACCAGGAACAGGTTGCACAAACTAAAAACTGTTATCACTTCAGTTTGCTTATGAGAAATTCAAGTTCGGGAAGCAAAATAAAGCGTTTTTCAACATAATAAAGTACGATATTGTAATCATCCTCACTCTGACACTCCATAAAGACAAGCTCCCCCAATCTCCATGCTATGAAGAAAATTAAGTAAATGATATACCTTTTCAATAAGTGAAAATGAAGAAATATTGTTACTGACTGAACTAAGAGAAATGTTACTGTGGGAACCGAGCTGCACCGTTTCCATGGCTTCAGCCTCCACTAGTTCCTGCAAGTCCACAAATGTAAGCCACATAGAAACTTGAGATTGTTTATATTTTTTTTTAAAAAAAAATCTAACCCTGGGAAAACTTGCTGCCCCAAGGTTTCTAAATCCCCAAAGCTGGCTGAGTTACACACAACTCAGACCAAACACACACTGGACCAATGGGGATGGCCACATTTCTCATCCAAGAAAAGTAATAATTTTACTACAAACAACCTGTTAAAGGCAGAACCATCTTCCACAAAGCTGGCCCCGAATCTTACCCTAAGTATTCGACATACACATTTCCCACAGCACTATGAAGCAAAAAAACAAAAAAACAAAAAACAAAAAAAACAAAAAAAAAAAAACCACAAGCTCCCTGATACATACAGCTTTGCAACCCATATCAGTCTCTGCCCTTTGATTTGCCATTCACATTAACTGAAAGGTATTTACTACAGATGAAAAATAAGCTTCGTTCAGCTGCCTCTAAACCAATCCCAAAAATAGAGCAATCACTTGGGTACAAATTGGGTCAAATGTATAAAAAAAACCTGGCTCCCTGGCGGGAGGACTGACACGGCATGGGACCTTACTAAGAGTCAGGGGGGAAATCCACAAAGCTCTTCCCTTCCCACAGTAGGAAAGGAAATATTTAAAGAGTCAGGCAGAGAATAAACTCATCTGGCCATGTGACCATCCAAGTGAACACAAGACAAACACGAATGCTGTGAGTTTCCGAATATTAAGAGGTCAAAGGAATACATGCTGGTTTTTAGAAAGGCTGGCCAAAGTAACACACTGCCCACTTCCCCCAAAGAAAGACTACTCTTAAAGAATTGTCAAGAAATTATCCACTGGGGAGGAGCTGCCAGGGAGAAGAAGAGAGATTTATCCATCTCCTATATTTTATTCTCTCGCTTATTAGCTGAGAAATCCAATGGTCTAACAATACTTACATTATTGCACCTAATTTCCCTGGGAAAAATCAGAATATTAATTGGCTATATGTGCAGCTACATTAATTATTCCGTTGATTTGAATTAATCTGCCTTTCTGAAAGGTATTTATTATCTAAGTTTGTTTAATCATGTTCTCTTGAGCCACAAAAATCAACAAACTGGGTCATCGTCCACATTGTTAAATTTGGTAACAAGGCTGACACCATCTGTGGCCTAGACTATGATGATCTATCTCCATTGATGGAGGCTTTTCACTACTTCTGCCTTTCCTTTAAAACGACCATCTAATGTCACTTGTCCACTACCAAAGCAGAAGCTATTTAAAATATCCAAAATTATGCAAATCTTTAGCATAGTATAAATATGTACTAACAGTGTTTATATGTATATCTAACTTCCATTTACAATTGTATTTTCAGTAGCAATATCCAAGTTTTTATAATTATCTAGAAATCAGACCAGAAAACCCTGAAGGTGAATAGACATCATGCTACATCTGAAATATGCCACACATTTTAAAATGTAACATGAAATCCTATACATAAACCATTATAGCTAACAGCACAAAAGCATAATTTCAGTATCTTCAGAACCTGGCAGAGCAATCCCCACAATAGCTCTGTCTTCACGACACTCAAGAACAACCAGCCCTACTAAAATACAGCTTCACCAGGAGAAACCAAAACAAGTGGAACTAGCTAAAAGAAGAGAAAGCAAGACAATGGAGAGAGTTTCCTGTTATCTGGCACTGGCCCCCTCCTCCTTTGGCCTATTTGCTCAACCTCCAATTATAAAAGATTGATCCCAGCAAGGATGCTGCAGCTCTAGAAAAATCCTGAGATGGCTTCTCGATCATCAAGAAAAGATTACAGAATGTCAGAGGTGAAAACAATCCCAGTTATCTTATCCAATCCCCTTAACTGACAGGTGGGTGAATGGCAATGCAGAAAGTATATGGAAATGCCTCAAAATACAGCTAGCTGACAGCCGAGTGGGATGAGCTCCTAGTCCCACTTTAGTGCTTTTTTTTTTTTTTAAACTATATCAACCTTTCCTAAAGAAAGATCCATGAAACGCTGGTTCTGCGATGTGTTCTGCCAAAAAATGTTTAAAGAATCCATGACCAATTACTTGTAGGACTAGCTGAGTTAAACAAAATAAAACTGGTTTTTAACTACAGACCTTTCTGGAGCTTTTACTGAGCTAATGTGCATTACAAATCTTTAAGAGGGCAATAAAGCATGTGGAAGTATCCCAATTTATTTATCCATAGAATCGTTTTATCTTGGGCACTTCACAGGAAGTATTCTACTTCTTTGAAAATTAAGAGTTCATATACAAAATCTATGATAATTCTCTACTTACCAAAAAAACTACCAGAGTACCCACCGCCCCCACATAACACTGAATTGAAAAAAAAAAAAAAAAAAAAAAAGCTAATATTATCAGGAAAAGAATGGTAGACAACAAAAGCCTATTTGGAGAGAAAGTTATTTAAAAATTTGCTACAAACCTCTTCCAAAAAATGTTCTACATCTATTTACACAACATTCATGACTTTAAACACGTTCATTCAGTATAAATTTGAAAATATAAGTAAAAAAACCCATTGTTGCAAAGCTCCAGGAAACATCACATGCATAGCTATAAATTTGAACCAGTCAAAAAGCCAGCTGCCAGTTTTTAAGTATAGAGGCAAATGATAACCACACATCAGGAACTCTAAGCTTAGACACTTACCAAGTTATGATTTGTTGAATTAGAATCATCTTCAGGGAATGGGATGTAAATAGCTAAGGCCACACAATTGGCAAAAATAGCCAATAATATAAATATGTCAAATGGTCTGAAAAATTTTGTTAAGGTATATATATACATATGTGTTTGTTTGTTTGTGTGTGTGTGTGTGTGTGTGTGTGTATTATGCAAACATAAACCATCTCTCTCATCACACTCCCAATCACACCACTTTTGAATCGCTTTTAAAATGAGAATTATATGCACAAGTTCCTTTTCGACTAACTGTTGTAACAACTAGGTTTCCAGCAGAAGTAATCATCATTGGTCATCTCACAGTAGATCTTCCTATCCAATGACCTCTCCATGTCCTTTTCCTCTATTACAAGGATCATGTTACACTCATTCTTCTGCTGTACATGTTATATTACAACCTAAAAGTACATCCAATTAGGGCACTGTGTGAACCTGGTTCTGCTTCTTTCCATTCTAAAAGCATCAGAGGCCATAGAAAGCTAAATTTCTGGCTGTTTGTTTATTTCCTGACACAAAGAGAAGTCATGACAAGACAAATCTCTTCCACAAAAATCCTTGACTCCATGTGTTAGAGCCATTTTCTCGGGGGCTATTCTTGGCTGGGTCGGTCTGAATCTCCTGCCTGGACTTGGACAGGCCGAGTCACCAGGACCTTCGGCATCATACCTGCGACTATCTCGTGGCTTGTTCCAATACCTCACAGACTATAATAAGCAAGCCAGGCTTCAGCTCCCTCCTCGCCTTTCTTACTAATCAATGGTTATCACTGCTTCAGACTACAGCTGGACTGAAGCTCCGTTGATAACACACTATTGCATTCAATTTATAAACAAATTAAATAAAAAGCCATAAGAAATCAGCACCAGACACTTTCAAAGCACAATTTAACAATTCTAAATCTCGGGGGTCTGTATGGAAGAATCACTCTGAGATACTTGCTTAAACATTCTGGTATTATTAACAGACATTGTCAAAACTGGCAATACAAAATTTGACGTCTGCCAAAATGACTGTTTTTCTTCTTTTGGTATTCAGCCTTCAAAATGCAAGGCTTCCTGAGTACCAACCTGATCTGCAACTCCGGGGCTTGATCTTATAACAGTGTTTCTCCCATTATTCACTCACCCACAAGAGGCCACTGGTTTAACGAAACACCTCGAAGTAGTAAAGCTTTGAAGATATGAACAGACTCTTCTCCATTCATCCTGATATTTTTCTGAGAAATCCAAAAATGCCAAAGGAGACAAAGAGCCCTTGCCTCTCTGGGGATACCTAGAGTTTCATGAAACAGCTCCTTTAAGAACTTCAACACTGGTTGAAACAAGGACGCAGACATTATTCCCTTACTAATGCTGATAGGTTTATTATTAAAGCCAGTTAGCTTTCGCTCATATTTATTAACTCATTTAATATTACAAAATCACTTATCTAGGGACCCAACTTTAAGACACCTTAAGACTTCAGAATCTCCTTTTAATTTTCCTTTTCAGCAGTTTTTAAAAGCCAATTGCCCCAATGTTATTCTATACAGAAACATACTTTTTCTGCCTCTCCTCTCCTCCACACCACCATTCTTTTTAATTTCCCAATATTTAAGTGATAAACCACCAAATCTGAGAAACACTACACTGTTCAGGAAGGCCAAACATAAATGTTTTTTTTTTCTTTATGGTGGTTCAGTTTCGGTCTCCAGGAATAGTGGATACTATCTCACTGCCACAAGATTTTTACAAGCCAAGCAGAAGAGAGCAATAAAGAAATAGATGAGTCTGATCCTAAAAATTCCTCCTGTTAAGGTGAACATTCCTCATTCCCCCAAGATGCAAGATAATCTGCCTTTCTTGTGTGCAAAAACAAACTGGGCTCTCACTCTCTCCATGCAGACTGGGCCTGGCACAGCTGGCTTCAGGAAGATTTCTATAACCTGCTCTCTGAACTAGAAGGAAAATGTCATTTGAAAAAACAAAGAGATCATATACTGTTTAAGGATCTACCAACTGTCCCAGTTGTAAGCTGGCTCCTCCCTGCACTGGCAGCCACATCCCCTAATTCCTGTACACATGTGTCTGGCTACGCAGGAACGGAAGTCAGCAGCATGATCCAGGAAATCACTGCTTGCACATAAATTGCTATATACGAATTACTTTGTATAAAGAGAAACAGCACCAGGCTTCCCACCTCACTCCATATAAAATTAATGACCCCACCAAAAGGCCTCTGCTTACTCAGTCATGTCCAGCAGCCTATAGAGAAGAAGATCTTTCTGGCTAAGAGCAACCACTGCCTCTGATTCCAGTGAAGCCGCTGAGGCACACCTCTTTACCTAGCTCCCTCCTGGGCCAACACTAGTGTTCATTCTCAGACTAGAAAAAAACTTAGAGAAAAAAAATCCACACAATCCTCATTATGTGAGAGACACCATAACTCCCTAAAAAGGAAAAACACATGAAAACCCCTTAAACCCTACTCTTGTACTTGACTGCTCTCTCCGAAACCTTTCTAGACAGTTAGATCGTTTTACTTCATATCCATGAGCACAGAAAATAGCCAGCTAAGACAGAGGGCATGCAAACAGCTGCCTGACTAGGTGCTCAAACTATAAGAGGGTTTCTGCTCCACTTTGTAGCAAGTCACCAACATCCTCCCTTTTTATTGTGGCCCCTCCATCCTGGGAGTGGTGGGGGAAGCCCTAGATTCACACTTCTTCCTATGGTTAGGAACTGCTTTAAGGCCTCTTTTCAGCCCCAAATATACTTCTGAGAAACGGAAATGCTTTGTTTTACCCAGACCAATGAATCATCTGACTAATTAGAAAGCCATTTGCACAGAAAGAAGGCCTCACTCAACCGTTTCTAAAGGGTAGCAGTAACTGGATCCTGGCCTCCAGATTTAGGGAAAGGAGTGAGCAGGCAGAGCACCCTACTTTTCCAAGATCTGGGACATAACAACCATCCTGAGGCATTTGGAGTTCAGTTTTAAAAATACAAAGGAGACACCCAGAAATGTAACTCCAGTCCAAGGACATAGACTGAATTTTTTATAAAGGCAGCAACTGCAAATTCCTCCACTGAGAGAGCTGTTCTCTAACTCCTAAGGGCTGAGGTGGGGTGGGGGGAGAAGAGGCACACACAAACCTCTTCTTTCGCATGTTCCCTCATGCTCATGTTTCAAATGCCTTTTTGGAACTTGTCAAAAGGAAATTCCAGGAAGTCATAGCATTGATGAGCAAATTGCTCCCTCCCTATGAAGCAAGTGTTCGGATTTGTAGCTACCTGAACAATCAGAATAACCAAATGTCAAAGCTAGAAGCAACCTTAGCATTAATTGGAGTTTCAGAAGCAAATTCCAAACACCAGAATGAGAAGATTCCACGAAAGGTCAAAAATGTATTTATTTCTAGTAGAGTCTCATGCAGTCTTCTTTTTTTAATCAGCATATCTTATTTGCAATAGGTTCAATGTATACCACTGCCCAAAAACACTGAGGGATTTAAACTAACCATCTAACGTCAAATGACCAAAGGCTAGCTTCATATTTTAGTTACCTACCACTCGGAAGTTTCAAGCTGTCACTCCCTCCCACCACCACACACACACACACACACACACACACACACATACACACACACACACACAGAATAAGCTAAATATACCACCCAGCCGCCCCTCTGCACCCTAATGAAATAGGAAGGTATATACAATGAAACCTTTTACACAGTTTCTTCCATTGCTCACATTCCAGACTGCTACCACTTTGTATATGCCATTTCAGGACGCAAATCCTGTAAAAAACAGATGGTAAAAGAGAAAATAAAAAAGACTTCCCCAAAAAAGGATACTTCCATTCCACTATACTAATGCAGGCTCTTCGGATGGGGTTATTGAGTGATAAACAGAAAAGGGCGCGGGCAGGTCGGCTGTTGGAGGAGTTACCCTGTTTTTTGCTCTTGGCGTATTGCTGACGTTTTCTTTGGGAGAGAGATCCTACAGGTGGGGGGGCGGAGGTGCTCATAGTTTGGGCAGCCTTGGCCTGTCTAGCAGCATCGATTGCAGCTTGCCAAGACAAGACGGTTTGCTTGGAGCTATTCGGTTGAGAAGTTGGTCCTTCACCAGAAAGAGAGAATCTGGTGCCTCTTGCATAGTTTGCTTCTGGGAAGAAAAAAAAGAAAATTTTTTTTAAAAAAACAATGAGAATCCAGTGTTAGAAAAAAGCAAGTGTTGACTCCCATCAATAACAAGGGAGAATCATTCCCATGTTTCCATTTTGAAGTTCAAGTCTTGCTTTTCCAGAAGCAGGGGTTTAGTCAACCAGAGCAGCCAGAAAAGTCCCAGTGCTCTGACCTAAGGGACAGTCACACAGGACCTTGCTGCATGATGCCCATTGAAGTTAATACCTCTGTATATCCACGTCTTCACAAGGAATTTTTTAGTGTATTTCTTCAGACAAACAGGTCATTCTCAACATTTATGGCACGTCTTTTCTGACTTTAAAAACCCAAGTAGCTCTATGAGTTGAGATCTGTACAACAGCTTTTCTCCAAAATAACTATCATCGCGCACACACACACACACACACACACACACACACACAGGCAGTGCCAATAATTCAAAAGTCTTAATCATTTTCAGAGTGTTACTCCAACATCTTTCCACAACCACAAATGCATTTTTTTTTTTTTTTCAGCACAGGGGGAAAAAAATGCTCCACTGCCACCAGGGCAATACTAAAAGCCCTATAACAAATATCTAGATTATTCACTGACACTTCCTGCAAATGAAAATTCATGATGCTTGGGACTCATTTCCTCTACAGGCTTCTGAAAACAGAAAACATCTTTAGGGCTTTTTTGCATTTTAAATTGCAGCAGAAGCAGCCAAGCCAGCATCCAGAGAAACAGACAAGGCCAGCAGCCTGTACCCCTACACCTACCACAGACAGGCTGGATTATAACAGCCCTAAGCAGGAATCATCTCAGTGTAGGCTGGCATCCTGGTGCACAAGGGCAGAACCCCAAGATGTACAAAGCTCCCTCTGGCTTTGGGTCAGGCCACCACCCTAGCTGGTCTCCCAGGCACCTGCCTGCCTTGAGTCACAACCTCCTTACTGAGACAGAAGTCAAAGTGAGAGTGGTGACACAGGTAGAGGGGATGGGCTTTGCAAAATCAATTCTTGCTAAGAACAGAACAAGGGAGAGTCAAAGCAAGCACAGGTCTGCCTGCCCAGCAGCCTGAAAAGGGGGCCACTGAGGTTAGCGGCAGACAATCCTGGCCCAGGAAGGAGTCGTGCCAAGCCTTCCCTTGGGGAGCACTCACCTGGGAAGGCTGCAAGCCCACAGAGGTTGTGGAGGGCGCCAGCGACCTCCAAGGAGGAGGGAGGAGGGCTGGCCAGTAGTTGCTCCAGCCTTCCTCCACCCAGCCCGGCCGGCGTGGTAGCTGCACGTGGTGCCTGGGCCAGGGCTGGGGAGGGGAGCCGGACAGCGGCAGCAACTCCCCGGGCATTGCTAGGTTACCGACGTGTCCACAGCGGCGCTGGGAGCGGGAATACGCACTCGAACCGACCCCTGGCGATTCCAACACCCGGCCTCCTTCTCGAGGGAAGGGGTGTGCTTCACCCACCGGCGCGAAGGGTGAAACCCAGCAATCCCAGAATTTTCAGAATGCCACCAGACGCCCTCTTCCTAGTCAACCAGGGGAAGGAGAAGGCAAGAAAGGGGCTGGAAATGGGGCTCGGGCTGAAGACTAACAGCCACCCCCTTCCATCGCTCTGGAGCGTTGGACGAAAGTTGAGCCCGAGGATACTGAACCCGAATCACCTCGGCTCGCCGCCCCTCCGGCTGCTCAGTACTCCACGGACTCCACGACCGCCCCCACCCCACAAATGCAGAATTAACTCTGACATTCAAGGCCCGAAGAGGAGAATGGAGTGGCTGTCACGCATCTCCCCTTTCTGTAGATGACACTGAGCTAGAAGCATCCTCGGCAACCCCCTCAACCCACCGAGTGCATCAGAGACGGGAGGGGGGTGAGAACGAAGAGGGAGTGGGAAGACCATGACAAGGATTAGATCTGGCAATGAGTGCCCAGGCTCTAGCTGCTCACCGTTCGCGTGGTCCGCTTGCTGCTGCCGTTGATGCTGCATTTTTTTCATCATCATCATCATCATCATCCACAAACATTTATTGAGCGCCTACTGTGTGCAGGGCACTGTGCAGGGCGTTGGGGCGGGGGAGGAGCGGGTAAGGGGGTTACCGATAGGTAGGAGCCGCTGTCCCTGCCCTTATTCTCGCTTTAGCAGGGGGTGGGGAGGGACAGGACAGATACAGAAAATAACAATAATTTATAAAAACCGCTCGCCACCCACGCTCCCTTTTTCAAAAATGGAGCAAAATAAACTTTTTAAAAAAAAATAAGATAAGATGTATATATTATTTTAATAATATATACATGTAATTTTTCTTTTTTTTTTTCTTTTTTTTTTTTCTTTTTTTGCTGCAAAGGAAAATTGGCTTGGTCCCCTCCTCTAGCGGAGGGTCGCTGCGGTGATGCTGGCCCGGCCGCCAGGGCCGCTCCGAGCGCCCCCCATGCCCGCCGCCCGCCGCGGTGCCCGGTGCCCGGTGCCCGGTGCCCGCCGCCGCCGCCCGCGCCGCCGCTGGCTCGGGACCGCGGGCAGCCCCAGCTCACATCCGGGGACGGAGGCGCTCGCTCGCTCGCTCGCTCGCTCCGCGCCCGCCGCGCCGCGCCGCACGCCGGTTCGCCCTGGGAGACGCTGCGCGCCCGCCGCCGCCGTCCCCCTCCCTTCCCCCGCCCGCCCCGAGCCTCCCACGGGCCACGCCGCGCCTTGACGGTCGGCTGCCCCGCCCGGAGCTCTCCCTGCACGGCCCGTGCGGTTGGGATGTCGCCGCGTGAGACTCGGGGTGCTGCCACCCCAGCCTGGCTCGGCTGACCCACGGGCACCAAAGGGTTAAGCGCGCTCCAGCCGCGGGCCGCCCGCTTAACCCCCTCAGCGCCGCAGTGTGCTCAACCCCTTTCCCCCATGAAAGAGGCAGGCGAGGCCTGCGGATCCCCGGAATGCGGTGTGCGGATTAACCGCTCCTCCCCCCTGCATATCTTCGGGACAGAAGGATGGCACCCTTAAGCTCCCGCGACCGGCCTCCGCTCCCTGCGGGCGTTCTGCCCTCAGCACACCTTGAAGAGGCCCCGCCCCCTAGAAGCACAGGTGCAAGCGGGCAATCATCGCTCGCGTCAGTCTAGGGGCTCTGCCTGGCTCCCTTGCCTCTCCGGAACCCAGCGGTGTCCCCTACCCTTTCCTTCGGCTCTTTTAGGTTGCGGAAGGGCGGTGGATGGGGAGACTGGGTTCTCAGGAGAACACTCAATGCCCCAGGTAACAGCACCTTTAGATCTAACTAGGTTTCCAAAGCGTACTCACCCTCACCCCCGCCCTAAGCTAAGTCTGGCGCCGCTGTGGGCTCTAAGACACTTGGCTGCTGAGGTGGGTAGCATATCTCTCTCCCCAACATGTGCGTTTGGAGGCAGATACAGGGAAGTAAAAGCCAAGTTCTTTCAACCCGTTTGTGTTGTCGAAGGAATAGGTAATGCTGCTAAAACTGCTGACGCCCGTGTAGGAGCTGAGGAGAGTAGTTTGTTTCATGGTGCCTCCACTGTCTCAGTTGGGGGCAGGGGGAGGGGGTTGCAAACAGCAACTCCTGTCCAGCGGGGAAATACTGTATCTAGTGGATGACTGATATTTCTCATTTAACGTTTTGCTGGCTGTTGGAGAAGGGTGTCTGCTGTGTTGCTTCACAAGATTCGATTTATTTGCTTTTGTTCCGATCTGCATGTTCCTACGGCGTTTCAGAACGTTTGAGAACAGTGTCTTTAAAGCAAAAAGCTCAGCATGAAATAAGAAAATAAGAAATTAAGGGAAAGTCCTCTTTGACCAAAGAAGTCACACTGGGAATCTTCAATTGTCAGGAGCCACCTGGGGGGAGAGAGTGGGGACCAAACAAAAGACTCTCCAGGGACCTTCCTGAAAGGGGTTGTCTGGACTGGAAGGATGGAAACAACCAGGCTCCTGGTCCTCTCTCCTCTTCTCCCCTCCCATCTCTTCCTCCCTCCCTCCTTCCTCCACTCCATTTGCCTTGTTTTTGGAGAGGAGGAGAGGTGGAGAAGAGCCCTGTGGCCTAGTAGTAATATACAGCTGACCTGAGCCACCTCACCCAAGGCTGCTCCTGAGCCCAATTCTGAAGGGATAGAAGCTGTTTTCTTTCAAAGGACTTTCCCATCCAGGGACCCATGAGTCCTGAAGCATGTACACAACTCACTTTCAGAACTCTAGATCTAAAGCTTTGCCTCTTGAGACCTATTTGCTCACAATTCAGTTCAGTTTGGCTGGCATCCGTAGGCACTTGTTAAGAACAGTGTCTAGGCTAGGTGTTTTCCGGACAAACCTATGGCATAGCTGCTCCCAAAAGGATGTATAACCTAGTGAAGAAAAGTGTGTCTACGTTTCTAATACTATGAGGAATATAGGAGGTGTAACATTTGAAGAAAGTACTATGCAAGCATTAAAAAGATTATAATTGAGGGAATCTGAGACATTTTACAGAAGAGACAACATTTTTTATGGATTCTTAACTTATGGGAAAGGGAAGAAAGAGAGATGAATAGATGGAGGACAGAGCAATTTAGGTCAGCGAAGCTATTCTGTATGATACCGTAATGGCGGATGTAGGACATTAGGCATTTGTCAAACCCCATAGAAATGTACAACATAAAGAGTGAACCCTCATGTTAACTGTGGACTTTAGTTAATAATAATGTGTCAATATTGGTTAATCAATTGTAACAATGTGCCATACTTATCAAGATTTTAATAGGGAAAACTTGTGGGAGAGAGTATATGGGAACTTTGTACTCTCTGTGCAGTTTTTCTGTAAATCTAAATCTGCTCTATAAAATAAAGTCCATTAAAAATGTGACTAATTTTATAAAGAATAAATGGGGTGTGAGGGGCAGGTTGCCTGGGCTTAGGGAGAAAGGCTGGGATGGCCATGAAAAGCCAGTGGGAAAAGGCTTGCTGGCTTGCTAAGAACACCAGATTTATCTTCTCTGCAGTGGGAGGCAGTCAAGGTGTTTAAACTGAGAAGTGATATGATTAAATTGTGATTTGGGTCTCCAGGTTTTACACTTTAGATCTTAATAAGTTTATGGAATTAGAATACTTAACATTTTTCCATCCCAGCTTCTGAGTCTCATCTTTGCAGTGTCTCCAGTAAGCTTTTTTGAGGGCCTTCATTGAGCACAGCTCTGAATGCTTTAGCCCATTGGGTAATTTAAAATATTTACATTCCCATAATAATGTGAATTATTGAATAAATAAATAATAGCTAATATTTTTAAAGGCTTTCTATGTACCAGGCACTAGTATAGGCATGTTACATGTATTAACTATTAATTCTCATAACAAGGCTATGAGACAGATACTATTAATATCCTCATTTTACAAATGACAGAACCAAGACACCAAGGGGTTAAGTAACTTACCCCAAACCATACACAATTATTTAGTGGCTGAGACAATGAGACATGAGGAAAGGCTAGAATAAAAGATTTCAGCTCTAAATCACCCACATGTAATAAGACCCAATTACGTCACTAACACGTTATTGTGGAGTTTTAATCCCCATGCCTTAATATATAAACCACGCCATTTAAAGACACAGAGCTGGTATCCTAGATATGGTTACCTGCATATATTTCATTTCAAAAGACCTACTGATACCCTAGTTCAGAGCCTCACCACCTCACACCCTTGGTCTATTAATGAGGTGCCCCATCTTCCTTCCTCCTCCCACAAATAACCCATCTCATGCTCAAAAACACCATGTCACTTCCCTAACCAAGAAAAAAAAAAGTCTGGTTCCTCCTTCCTTCCACATCCAATCTAAACTCCTCTGACTAGCTTTCAACCTTATCATTTTGCATCATTCACCTTCACTGTGGTCAGCAGTCTCCTCATTAGGCTGTGAACATGCTGTGCTCATTTCTGACTCTCTGCCCTGGCTTGTGTTTGTTCGCTGACCTGAAATCCTGCCTTGCTGACCTCTAACTAAACCCTCCCTATTTAACAAGTCCCTGCCTCCTCCCAGAAGCCATCTCTGATTTCTCCAATACAAACACAATGCAAACACTACAAACACACATGACCCCCCCACCCCGCCCCCACCTCCCCTTCTCCAAAGTCCTATAGCACCTGGTTATTCCTTAGATTACATATCTTCTTGTGTCTTGTTTGATTGCTTCTTGGCTATAAATCCTGTCTCCCCAACCATAGTGCAAGCCCTTAAGCAAAGATCACTTCCTTAGACCCCTCCTTCCACTGCCAAGTATCTGCTCACAGCAGGCACTAAATACTAAGATTAATCTACACAGGATCATAAAAGCTTACAGATACCACTAGAAATTATTAGTTAATATTTATAAAAATCCCATAAAGTTTACTTGGCCCTTAGATGGTAAAAAAATATAAACAGAGGAAAAACTGGGTCTTTTGCACTCCAGGAATTCTATTTAAGGAAGACAAACATCCCGAAGGCTATATGCAGAAAATACCCATAATAAACTGAAGTTTGGTCTGAATGAGTCTCTCCATCCTCAGGCCCTTGTACTCAAAGGATAGCCCACCAGACAGGAGGATAAAAGCAGGGAACATGTGTTCCAGGTAGAAGAATGGCGTGCAGAAAATCAGGCAGAAAAGTCCAGAACATGTGCAGAAATCAATAAATAGGTGGTTAGCCAAGGACCTGCAGGTGCTTCAGAGACAGTGGTAATAAGTAAGGTTGCAAAGGCAGGATCGAGTGAGATAGTGGAAAGTCCCCAATATTTGGCTCACCAGTCTGGGTTTATCTGTAGGCCAGCAGTTCTCAAGCTTTTTGGTCTCAGGACCCCTTTATACTCTTAAAATTTTTCCTATGTAAGTTTTATCAACTGATACTTACCATATTCAACATTCAAATGAGAACATTTAAAAAATGTTACTTTAAAATAGTAGTAAGCCCAATACATGTTAACATAGTTTTGTTTTGTTTTTTTAAAGTAACTATATTTTTCAAAATGAAAGAGTGAGAAGAATGGCATTCTTTTACATTTCCACAAATCCCTTTACTGTCTGGCTAAAAGGAAGGCAGCTAGATTCTCCTATCTTCTATATACAGTCTATAGTGCTAGAATGTTGATTGACTGTACGAAGAATATCCAGCCTCCCATATTTGGAAAACGAAGGACTGGTTTAATAGCCTTTTCAGATAATGATGGATATTCTTCTTTGGTATGACATCAAAATTAAACCTTTGAAGGTTAGGTGAAATGTGGAATTTGAAACTATGACAGTGGAACTTTTCATATTCTGTTACGTTACAATCTAGCAGTTTATGTTGTACTTTGAATAGATCTTTTTACCTATGCATAATTTGGTAACATCACACATTGGTCATTTAGAAAATATTGGTTCACTGAGTTACACAGATTTTTCCAAATGTTGAAACATTTTATTGTATAATATCAAAACACCACATTCATTGGTATCATCATCAGTCTCATCAGAAAGTCTTTAAGTATTGGGAAATTGTCAAGCTCTCAGTGGTAGAAGTTTTTTAAAATTCTAATTATCACTTGAAAGCTCAAATTTTATAATTGGCACAAATACTGTCAAGTTTTTTTTCTTTGAGGTGACTGGCTCACTTCATTCAGTTTCAAGAAAATATCTGCTAAATACTCAGGTCTGCATACCAAAGTTTGTCAGTAAAAATGGTATTTCGTGAAAAAGCAATCCATTCAGCTTCTCGTCTCAAACTATCACACAAATGAGACAACCATTGTATGCAGCAGAGATGTTTTATGCATACATCCCAATTTGTCACTCAGAATATTAAGAAGGACCTCGTTGTGCAACGGTAGCGCATCTGACTCCAGAATATTAAGACATCTACACAAAAGTTGAGATTTAATTAAAATAATAATTTGTACTGCTTGATCAAGGAGATTCTTAAGTAAAACTGGTAATTTTTTTTTACTGTGAGTGCATGACAGTGATTGTGCATAACACAGTGTCCACTGGGACACTTTGGTGTCACTCCCTTGATTCATGCTAAGACACTAGTGGTTCTAACTATAATTGATTTTGCACCATCGATGCAAATGTCGACACAGTAGGAAAGGCGAATTAAGTCTTAATGTTATGAAAATAGTTTTGACTTCAAAGAGCTCTTGAAAGGGTCTTAAGATCCCCCAGGTGAGGTTACTAGATAAAATGCAGGATGCTCAAATATTGCATGGGATATATTTATACAAAAAAAAAAAAAAACCTGTTGTTTATTGGAAAATCATCCTACATTTTTATTTGCTACAGCTGGCAACCTTACTGCTGAGGGTCCATAAACCACACTTTGAAAACAGCTATGCTGGGGCCACTTCTGAGGAGAAGTGATATCAGAGTTGTGCTTCATAAAAATAACTCTAACCCCAGTCAGTAGGCAAGATGGATCAGAGAGTGGAAAGATTCGTAGGTGCAGAAAGTTTCAATTGGGTCAATTAAGGAGATATTTCTTCTTAACTGTAGCTATTGAGAGGGGCATTGCTATTCTGAGCTTGGGCCAGGAAAACAGAAAAACCTGTGGAAGACAGCTCCCAGCCTAGTGGGGACCCCTAACCTGTGGTGCTAATTAGCTACCCTCCTCCTACCCCACCCCCAACATCAGGACTTCTTGGTTACAACTGACTTATATGCCACTGAGCAAGATTTAAAGGCTTTTCTTTTTGCTTTGGCCTCATGGAAAGTAGAGCCCAGCTGGTCTTTATCCTTCATCAACTATTCACTTGAACAGCAGGATTTATGTCCACATCAGACAAAGTAATTCCATTTTCTTTAACTGGTTCATTCCCATCCCCCTTGACCCAATTCTTAAATCTTATCCATCACTCTCCAATGCAGCAAATCCTCTCCATTTCCCCAGTTGGGAAATCCTGGCAGAGTCTGGTAAGACAGTCAACACCCCATTTTCCACGCTGACTGAAGGAACCAGTGAAGGGGACAAGTCTTAAGTTTTCCATCTGTGAAATAAATTGGTTATAAAACATGATTCCTAAGCGTTCTTACCATTCCAATAAGGTATACCAGAGAGCCTAAACTTTGGAGCCAGGCGGATCCGGGCTCAAATCCTGGTCTTGCCAGCTAGTAGCTATGCTGCTTTGAGGAACTCACATTCTTGGGGTAAAGCAGGGATAATATCACTCATCTTATTGATTTACTGCAAAGATTTAAAATAATGTTGTAGAGCCTCTGACATATACTGTCAAGTTGAATCATATAGCTTATATGATTTAAATATACACAGTTACAGAGAGAAAGAAAGGGAGAGAGAGCACCATTTAAATAGTGCTGACAGGAGTCTGCCCTCGCTTCGCTTGGTTTTAGTTCTTACCTTTATGCCCTGACTTTAGAACTTAACTCCCTGCCCCCATTAAGGTCAAGCCACTCTAGTGGCTCTCCCTTTCATTAACTGCATTCTATCATTCTATAAAGTCCCAAAGCAATTGAACACAGTTGTGTTTTTCTTAATAGTCTTTGTATTTTGCTGAATTTTAATTTCCGGTACATGCTTTAGTATTTAAGATTCAACAGTCAATACTGATAACTCCCAAAGAAGATAAAGTAGAATAGAGATAATAGTAAAATAGGTATTTACATACATACACATAAGTACAGCCCCATGGCACATGCTGAACATGAAAGTAAACACACACACACACACACACACACACACACACAGCACCACCAACATTGGGCTTAGTCAATACTACTACACAGCCACCTCCAGGTTAAAAGCATTAGCTAAACACTGAAATAAAACTGATATATTCACACAATGTAATGCAAAAGTAATACAAGTCTGCATCTGATCAACCACAAGAGCAAATTTATAAGGACAGGAAGTTGTTTGGGAGATATAGAGTCAATAAACATCAGAAATTTTATAGTTCCAACATCATAGTTTCCTTTCTGTTTCTTCAGAGCAATTGTTTAAGTATACAACTCATAAAATAAAAACTGAAGTTTAAGTGGCACCAGTTTAAATGGTCTCTCTCAGAACTAGCACCTACCACATATGCAGACCTGTTTACTTTTCTTGCTACTGTAAAAAAAAAATCTAAGTCACAAATCCTTGAAACAAACACATAAGCCTTTCAACTCTTAAAAAATGTTTTGGGGGAGCATTAAGTAGGAAATTATAAAAGTAGTATAAAAGTTCATCAATTTAACTAATAAACTCCTTAGAAAAATAGGCAGCACAAATCTTGAGTGTTTTGTATCCCTTTAATCCCCTTGGATTAACAAAGTAGAAAGTACTTAACCAATTTAGGAACATTTTCTTTCTGTTTGACAAAATGCAATATGAAAGTGCAGTAACCTCTCTTAGCTTATCACGATTATGGTGATAAATGGACAATGAAAATCGGAATTGGACCATTGGTTTGAAATTTGATAAAATAGCCAGATTTTAATATATTCTAGGTTATTAAAACATACATATAGGGAAAAAAATGCAACTTTTAAAAGGTTCCAATTTGAGAAACTTTTATAAATGAGAGGAATATTGTAGGAGCCAAAACCACTTATTTAAAGGAGAATCATTATGCATACTTAGATAACTCACTAAGGATTATCTGTTTCATGTTCTAATAACCAGGGTGGCACTGTATTGCATCTAAAAATATGGAACTTTCTATTTGTCAGTTTTATCTTTTTTTAGGTTGCTATTTTTAATGTGTGTTTATAATACACTGAAGACATCTCAGTCAATCATGTATTGAGCAAAATAATCACCACGGCAGGGAGACACACATGGTAGTCTTTATTGTCAACATGTCTATAAAACCGAATAAATATTTGTTAGTGTTCCATTTTGATAAATACAAGGAACACATGGGGCTGAAAGGGAAACATATCAAGAGTTTCATAATTTTTCAAAGACTGACACTACTTTAATGGTAAATAGCAAAGAATGCCAGGGCGGATGGGAGGGTTTTGCAAACACACTACATCAGAAACAGACTAGACCTTTGATGCTGTGGCAGAATATCCAAGTGGCTAACAGACAGGACATCTTGTCCCATGAGGCTAAATGCTAACATGATATAAAAGGTCTTTCAGGAGTCTTAACTTTCTACGCACAGTTTGCTCCTCCTTCCCATCCCTTCAGCAGACCTTTCCTCGGCTGCCTTTCCCAGCTCCTGCCTGACTGGGTTCTTTCCCATCACCCAGAGACCTTTCTTCTTAGCAGTTTCTTCCCTCCATCCCCTTTACTTCTTCCTCCATACATTTCTTCATAAATCTCCAAAGTGCCCCAATCATTATAGCTTACTATAAATTGCTGAAGGCAGAGCGAATAAAAAGAATCCTATAGAAAGAAGATTGAGGTTCTCATTTTGGCAACACTTAGCTGACATCCTAGAACTCAGCAATGGTGTACTTTAGAGCTAGAAAGGGGGCAGTAAGAGTGGGAGACTCGGAGTCCCAGCCCTGCTTGTCACTGGCTGAGTGACTTCAGCAATCACAGTCTTTCTGAGCTTGCTTCTTCATCTGTGAAGTACCTACCTCACCCAATCACAAGGTGCAAGGGGCTCATAGGGAATTGGTATGGAAAAGCATTTTATAAATTATAAAGCATGAGACCTATGGTTTCTGAAGTGTAGTTCCCATTACAGCAGTGTCAGTATCACTTGAGAACTTAGAAAATGCATGTTCTCAAACACACCCAGACCTACTGAATCTGAAACTCTGGAAGTGGGGCCCAGAAAGCGTGTTTTAACAATTTCTCCAAGTGCTTCTGATACATGCTAAAGTTTGAAGACACTGCACTATACAGGTGAATTGCTTTTTATGAGATTTCTTTTGGTTGAAGCTTGCTATAGTTCTGAATAGGCTTTGTCAGTGTAAAGAGTATTAATGGCCTTGTATTGCAATAGTACTTATCGTGTGAGGAGCACAATAGCTTATTCTCTTCTGTTCTCTTCTTGATTCTCACAAAATGTCAACAAAGTAATGCAACTGCATTCATTTCACAAAATCCCAGAGAACTTATAATGTGGGTCATACAATTTATGACATCTTTGAGGGCTGAGAAATATTCTACCGCAAGGCCAACCCCACAACTTGATAGAAGCTTGTATACTACAGTTTCAAGAATACCAGAAGCATCAAAGTCTATACACTCCCATCCAGCTCACTGATGCCAGAAATTCCATCATCACAGCTTAAAGGTTTAGTCTTCCATCTGAAATGCCAATATCCTTGGAATTATCACAGTGAGCCCTTAATTTCTCAGGGAGAGGAGAAGAATGAGAAGAGCATGGACAGGAAGTGGGATGCCCACACCTGCTTTGGGAAGCATGCCTTAAGCTCACGATAGGCAACTTTCCTTCCTTCACAATTTTACCAAAGGCCAAGAACACACAAAGAACCAGGTGTACATCATAGGTGCATAAAAACCCAAAGGGTTGACTTGGGAGTCTCAGGCTGAAGGAAGAAGAATAATAGATCACAGCAGAAACAGAAAGGAATGGGCAGATTCCTACATTTTGGTGCACCAGGAAAGATAGAAAATCTCCCTAACTACCATGAAAATGAGTCTTCTGATTTCATTTGGTTCTCTTTTTCCTTATCTGTCTAGACATTGACATTTTGGTGTCCTTTTTTTAAAAAAGCATTGTATTTATATTGTATCTCATAGTTTGCAAAGCACTCTCATAAGCAATATTTCATTTGCTCACTACAGCACATAAAAAAGAGAAAATTCCTCATTTTAATGAGGAGTAAACTTGTACAAGGCTACTGCCAGTAAGTAGCAGAGCCGACTTAGATTTGAACCCTGGTTTTCCAACTCCAAGCCTACTTCTCTCATCTTAATATGTATACTGAATCTGGTTTACACCCTACTGCTGAGATGATCTGTGTTACACTGCTCAACTCACACGTTCCCTTATGGAGAGGATGCTAGGGCTCTGGAGCCCTGGTACAGAGCGTGAATCCTAGGCTCCCATCATTCAAGCAGGTTCCCAGTTTGCTCCCACTGAGTACTTCCTCCCCGATTTTAGAACACAGAACTTAATGATTCCACAGAAAAAAAATATTCTGCTACACATAATCGTACTCTGAAAATATCACTGTAGAAGCATGTATCTGAGTCACAAAGTTGGCAGGGGAACTTTACACAGGCCAGGCCCTCCTGTTGATGAACTCCACGGGGCTCTGCAAGGTGACCCAGAGCATAGTACTTCCCTGACTCTAGGTAGAGGGTTGCTGAGGCCATGCCTTGCACTATCATTGAAATGAAGACACTTGGTTCATGCATAGAAGTTTGGCCTAAAGTTCTCAAATTCTTCCAAGCCTACCATTCTAATTTATACATAACCAAAGCTTTTATTCTGTTATCTGGTCTCCTTGTACCATTTGTATGACTCGAAACAATCTATGATAATGGATTATAAATCCATACTTCTGGTCCCACCCTTTAACCTAAGCTCCAATGCCACACTACCTAACACCTGCCAGGTGTAGTCACCAACAAATCTAAGTAAAAATGTCTTAAACCAAACTAACTTTTCATTATCTTCTACAAACCAGCTCTCCATGGCAAATTCTAGCACAACCATTTTCTCAACCACCAAAACTTAACATGGTGGTGTTGTCTCTTCCTTCACTTTGTATATTTGGTTCATCACCACTAACTTCTACTTCCTGAGTATATTCTTCATACAGCTGCCTGACTGATCTTTATTAGATCTTCTTTCACCACGATATTCTCTGATCCAATATTTTCATTCTTGCCTTACAGCCATGAAAACAGTATTTCTCAACTCTGACAACAAGGTAGAGCATCTTAAAACTCCCACTGTCCAAGCCCCCTCCCCGGAAAATTCTGATTCAGGGGGCCTGAGGTGGGGCCCAAGCATTAGTATCGCAGAAAATCATTGTCTTAAACTATATGTTTCAAACTTTAAGGTGCACAGGAATCACTTTTGGATCTTGTTAAAATGAAGATTTGAAGTCTCAGCCATGCCACCCTGAACAAGCCCAATCCCGTCTGATCTCGGAAGCTAAGCAGGGTCGGGCCTGGTTAGTACTTGGATGGAAGACCACCTAGGAAGATCAGGTGCTGTAGGCTTAAAAAATAAGGGATCGTAAACTGACAAGGTCCTTGCAATCTGTGAGGTCAACAAAGGGTTACCTTGCCTAAAAAAATAATAAATAAAAATTTTTTAAATAAAATAAAAATAATAAAATAAAATAAATAAAAATGAAGATTTGATTCTGATTCAGTCAGGGTTGGGGTGAGCCTGAGATGCTGTATTCCTAACAAGCCCTAGGTCATGCCATGCTTCTAGTTCCCAGACCGCACTTTGATTCTCAGGATCCTAGGGCACCAAGCCCATAGACATTGCCTGAGAATTGCAGTGGTTGTAAGCCCTTCCTCATTTTCCTCTGCTCTCACAAGGCCAGCTCCTGACTCCTCCTGACACACCAGCCTGCTTCACCCTCCTAGTTCACTTAGAATACCTGAATCCCTTCTCTTTGTATAGTTAAATCATACTCCTCTGTCTGGATCCAGCCTAGACTCTCTTCTATCATTTAGTCTTCCCCAACTACTCCATGGTTTAGTCATTCTTTTTTGCTAATCTAATCTCTCACAACTATAGAAAGTGTGTTGATCATTGCATCATGTAATGAGCTCTGCTGTTGACAGCAGGAAGAAAACTGAATGGAAAGAGATATGGATCCTGGGGTACCACTGTCGACACTCTAACTTCTGGCAAGCCATTTTCCCTTTCTGAAAAATGCCCCCAAATGCTGAAAGTCCACCTGATAATCACCAAATTAGATCAGAGGCTTATTTTTTTAAGTCACTTACTTTAAAGCGTCTTCAGAAACTTGGTCCAACACAGCAGCCCTATGGACGTGTAAGGCAAATGGTGATGAACAAAAGGTAGACATTTCAGTAGCTGAAACTGTTCCTCAGAACATTCAAGTTAAGAAGAACTTTAGAGATCCTGATCTCGCTGTCTCTCTCCCCACCGTTTTATTGATAAAGAAGCTAAAGTCCCAAGAAGAGATTAGCTTCTTCACATGCCCAATTGGTTAGTAGCAGATTCAGAGTCCAGATTCCCTCCCTGCTGGGCATTCCACTCCGACTTGCTGTTTCTCACACATACTTTCTGCCATGGCTGATTCTTAAACCACCAGGATCACTTCTAGGCATAGGAACTCATGTGGACATGGTTAAAAGTGCTGTGTGACCTTTAGTATCTTGAAGTTGGGAACTGAGCTGGATTCAACTACTGAATCTGAACATGGGTCCAGATCTCACAATGGTTCCACCTTTTTAGGAACTGTGGACATGATCTTTCCAAGATAAAGGAGCTTTTCTCTTTTGGCTTCCTAATGCCACCTCAGGTGAAGTTCCACTGTGTGGAGTCCAGACAATTGTCACGCTGTGACCAGAGATGTTTAATTGGATTTTAAAAGATGAGAAAGCAGCAGGGAGCTGATTGTCAGCACTCTGACAAGGCCAAGAGGCGTAGGTGGCCTGGCAGCACAGAGGAGGGGAGGCCAGCCTGGTATGGCTTACTGTCTGTCTCTACCCAGGAGCAGGGAGGGCCGAGTAAAGGGGGGAATGTGGCAGTAGCAATAGAGCCTTCCACAAACTGAGTGCCAGATTGTCCTATATTCTGTTTTTACCCCAAGAACTGGACTCTTTCAGGAGGTAACTAAGACTTTCCTCTTTACCTTATCCCTCCTCATAAAAAATAAAGATTTCTAAGCCATAATATCAATAATTTATCTTAATATTTTTAATAACTTTTCCATATCCATGCTACCCTTCAGGCCTCACTAAGCCTCTGAGGTAGGTGGTCAGGAAAAATATTATCACTCTCAGTTTATAAAGAAATAAACTAGATTAATTAAGCTAGGACATGAGTTTGCCCAAGGTTATACAACTAGTAAATGGTTAAGCCAGAAGTGGAGATCAGTTGTCAAAGATCACTGATGAAATAGTAGATAAAAGCAGTTTCAGGCATGACAAATATACAGTTTCAACTCCTGCATCTTAATACCAATCCCCAAAGAAATAAAGATCCCTTTGTTGTGACAATGCGTGGAGAGCAGGCTGTGCCCTGAAGGCTAATTAAAAAAAACAACGAAGGTTTCCATTTATACCCTTCATCTTTGGATTGACAGAGACCTTACACAGAAACACAGACATTTCCAGGGCACACGAGGATATCTATATGCTCCACTATTTCTGGGCACAGGAGAGTTTACCAGTCCACGAGAAACATAGCAGCTAAGAATTCATGGGTGATGCTCTGAGACAGATAGTATATAGTGTGACCATGAACCCAGATTGCTAGATTTATCTTCAAAATGAATAGGACTCTAGCAGATCAGACCTGCTACTGGATATGTGAAGTGATTTTTTTCACATTATTTTTCTCAGAAACATCTTAGGAGAAAATCTTGAGAATACACATATTTTCCTAAGGCTGAACTTTAAGACTACCACCCATGCATACCATTTTTAAAAGCTTAAGGGATGATACTTTTCCTCAAACCTAAGATAGAATTCAGCCTTTCAGTTTTGCCTATCAAAAGATGTTCACCTTTCTCTCAGAATGATCTATACATCGCTGAGAAAGCATAGAAAGCCTCTACAGTCCTGTAAGAAAACTGGCTAAGTGGACACCAGGAACAGTGGCTCATAGAAGACAGAATTATTTAATTTTGTTTCTTAGACAGCAACTGAGCCAAACCAGCCAGAAACACGGACACTTTTCAAAGAACTTCATGTGCCCAAAGTACCTGGATTTCAACATGCATTTTGTTAATGTACCTCCTATAATTCATGGTGTCGAGGGAATGCAAAAGAGAAACTATCCTAGTCCAAAGAAGAATTTACAATCTAAACACATTTAAGAATAACT
>NW_011889118.1:1286331-1295630 GCF_000151845.1 Pteropus vampyrus
AACATAGCAGCTAAGAATTCATGGGTGATGCTCTGAGACAGATAGTATATAGTGTGACCATGAACCCAGATTGCTAGATTTATCTTCAAAATGAATAGGACTCTAGCAGATCAGACCTGCTACTGGATATGTGAAGTGATTTTTTTCACATTATTTTTCTCAGAAACATCTTAGGAGAAAATCTTGAGAATAAACATATTTTCCTAAGGCTGAACTTTAAGACTACCACCCATGCATACCATTTTTAAAAGCTTAAGGGATGATACTTTTCCTCAAACCTAAGATAGAATTCAGCCTTTCAGTTTTGCCTATCAAAAGATGTTCACCTTTCTCTCAGAATGATCTATACATCGCTGAGAAAGCATAGAAAGCCTCTACAGTCCTGTAAGAAAACTGGCTAAGTGGACACCAGGAACAGTGGCTCATAGAAGACAGAATTATTTAATTTTGTTTCTTAGACAGCAACTGAGCCAAACCAGCCAGAAACACGGACACTTTTCAAAGAACTTCATGTGCCCAAAGTACCTGGATTTCAACATGCATTTTGTTAATGTACCTCCTATAATTCATGGTGTCGAGGGAATGCAAAAGAGAAACTATCCTAGTCCAAAGAAGAATTTACAATCTAAACACATTTAAGAATAACTTAAGAGACTTCAGGTTTCAAAAGGCAGAGTAAAGGTATTTCTACCCTCATTCGCCTCCCAGAAATGACTATTAATAATAGAAAAATAATCTATCATTGATGAAATCTAAAGATATTTGTAACTGTGAACCTCAGTACATGAAGAGAGAAAGCACATATAGAAAGATAAATGACTTAGATCGGAAGAAGGTAAAATTTAGTACTTCCAGAGAGAGATTCCAACAGGAAGCACACCAATTCAACACCACTCTCCCCCACCCGCCGCCCCCACCCCGCAAAAAAAAAAAAAAAAAAGAACAGAAAGTCATGGAAATTGAGGCATCAGGTACTGTAAAAAAACCTGTGATTGAGGATACAGTCTGATAACAGTAAAACAGCTTCATCAAAATGTCTCACCTATAGATAAGAATTATCAAAAATGAACATATCATAGATGAAAATACCTGAATCCGGAGTCTCCAAAACATATTATTCACAATGTCCTTTATACAACCAAAAGTTATTAAATACAAAGAACAAAAATATGTGATACATAGTGAAGGGGATGTAAAGGGAAAAATAAATTAATAGAAACTAATCCCAAGATGACATAGATGTCGGAATTAGTAAAAAATACTTTCTATTATATCTGATGACTTAAATAATAACATATGCATAATGAATGCAATGAAGCAGAGTCTCAGCAAAGAAATTGAAACTATAAAAAATGAAAACAAAATCTAAAACTAAAAAATATAATTTCAACGTGGTGAAAACCCAGGATCTACAACCAAGAATACTTTATCCAGCAAAGCTATCATTTAGAGTCGAAGGGCAGCTAAAGAGCTTCCTAGACAAATTAAGCTAAAAGAATTTACTAACGTCAAGCCAGTATTAAAGGAAATGTTGGAGGGCCTTCTTTAAGAAGACACATAGTATCAAAAACTTGTTAATAGGAATGTAGTTATTACCATTCTTTATTCCTGTTTTTGATACATATCTACTATGTTACTATGTATCAAAAACAGGAATAAAGAATGGTAATAACTACGTTTCAAACAGGAATACATAGTAGATATGTATCAAAAACAAGAATAAAGAATGGTAATAACTACATTCCTATCAACAAGTACCTCAAATGGAAAAGAATTAAGTGCTCCAACCAAAAGATAGAGTGGCTGAATAGATAAGAAAACAAGACCCCTACATATGCTGCCTACGAGAAACTCACTTCAGATTAAAAGACACACACAGACTAAAAGGAAGAGGATAGAAAAAGATATTGCCTTGATGAACCTAGAGGATATTACGCTGAATGAAATAAGTCGGTTAGAGAAAGACAAATATATTGTGTGATTTCATGTATATGTGGAATCTAAAGAACGAATCTGAATAACAACAATAACAAAAATGAAAATAAACTCATTGATACAGAGAATATTTTGAAGGCTACTAAATGGGGCGGGTGGGGGGGATAATGAAAAAGGGCAAAGGGATTAAGAAGTACAAATGGATAGTTACAAAATAGACATGGAGATAAAGTGTAGCATAAGGAAAATAGTTAATAATGTAATAAATATGTAAGGGGGAAGAAGGGTACTAGATTTAGTGGGGTGATCACTTTATATAGATCTCTAATTACTATGCTGTACAACTGAAACTAATATATTATTATATGCCAACTACTATTGAAAAAAACTCATTGAGTTGTAAATATATATGTGTGTGTATGTATGTGTGTGTATATATACATGTATATATACACACACATCAAACAGAAATTTTACAATTCACTATACGGCTTAAGAAAAAATGGAGATGGCAAAAGGAAGACTCTATGAACTTTAAGATTGCTTGGTAGTAATTTATCCAATCCAAAGTGCAGAGAGATAAAAAACTAAACAAAAACGGAAGAAACTGAGGGACTTATGGTTCAATATGAAACAGTCTAACATGACAGCCAAACGAAGAGGAGAAAGAAAGAATGGGGTAAAAATGATGTCCTGAAAATTTCCCAAATTTGGTGAAAAATATCCAAAAAATTCAGAAAAATGCAACCAGGATAGATACAAAGAAAAAACACACCTGAGCACGTTATGCTCAAACAGTTGACAGCCAAAATAAAACCTCAAAAACTGCCTAAGGAAAACATATTACATATACACTGAAGAGGAAAACGAATGGCACATGACTTCTGACAGAAAAAGTTAGGTACAGAAGACAACGGAACAATGTCTTTAAAGTGGAAAAAGAAAAAAATCATTAAACTCAGATTTCTATATCCTTCAAAAGGAAGATAAAGTCAAGTAGTTTTCAGATAAGTGAAAGTTTAGAGAATTGTGAGCTCACTACAAAAAGTGCAAAATGAGGTTCTTCAGGCTGAGAAGTTCCTCAGACACTAAATGGACATTACATTATCATTTAGCAGAAATGGTAAATATGTAGATAAATGTAGAATACTATCCTTTTTTCTTTTCTTTTCTTAATTTATTTAGAAAATGTATAACTACATGAAGCTTAGGTTATAAACCTATATCGGAAGTTTTAAAATGCATATAGATAGAAAATATATGAAAATAATAGCAAAAAAGAACAGGGAGATAATTAGACTGTGCTCTTGCAAGTTTCTTATATTTTATGTGAAATAGTGCAATATAAATTCTAAGCTGACTGGTGTAAATTAAAAAGTGGATTCTAATACTAGAGCAATTGCTAAAAATATGCAAATGTATAGCTATGTCTTTGAGAATTAAAATGGAATGCTAAAACATATTGTCAAGCTCCAAAAACTAGAAGAAAGAAGGAAATGAGGAACAAAAATTATATCGGACAAATAGAAAATAAAAATGAGAAACCTAAAACAACCATATCAATAATTACTTTAAATGTAGGTTGACTAAATACTATAATTAAAAGGAATAGATTTTTCAGATTAGATAGGAAAGCATGACCCAACTACATGTTGTCTATAAGAGACTACAAAACATCGTTGAGAGGAATTAAGATGTCAATTCACCCTAAATTGATCTATTCAGTGCAATACAATCATAATCTCAGTAGGTTATTGTTTGTTTGTTTGTTTGTTTGTTTGTTTTGAAATTGACAAACTGATTCAAAAACTTATATGGGAGTGTAAAGAACTTAGAATAGTCTAAACAAAAGTAGTTGTCTTAAAAATACAAATTTGGAGAACATACTCTACCTGACTTCTTAGAGCAATCAAAACAATAAGATATTGGCATAGGAATAAATAAATAGATCAACGGAAAAGAGAAAAGGAAGTCCAGAAACAGACCCACACTTATACAGTTAATAGACTTTTGACAAATTTTCCAAAACAATTAAATTGGAAAGAGAAAGCCTTTTCAACAAATGGTGCTGGAACAATTAGCTATCCATGTAAGATTTTTAAAAAAAAAAAGAAGAAAAAAAAAAAAGAATCTTAACCCCTACCTCACACTATATTAAAGAATGATTCAAGATATGTCACAGACCAAAATGTAAAAAAGTTAAAACGGTAAATATTTTAGAAATAAACACAGGATTATCCCTCTGTAAACTGGAGGTAGGCAGAGATTTCTTAGGGAACAGAAAGCAATATTTATAAAAAGAAAACATGACAGATTAGGCTTTATCAAATTTAAAACTTTTGCTCATCAAAAAAACGCCATTAAGAAAATGAAAAAGCAAGCCATAGACTGAGAAGAAATACTGGCAAAACATAACTGACAAAGGGCTTGTACCTAGAATAAAGAACATCTACAATTCACCAATGGTCAAAAAGACTGTCAACACCAAATGTTGGGAAGGATGTCAATTAATCGGAACTTTCATACAATACTGGTATGAATACAATGATGTAAAATGGTACAATCATTTTGAAAAATCTCTGGCAGCTTTATATAAATACAAATATATACCTACTCTTTTCTACAACAATTCCAATCTAGATACTTACTCAAAAGGAAATATATGTCCACAAAACTCTGATGAAAGAAATCAAAGAAAAACAAAATAAATGAAGAGATATTTCATGTTCAGGATAAGAAGACTCAAGAGCATCAAGATGTCTACTTTTCCCAACTTGATCTATAGACTCAATGCAATCTCAATCAAAATTCCAGCAAGTTATTTTACGGATATCAACAAAAAGATTCTAAAGTTTATACGGAGATGCAAAAAAAACAAAACAACCAACACAATATTGAAGGAGAAAAACAATGGAAGAGAACTGACCCTATCTGACTTTCAGTCTTACTAAAAAACTACAGTAATAGATCAAGTGTAGTATTGACAAAAGAATATACAATTTTTTTAGCAGCTTTATTTTTAATTGCCAAGACTTAGAAGCAACCAAGATGTCCTTCACTAGGTGAATGGACAAATAAACTATGGTACATCCATACAATGGAATATTATTTGGCACTAAAAAGAAATGAGCTATCAAGCCATGAAAAGACATGGAGAAAACTTAAGTGTATGTTTCTAAGTGACAGAAGCCAATCCAAGGTTACATACTGTATGATTGAACTCTATGACATTCTGGTCAGCTCCTGCTGTTCTACCTCTATCCACTGCCTGACTGCAATTGCATGAGACACCTGGACCCAGAACCAGCCAATCAACCCCTTCTCAATTCTTGACCCACAGAAACTGTGGGAGAGAATAAAATGATTGTGGTTGTCTTAAGCCACTATGTTTTGGGATGATTTGTTAAGCAGTAATAGATAACAAGAATACTGATAATTAGATTAAACAAAATTTGAAGTACAATTATATTGGATTATAGGAGGAGAGGAGAGAAAGAGACATAAAAATCTCTATTTATAAATTTTTAAAGTTAGTAGATAATTCATAAAATTGATAAAGCAGGAGATAGTAATATATATTTTATATTACATATACATATATTATTTATACATGTTTATTTATATATACACATATGCATATACATGTACATATACATATTTATAATTGCCAAAACTTGGAAGCAACCAAGATGTCCTTCAGTAGGTAAATGGGCAAATGAACTGTAGTATGTCCAGACAATGGAATATTATTTGGCATATATATAATTTGTAAATATAGAGGACAATATACATAAACATATATACATACATTATTTATAAATATGGAGGACAATACCATGGGGGGAAAACAGTTACAGAATTAAGAAGTGGTTACTTCTGGGGAACAGATTAGAATGTGTGGTTGGCAAGAACTATCATTTTTATAAGCCTTTTACTACTATTTAAATTTTTAATGTGTTCACGTTTGACTTTGTTAAAAATAAAATATTTTAAAGACTATCAGAATACACACATAAGATTTTCTTCTCTTCAATCTCTAATAAAGAAAAACATACCTCAGCTTTGCAAGAATACCATACGTTTCTGATGCCTACCAGGTATAAATAACTGTGATGTGCTATCACTCTGGGATAAAAAAAAACATGAATATACATGGTTCTCGGCATTGAAACACTTGTAATTTGATAGAGAGAAAGAATATTGAAGTTAAAAAAGATAAATAGCATAGATTATCTTCATTTAATCAGACAAATGTTAAGGATAGCCAGTGTTATAGGAAGTCAGAAGCTGATAGTGAGCTCTAAAGGTAAGAGAGACTGAAGAGGGCCCTGTGGAAGATGATGGGAGGCCCCTATCTCAGGGCTAAAGATAGGACCTAATGTCCTAATCTTGTTCATTAGCACACTCACATTCTTTGGAACCTCAGGTACTGCAGCTCCACATTGTTACTCTGCCCATGCACCAATACTTTCACATTACCTTCCCTGTGTTCCAGTAGCCAACCAGTCTCAGAGCATCATCGCTGCTCATATTACTGTTAAACTCCTGGAAAATCATCCATAACAATAATAATAATGACAAAGATCACTTATGTGTCTATAGTACTTTACAGATCACAAAACTTATTTCATTTTATCATAACTGTGAAGTGGGCAAGAAATTATGACACCCATTGTACAGATAAGGAATCAGAAGACTCAGAGAGATTAAATGAACTCCTTGGTATTCACAATAAGTAGATGGCAAGTTGGGATGGAAATTTGTATCTTGTGACTGCAAGGTTGGTAGATAAACTCAATCAAACCCAAATACAAATGAAGAGAATTGTATGCATGCCACCAGACTCCTTAGTCAAGCCGGAGCTATAGGGTTCAAAATGAAAAGAAAAGGGAAAAACTATTAAATTTTTACGTCCTCAGGGGTGTCTGAACTGCAGTAGAAGAGTTGGGCTATAAAGCGCACTGGAGGAACCACATATTTAGTACTCACTGAATCCAACTCAAGGTGAAGGAGACTCTCAGTAGAGGCAACAGTTAGAAAATAGGCTGACAGAAAAGAAAAGGAAACTGCAGAAAATGGAAGTCAAGTAGTATGCTCGATTCTGACAATACAAGGAAAAGACTATCCAGGAATGAGCAAACAGTCTCCTCACAGATTGTGGAACGTAAACAGAACTCAAGAACACACCCCACTGGAGATGGAGAATTAAATGAGTTCTGGAACTTAAGAGGCCTCGAGGGAGAGCAGAAGTAAAAAGCCAGAAACATCAACACCACTTCTGGGAGAGACAAGAGGAGATCTGATTCAAATTTTTTTTAAGCCCAGGAATTAGCTTTCAGAAGGCTAGTGTGCCAGAAAAGAAAGCTCATCAATGATTTAAATATTGCCCTCAACCGCCTAAAACAGGTGCAAAAACCAAACAAAAGCAGATAAAGCTGACCACATTCCTAAAACAGTTATAAACTGTGGGATATTTACCAAAAGTAGAACTACAGCATTAGCAACGGTCATACAGCTATTTAGAGTTTACCAAGTGCTTTGATATATGTCAGTTGCATTCATGCAGCCTTTCTCATGTTTGATGAGAAAACTGAGGCCCAAAAGAATGAAACAACTCATCCAAGGTCATATGACTATTTAGTGCTAGAATAAGTAATAAAACTCAGATCTTTGGAATCTCAGTTGATTTTAGCTTGAAAAGAGTTTTTAAAAGAATTTACTTGTTTTAAAGCTCAGAATTCAGCTTTTCTAATCATTGGAACAGTCCCTGTGTAAACTGACTCATTTCTGCATACATGGGTCATAAGAAATAGTTCAAAGAATGATTTAGAATACATAGAGAGGAAAATGAGATGGACATAGAATTCTCATGCATTTGAGGAAATGTAAATTTGATAAGCCAGGTGAATTCCTAGAGGAGCAAGATAAAGTGAGCATATTCCTTTAGCGAGGTAAATATTTCCACTGGCCTCAAAGTCATTCCAGGAGCACTATCATGACTCCAGAGCTCGCGAACAATATTCACCACTAAACTTGCAACCCGGAGGCTCACTGAGGGCAGAGCCAGCACCAGGCAAAAAGTTCCTGCATCTCAGCTTCTCTTGGAGCTATTTCTCCCTACACCTACCCCATCACTTTTTCTTACCCTCCTCTCCTTTCTCACAGAAAAATATATATACCTTTCTCTTAGAAAAGATTCTACCTTCAGTCATTTGCACCTTAATCTGTATTTAAGGCTTTATGTTATCTTTTGCCCCAGGAGTTTGCACTTAAAGCTTTTTCTTTAATGCCAAGGAGAGCCTATGCAGAGATTTCTTTTACCCTTCTGCTACGAATTTGTGTTTCTTTTTCTTTCTTTTTCCAAGAAAACTGGGGATGGCTTTGATTTTAGGGGAACCAAGAAGTTTCTTTAGGTGGGGAGTGTTTCTGTTGAAGGGAGCAGATTTTCCTTAAAGTGGCCGGCTAATGCCGAAAATTCTTTTCACTGATGTGGTGTTTTTCTTCCTTTAAATTTACTCTCCATAGCTGCTCCTCTGGCCTCTTTACAAACTGTAACACTGTATCAGCTAACAGGTGTACACATCACTGTAGCTCAGTTTAACTAGATCTAGCTCTTTGGTATAGAATCTGTGTTGTTCTCATACGTAACATGAGATCTTCAGGCTGTTCCTCTCCTCTATATATTGAATCCCTACAATGGGCTCAGCACTGTTATAGATGCCATTGGGAAGACACACACTGCAATAGCTTTCTCTATTTCCCTCCCTTGCTCCCTTGCTTCTCCCCACCCCCCGCCCCCACCTCCCTCCTATAATCTTTGGATTCCATGTTCTAGCTTTATAATCATTTCCTTGCAAATGATCTCAACACTGTTGCCCCTCTCTTTCCATTGTTGTACTCCCCTGACAAAACCTCCCACCTGGATATATGCAGGCATCTTCCTTGACCATGTCTGCCCGTAAGTTCTGGGAGTACATTTGGGAATACTATTCAAGCTCATTTACTAAGTAGCATGGAAGACCGCAAGTTGTAAGTGGGTCCAGAGTAGGAAAGCAGTGATGCCTTCAGCTCTGTAACTTGAACCATCCAACCTGGAAGAATCTATAATTCTAGAAGTAGATTTGGGGGGCAGGAGTGGGTATGCCATGGGGAGTTTATGATAAACTCCTGCAGGAGAACCACAACATTAATCTCAAAGTTTCTGGAGCAAGGCCATGATATTTGCAGCGGAGAACTATAAACCATTTTTTAAACTTCTTCTAGTGTGCTACTGGGCTGTGATAGAGATGGGGTGTCTGGTCATAAGACATCGAGTGACCATGTGGTTGAGTTGCCTATATGAACAGAGTTCTGTCAGACCCACC
>NW_011889118.1:1295680-1307134 GCF_000151845.1 Pteropus vampyrus
TTTCTTTAGGTGGGGAGTGTTTCTGTTGAAGGGAGCAGATTTTCCTTAAAGTGGCCGGCTAATGCCGAAAATTCTTTTCACTGATGTGGTGTTTTTCTTCCTTTAAATCTACTCTCCATAGCTGCTCCTCTGGCCTCTTTACAAACTGTAACACTGTATCAGCTAACAGGTGTACACATCACTGTAGCTCAGTTTAACTAGATCTAGCTCTTTGGTATAGAATCTGTGTTGTTCTCATACGTAACATGAGATCTTCAGGCTGTTCCTCTCCTCTATATATTGAATCCCTACAATGGGCTCAGCACTGTTATAGATGCCATTGGGAAGACACACACTGCAATAGCTTTCTCTATTTCCCTCCCTTGCTCCCTTGCTTCTCCCCACCCCCCGCCCCCACCTCCCTCCTATAATCTTTGGATTCCATGTTCTAGCTTTATAATCATTTCCTTGCAAATGATCTCAACACTGTTGCCCCTCTCTTTCCATTGTTGTACTCCCCTGACAAAACCTCCCACCTGGATATATGCAGGCATCTTCCTTGACCATGTCTGCCCGTAAGTTCTGGGAGTACATTTGGGAATACTATTCAAGCTCATTTACTAAGTAGCATGGAAGACCGCAAGTTGTAAGTGGGTCCAGAGTAGGAAAGCAGTGATGCCTTCAGCTCTGTAACTTGAACCATCCAACCTGGAAGAATCTATAATTCTAGAAGTAGATTTGGGGGGCAGGAGTGGGTATGCCATGGGGAGTTTATGATAAACTCCTGCAGGAGAACCACAACATTAATCTCAAAGTTTCTGGAGCAAGGCCATGATATTTGCAGCGGAGAACTATAAACCATTTTTTAAACTTCTTCTAGTGTGCTACTGGGCTGTGATAGAGATGGGGTGTCTGGTCATAAGACATCGAGTGACCATGTGGTTGAGTTGCCTATATGAACAGAGTTCTGTCAGACCCACCAAGTCATAAGATAAGATGGGCCCAATAGTGATACAGTGATTCATTATAAGGCTGAAGTAGTATACCTAGGGGTGAGCGCGAGTCACGACAGAGGGCACAAAAAGGCTGCATGAAGCAAGTAGCCCAGATTCCCATGTCCTCTACCACTGTTGCAAGCTCTTGTCCTTCAACTCACACCTATGGCCACTTGTGAGGTCCTTTGTGAACAACTGACAGAGGAGGAAAAAGGCAGAACATGTTTCATAGATTGAGTGACTTGATGTGTAGGTGCAAAAATGGACTACTAATGAACTCTAGGGGGACACTGAAAGAGAGCAGCTGTGTGTGTCGCATCTGGCCATCTGCTGTATATGGGAAGAGAAGTGGCCTGAAGTAAGAACATACTTATGGACAGAAATGAATAATTTGACTGATTGGTGAGGGGGCATGGAAGGAAAATGCAAGATCAAGGAAAAAAAGGTTTGAAGAAGAGGCACATGGATGGAACTATGGGGAGAAACAAAGTGTGAAGATATTCATATCTAGTATTAATGCTCACCAGATAGAATCCACCAGAAAAAAAGCATTAAATGATCAAGCAGACAGAACAATGTAGTCTGTTGACATCAGCCAGACTCCATCACTGGCTACTCCAATGCTGACACAATGAGGCTGATCCTCTATTGTTGCTACCAAAGAGCTAACTTGCTAGAAACAGAGACCAACTTTGATACTTAATACATTCTTTCTAGCATCATTATTTGAGGAGACAAACTAGCCACCTGGTGGCAAGTTGATTGCATTTGACCCCTTCTACCAATTCATCATAGAGATTTGTCAGTTTAACTTTGTCCTTTGTGCCTGCATGGCTTTGGCCAGCACCATTATCTGAGGGCTTCAACACAAGATCCTGCACAATAGTGCATTAGACCAAGGGACTCATTTTATAGCAGAGGAGGTGAAGTGGTGTGGCACATAACCATGAGAGCCACTGATCCTATCATATGGTACATCTCTCTAGAAGCTGCCACATTCCAGAGATATGGAACAGCATGTTGAAGGTGCAACCAAGATGCCAGTTTAGAGATATCCACAGAGTATACATATAGCTTATACCTAAAGCAATGACCATTACCTTGTACTGTGTCCCAAGAGAACAATGCAAGGGTTAGGAACCAAGAGGTAAAAGTAGAGGTGTCCCCACTTACCATCACCTCCAATGACCTACTAGGGGAATTTGTGTTTCTTCTCCCTACAAATTCAGGCTAGGGGTCTAGAGGTCCTATTCCCATAGGAATGACACTTCTACCAGCTGCCACTTAGTCACTTTGTGCTCCTTGTTCCAAAAAGCCATCAGGTAAGGAAAGGTGTCACCATACTGGCAGAGGTAATTGATCTTGCTCATCAGCAGGATGTAGGACTGCCACTACACAAGGGGCACAGGGAAGAATGTAGTTTGCACCCAGGTGACGCACTGGCATGTCTCTTGGTATCCCCTGCCCAGTTTGATGATACATGGACAAATACATTAGACTTCGATCTCAGATATCTCAGGGATGACCAGGTGGTCAGCCCTCACCACACAAGGTAAGCCAGCAGCTGTGCTAGCCGAGGGTGAGGGGAATTTAGAATGAGTACAGATGAAGAAAACAGTGATTCAGTCACAGCCTTGAGGCAAGCTGCTCTAATAAGTTTCCCCAGGAAAAGAAACCAACCAGAATCCCTGAGAATCTCTTCCCAGATAGGCTGAACAGAAAAGTACAGCATGTAATGGGGGAAGAGTTTGCTTTGAATCAGAAGTCAGGTTGAATTTTAAATTTGCCTGGACTGCACTTCAACGGCTCAAATTGACTGGAAAGTTATAGGATCTGCCAAACATTCACTAAGAGGTAGGAAATTGGGTGGACAAGGTTGAAAGCAATCACTAGGAAAAAATAGAGCTGTCTCAAGTTTACATCCAAATGAATTGAGAATCCTCAATGAACTGTTTATTCTTGTTACTTTTTTATTGTCTACCTCTCCCACTCCTTTTGTAGAATCACTGTCTGCTTTGCTCATCTAGCACCTAGTACAGCGCCTGCTTGGCACAAAGAAGTTACCAAACATAGCTGTAGCTCTTGTGCATATGAATGGAGTCATAAATTGTGTGCAGAGGCTGTAAGATCCAAAAGCCGAGGGAGAGCAGTGAGCACCGAAGTGGACAGAGGAGTGGACAGAGGAGTCTTCAGGCAGTTAAGCTAAGCTCTGAAAAGAATCTAAATTTCCCTTTTTTCTCTGAGTAGGGTAGGGTAAGGTTGTCCCTCTTTAAATTCAGCTGTAGTTTTTGGTCCCGTGTCGCTGCACAAACAAGTTGTTTAAAAGGATTACTACTTCACATGCTATATGGGAATTCTTTAAAAACATAACAAACAGCATTGCTCCCCAAAGACTGATCACTTGAGGAATCACTATGTATTAAATTCCTACTGTGCATTTAGTGCTGTGTTAACTGCCTCTCGGTACCTATATCTCCTTGTGAAAGTCCAAAATAGACTGAGTTAACACTGAATTCACCTCTGCAGCTAAGAGTATTGCAGTGGGATTCTAGGATGCTCTCTTATGTTTAGAGACCTGTGAACAAGATTTCATAATGGAACTATGGAAATACTACTGTCATACCAAACCTCTCCTTTAAAGTTAACTGAAAAACCACAACCTCTGCCACATGATTCCAAGAATATTAAAGAGCTGCTGGATCCTCCAAAGGCAAGTCAGAAAATTAAAAGGCCTGAACTATGGAAGCACTAAAGTGACTGATTCAGATATTTTACTATGAACAGTATGCCAATAAAATTTTCTGAACAAAAAACAATTCAAGTGTATGAAATCTATGAAAACTGAGAATCTCAACCTATTTTTAATTAGTCTAGCTTCTTTATTTTTAGTTAAAATACCTCTGTCTAACATTTCTACCAAATAAATCTTCTCATTCTGTAGAAATGCAGGGAAAGTTCATCTCTAAATTTGCAGCATCAACTTCCAACTTTGTTGGGCAGAGAAGTTTGTTCGCTAAGCCTAGTCCAATAGACACAGTTTCATGAATATATACAAAAGCATGGCTGTAATAAAATCCAAGCTAACAAAAGAGGAAAATCTCCCTAGTCCAAAAAGCCAAATTCCCAGAGCAGAAGCTAGTCTCTATGGAACCTACCCATAGGACCTCTCTCCCTGTTGACCCACACCACACAGGGCATATACTGAACTACCTCGAATCGTGTGTTCCAGTGTGAGCTCCTTGGGCCACGTGTGTCACATAATGTCTTGCATAATAAGATGCCTGGTAAATGTATACGAGAGATGAAGAATGGAAATGTGTAATTGTGTAGGCAGTGTCAGGTTATGAGTGTTTGAGAAGCTCCCCTGGAGCTAGAACAGCAAATACAAACAGTACTTATCTTCCCCATTTCTAATGGAGTTGGGGGCAGGGCTGGAGCAGAAAAAGCACAAAAAGAATAAGAGAAAGAAAAAAAACTGACAGGTACAAAAAGCATATCCTAATCTAACTTTTGCTTATCATCCTAACTCTTGCTAGGGTTAGAGGTACTCCCCTAGGACTTCCATAGTTACTATGACTATAAGTAGTTACTATGTCTCATAGTTATTATTCCTTAGGTAGATAAATGCAGGCTGAGCTTGAGAGTTCACTGTGATGATTATTTCCTGAGCCATGGTATTTCCCAACATCTATTTTATGTAGGGAAAAGTTCAGGGACGTCTGCACTAAATAAATCATTTTTCACCGAATTAAACTCTTCTAACATTAATAATTAATATTAGATTACATGTTATCTGCATACTCTAAAATTGTCCTACATGCTGGAAAATTTTCTTATGAAATGAAAACACTGATTTTATGTGCAGTGAACGCTTATGTGATTTTCCAAACTTGGTCAAGAACAGTTCTTTTTTTAAAAAAAAAAAAACCTTGGCAGACTATTGGAAAAGGCCATTCTTTTAAAGCACATTTAAAGATTATTTTAGAAAGCTGGAAAGTAAAGGCTTATAAGTTTACCAAACAACTTTCAGGAAAGGTAACGGTTTTTCTTGAAAAGGAGTAAATGCTTCATTTTCTTTCGTGTCTAGCCACGGGAGTAATAGGTACCTAAGAAAGGAAACAGTCTTTCTTTTGAACTAATTTATAAACCATAATTTGGACTTTCTGGTACATATGATACTTATTTTGTGTATTTAAGAATATTTTAGTGGTTTAACATGAATTAAATGTCTCCTAATTTCATTGTGCCTTTCAAAAATTTCTTACAATAAAAGTAATATGAACTCATCTTGTTTTTATCATTTAATATATTATGAGCTTATTCTCATGTCATTGAACAGTCTTAAAGATTTCTGGGCTTCTTCAGTTTTTGAAAAGTATCTTCAAAATCTCTTTTAATGTCTGCATAATATTCCAACAAATGTACCATATTTTATTTTGATATGGTTTCTTCAGTTTTAACCATATGACTAGTATTGTGATAAATATGATTGCACTTTTATTTTTGCCCAAGTTTCTGATTATTCCTTGAAGGCAGAGTCCTACAATGGCAATTACAGGATCAAAAAGTATGAATTATCTAAAGCATTGACTGTAGATGGTACTTCTCACCTCCTCCTCCAATCCCATTTAACATGTGGATTATCTAGAATTCTTTCCTTAATGTTTACCTTTAGTAGAGAATCAAGCTGTCTCTGATAAGACTTTCATTTGCCATCAATATTTTTAGACTTTAATCCTATCCTCAAGGAAATATTAAACTTCTGGATGAATTTTTTTTAGGATTTTCAGAATCAATATGGCCTTTTTCTCCTCTCAAAACCCTTTCTAAAATGAAGTGAGAAAGAATCAGAAAGAGAAACTCTATATAAAGTCAAAAAGTGAATAAAGGATGAATGACTTTAAAAAAAAAAAACAGAGAAAGGTCAAGCACGAGGGCATACAAAAGAAGGTGAAGTAAAAGAGAAGCTAATTCACCCTCAAGAACTCTAGATGAATTCAGGAAATATTAAGTATCATATGTAGAAGACAGGGGCAAGCCAGAGGCAGCAAGTAAGCTCCAAGATCCCACCCTCCACTTGGCATATTCAATTGATCCCCCTTCCCACCAGAGGCAGAAGATGAAGTCTCTGGAGAAACTGAACCACAGAAAATCAACTCAGAAGGACATTAGGCTTGAGGTCTCTTGGTGAGGAGAAGAACTACAAACTGGGAGATAAAGTAAAAATTTGTATACTGAATTTGAGAACCTCAACTCTTCCCACTGTGTAGCTACAAAATAATGGTAACCAAGATTCTTACAACCCCTTAGACAGGAGATTAGATGATCCTTTCTTGGAGAAACTAAATGGCATATGAGCAAAGACCTAGAGATGCTGACATTTGGGGGTCCCCAACAAAAAAAAAACAGCTGGACACCCATCCAATTGTCTTATTAAGTTCATCAAACAACAACTTGCACATATACTTTCATTCATTTAATAAATATTTATGGAGTGACTACTATGTTTTACATACAAGTGATTCAGTAGCAAACAAAACAGATAGAAATTCTTATCTTCATAGAGCTTCTATTCTAGTAGAAGATAATAGAAAATAAACACAATAGATAAGTAAATGACATGGTATATGAAGGGTAAGTAAAGCAGTAAAGGGGGATAAAGAGTGCCAGTAATTCTAAATAAGGTGATCAGAGGAGGACCTTCTAAGAAGGTGACACTTGAACAGACTAGAAGGAGGTGAGAAAATGAGCTGTATGGTACCGAGAAGAAGAGAGTTCCAGGCAATGGAAAGAAAAAGCACAAAAACCCTAAGACTTCTGTGGCTGTGACGGAGTGAATAACAATAGTAGGAAATAATGTCAAAGAGGTAATAGGGAGGTAGGCCATATATGGGCCATTTGAGAAAGACAGACTTGAGGTTGCACCCCATGATTCCCAACTTTGGATATTCATGCCTCTGTGTAATTCCTTCCTCATGAGCATGGATAGGACCTGTGACTTGATTCCAACTAAACAGTTATGGCAAAGATGATAGGATATCACTCTCACGATTATGTTAGACTATCTTGCTAGAAGATTGGCCCTTCCCTGCTGACTTGAAGAAGCAGCTTCCATAAATCTTACAATTGCAGAAACTGAATACTACCCAACAATCATATAAATTAGAAAACAGGTGCTTCCCTGCTTGAGACTCTAGATGATAACCTAACTCCAGCCAATACCTTAATTGCAGCCTGTGAGAACCTAAGCAGAGGACTCAGCTAAGTCCTGTGACTTCTGAGCCACGGAAACTGTGAAATAATAAATGTGTATTGTTTTAAGCCACTAATTTTGTGGCAACTTGTTATGAGCATAGAAAACTAATATATCATTTGATTTTTATTTGGCATAAGATGAGAAGCCATTAGAGCATTTGGAGCAGAAGTGAGGTAGTATGACATATTTTTAAAAGATCACTTTATCTGTTGAGAATAGCTATAAGGCACAGGTATGGAAGTAGGAAGACCAATTAGGAGACTATTGCAATAATCTAAGCAACAGATGAGGGTGGTTTAGAATGAGATGGCACAAGTAAAGGTGGTGAGAAGTTATAAGTTTCTAGATACATTTTGAGATAGATATAAACAGACCTTTGGACCTCATCTTTAAATATGAATAAACAGCCCAGGATCATTAGACATTTGAGAAATATCAGAAATATTTCCAGTATAGTAGGAGAAAATCAGTAAAACAAACAAAAATAAAAACTCAGAAAACAGATTCAACCCAGGGAGCAAAAGAAAACTCATTAAGAATTTCAGAAAAATAAGAAAATATATTTCATCCTTGAAATAATAACAGGATTACTATATATAAAAGTTTTTAAATAATAATCCAAGAACAAAAAACTTCAAATAAAAAACATGAAATTTTAAAATCTAGGAAAATCTCCTTAAAAATAGAAGTAAAACAAATAAACAAACAAAAACAAGAAATGGATAATAATAATGAAAAGGAAAAAAGAAATGATCCTGGAGGTCCAGTGTCTAAATAATAATTCCAGAAAGAGAATGAAGAAATTAGTGGGAAGGAAATTACCCAAAAACATTATCCAAAAAAAAAAAAAACCAGGAAAATTTCCAAGAATTAAAAGCCACAATCTTCCAGACTGAAAAGGTCTACCCACCAAGTATGCAACATGACGACTAAAAAACACAGACAAGTCAAATTATTATAAATTTTCAGAACACTAGGGTCAAATAGATCCTAACACATCCAGAGAGAATAAACAGCTTACCTACTAAGAACTGGAAATCAAATGGTATCAGGCATATCAACAGCAACACTGAAGATGGAAAGCACTGGAACAATGCCTTCAGAATTCTGATGTGATGAGAAATTATTTTTTACCTAGAATTCTACACCTAGACAACCACAAGTAGAAAATATACATTTTAGAATTTGCAGTTTCTAAAGATTTATCTCTCACATACTCTTTTTCAGAAAGCTAATAGAAGATGTATTTCACTAAAACAGAGGAGTAAACCAAGAACAACAAAAAAAAAAAGATATGAAGGCCAGGAATCAGGGGCTAGAACACAGGAGGGAGATGAGATGAAAGGACCCCTCAGGGTGATGACAAAGAGAAGTCCTAGGAAAACCCTGTACTGCAGTCCTAGAAAAGGATGGGTCCAGACTGGGAAGGAGGGATAGAAGGCTGCTGAAGGGCTGTCGTCAAGAAAGAAACTATGACCAGACAGAAAAAGTTGAAAATCACATGATATCACTTATATGTGGGATATAAACCTAAAAGCAACAAATGAGCAGGACAAACAGAGACTCATAGACATGGACTATAGGCTAGTGGTTACCAGAGGACTATAGACTAGTGGCTACTAGTGGGGTGGGGGAGGAGGGGGGGAGGTAGACAGGGTAAAGGGCATCAAATATAGGGGTGTAAGGGGAGGGTGAAGTGGGTAAAGGGGGTCAAATATATGGTAGCTGAAGGAGACTGGACTCTAGGTGGTAAACACACAATAGAATATACAGATGTCAAATGATAATGTACACCTGAAAATTATCTAATTGTATTAACCAATGTTACCCCAATAAACTTAATTAAAATATAAAAAAAATGAAACTATGAAACTGAAAGCTAAATTTTGCATCTATTATAGTAAAGACAATAAATAATGTCTAAAATGATGACCCAAGAGGTCATAGTATATAATTATTATTTTAAAAAACATAAGGAAAACTTGAAAAAAATGGCTTAAAACATTGAGGTGGTTGCACTTCAGAGCGGGAGGAGCCATGGGACCACTAATTTTTGTTATTAGCTTACTTAAATTTTTTGAATATATTAATCTATTTTTTGTCAGAAGTAAAAATTTGTTTTAAAAAATTTAAGGAGTTTATCACCCAGAATTTGGCAATGCCATAAGAAAAAGAATGCAACAGTCCATGTAATTAAAAGAGAAAATCCTGTTTCATCACAAATAGAGGAAGCACTATGTGTTATATAATATGAGAGGCCCTGGGAAGGCTCCCTTCCCAACTCCTCTCATCCTCAAAATTAGAGATTAATTCATAGAATCATAGAGTGTTAGAGTCAGATTGTCATAAGGCTAATGAAGCTTAAATATGCACAGGCCCCTTTCAAAGTCATGGAAGGGCGCTAAGCAGTGTGTTTATAAATACACATACACACACCCCACATATCTATATATATATTTTTTCCAACTCTGAATGTCTTTATTGTAGAGGTACTCTAGCCTCAAGTCTGTATATATTTTAAGTAGGTCATTTGCAGAGGTCAAATACTTCAACCGCGATTGTTAAAAATTTTATCTTTCCACTTCTTACCACACTGATTCCCCTTCTATCACACTTCTAGGGTGGGTTGTGTACCATTGGAGTAGAGGTCATTTGGGGAATCTCGATAAAGGGAAGTTGAATTGTGGATACATTTAGTTAAGTTTTTGCTTTCACTTTCAGTCTAAGAAAGACTTCTAAAAATGTTTCTACTACCCACTCTGCTGACTCACCTGGTATCTATGGTGGCATGGAAGTGCAGAACTAAGTTCATGTCATAATATGAACATGCTGATAGAATACATTAATAGTGGGGAAGGAAAAAGGTTTGAAAAGTGTATAACCAGAAGGTAGTCAATGGAAAATTCTTCCAATCATCAGACATGTAAAATGTGAAGGAAGGATAAAGTTTTCATTGATGCTGAGAGAATTTCTCTCCTAAGAGAAATATACTTGATAATAAGGCCAATACAATTATAAAAACATCATTATTTTTTTTCTCTTTTGGTGGGAACCACAGAAAATAGAATTTATTAGAAGTCTTGTTTTGGTATGAAATACTGACTTCAATGAAAATAATATAAATTTATATTAAGCTCTAAAATGAGCACATCAATGATATACCAGTTAATGAATATTATCAACTTAAGGAATATTTATGATTGGTCACTGCATAAAAAGTTTTTTCATCTTGTAATTTATGTATAAAAGAAACTAGAAGTTTTTACAATTTTGATAATAATCCTAAAAATTTACATGATAACCAAAAATGAGTCAAATGAAACATTTCTAAATTATCACTGATGGAAATAAATTTGATCAACTATATTAAAGGAAAGACCAAATTATCCTTCCTTGTCTATAGAAAATGATATTAATTGGCATGTGAAGAAATGATCAAAGTATGCTGCCAAAAATGTAGGAAAAAGAGTATTATAGAAGTACATCAGGTAGTTAATTACTAAAAAAAAAAAATACCAGGTCTTTGTGCTACCAATTCATTTGTGGTACTTATCAGCTTTTAAAATTTGTGTAGTTTTTAATAATTTTTCTCATTATAAATAAATGCCCATGTTCATATCTAATTTTGTATTTGTAATTATGATTGTTTAAAGAAGGGGCCCCCAAACTGAATGAGCTTTGTACCCTACAATACTGGATCTGCCCTTGGTAGAGCCTCTATAAACTTAGAATATCAGTTCAGCAACTTTTAAGGGAGGTAGAACTGCCTGCCCTGCCCCCTATAAGTCTGTTTTAGAAATTGTGAGTGTTTATGTTGTTCTCCCAATAATTTGAAGAGAAGTTACTAGCATTTGATGGGTGGCAGTGAGGGATTCTCAACATCCTACAATATGGAGAAAGTTCCACCCATACAGAATCGTCTCACTTCCACTTCGACTTTCCAACATCCAGCCAGTCAGTTACATAGGTGAAAAAGGAGTATTTAATTAATTATCTGAGCCTATAAAAAAATTCCTTTCTACATATAAGCACATGGTATTTTTTTTTTGCACTGTTTAAATATATACTTTTTTTTTTTCTTTTTTTAGGAAAGCAACCAAGAAGGAAAGATCATATTTTATTTCGTTTGGAACTTTACCAAGAAATGTTCACCATTTCGGAAAATCACATTACTGACAGTAATGCCATTAGTTATATTTGATGGCCAATAAAAATGATAAATGA
>NW_011889118.1:1307184-1325869 GCF_000151845.1 Pteropus vampyrus
TATGAAATACTGACTTCAATGAAAATAATATAAATTTATATTAAGCTCTAAAATGAGCACATCAATGATATACCAGTTAATGAATATTATCAACTTAAGGAATATTTATGATTGGTCACTGCATAAAAAGTTTTTTCATCTTGTAATTTATGTATAAAAGAAACTAGAAGTTTTTACAATTTTGATAATAATCCTAAAAATTTACATGATAACCAAAAATGAGCCAAATGAAACATTTCTAAATTATCACTGATGGAAATAAATTTGATCAACTATATTAAAGGAAAGACCAAATTATCCTTCCTTGTCTATAGAAAATGATATTAATTGGCATGTGAAGAAATGATCAAAGTATGCTGCCAAAAATGTAGGAAAAAGAGTATTATAGAAGTACATCAGGTAGTTAATTACTAAAAAAAAAAAATACCAGGTCTTTGTGCTACCAATTCATTTGTGGTACTTATCAGCTTTTAAAATTTGTGTAGTTTTTAATAATTTTTCTCATTATAAATAAATGCCCATGTTCATATCTAATTTTGTATTTGTAATTATGATTGTTTAAAGAAGGGGCCCCCAAACTGAATGAGCTTTGTACCCTACAATACTGGATCTGCCCTTGGTAGAGCCTCTATAAACTTAGAATATCAGTTCAGCAACTTTTAAGGGAGGTAGAACTGCCTGCCCTGCCCCCTATAAGTCTGTTTTAGAAATTGTGAGTGTTTATGTTGTTCTCCCAATAATTTGAAGAGAAGTTACTAGCATTTGATGGGTGGCAGTGAGGGATTCTCAACATCCTACAATATGGAGAAAGTTCCACCCATACAGAATCGTCTCACTTCCACTTCGACTTTCCAACATCCAGCCAGTCAGTTACATAGGTGAAAAAGGAGTATTTAATTAATTATCTGAGCCTATAAAAAAATTCCTTTCTACATATAAGCACATGGTATTTTTTTTTTGCACTGTTTAAATATATACTTTTTTTTTTTCTTTTTTTAGGAAAGCAACCAAGAAGGAAAGATCATATTTTATTTCGTTTGGAACTTTACCAAGAAATGTTCACCATTTCGGAAAATCACATTACTGACAGTAATGCCATTAGTTATATTTGATGGCCAATAAAAATGATAAATGAGGGTCAATACCACACACTCATAGTTGTAGCATTTGTAGCTGTCACATTTTTGGTGACGCTATGTATAGCTGCAAACATTTTACTACTTTAATATGTCATCTGGTGTAGCTGGGCCTGAATATTCACGTATTGAAATACATATTGTTTTATATAAAATGCTTTCCTTTTTATTTCTCTTTTACATGCCAGGTAAGGCACTATATTGACTTTTAAATTATATATATATGAAACTTACGTTGCCCCTGAATTTCATTTCAAAATAGTAAAAGAAGAGCTTAAAATAAAAGGAAAGACATTGATATAGCTGATATAGCTAAAAACCATTGATTAAGTTTAACTGCCTCATTTCATAAATAAAGAAACTGAGAATCCATTCAATTTGTCCAGGTCACAAAGTCTGTCAATAACAGTGCTAGGACCAGAACCCAGGATCCCTCTCTCTGTCTTTAGGGGCCATACCACTGGACCAAGCAAGTTTGCAACATTCTCAGCTATTACTAAGAATCTGACCCTTATTGAAATAGAAATGCCACAGAGAAAGGAGGTAAAATAACATTAACACCTCAGTTTGAATGGTATGATCTTATTATTTTCAAGTTGCCCAGAAATTTAGAGAAGCTTCCTGCCTGGATCAGACACTGAGAAGAGTGTTAAAGGGGGAAACATCATTAGAAAAAGACATGGAGAGAAAGTGACCAAATAATGCCAAAGACAAACTTCTTCAGCATCACTCTTCTGCCAAATGTTAAGGTAGGAGAGTATTCCTACCAGAGAGGACATTTCATTCCATCTGACCTGGCAGTGTCATTGCCATGACCAACACATTTCACCTACAGAGTCTCAGTATATGTTTGACCCAGGATGCAGGGAAGGGAGGTAATATCACTAGCCACAGGCACTGTCCTCAAAGAGTTGCCATTGCTGTGACATTTGAGAGGCCTCTCATGTAAATGGGCTTAATCCCAACTGAATTCCTTCAGTCAGGCTCAAAACATAAATTTCCTGGGCATACAGGAAGTGCAAAAAGCAGCTGATTTTCCCAAACAACCTAAAAATCCACCCTGAGAAAGGAAAAATCCAAGGATTAACAATGAGGACGAAGAAGAAGTCAGATCCAATCAAGCATGAGGAGCTTAATTCTGACACATTTTTCATGAATCGGGAAAACTAATCACAAAATCAGCTTTAGTAGATAATTTTAAACATGAATGTATCTAAAACCAAACTTTAATCTCCCTACCACTTACTACCACCCCAAACCACCTTGTTCTTGTGACTTCCTCATTTCCATTTAGGGTGCCACTATTCCCTTAAGCTCAAAATCTCAGCATTTAAACTATTTTTGGTCCCTCACTTTGTACATTCAATCAGTTGCTAAATTTCCTCTGAAATTCTCTTATGTCCCCATTTTGTACTCTTTCTGCTACTAATTTAAGCCTCATTCTTTTTTACCCAGATTACCATAGGAACTGCCTAACCTCTCTCTCTCTGTTCTCCATTCATCTTGCCAGGTAATATTCCTAAAGTAAACACCAATGTATCATTTCAGTCATGTATTTATTTGCTTGTTCTTTCTTTCATTCAAGCATCAAATACGTATGCCATTATGTGCCAGGCAATGGGAATACAGGGATGAGCATATGACAGTCCCTCCTCAAGGAGCTTACTCTCAAGATGGCTATAGAAAACTCAGCAAGCATTAGAATTCAGAGTGATGGGTTGTATGACAGGTTAACCATACAGGACCCATATCCAACTCAGTTAGTAGGCACTCTCCTACCTTAACATTTTAACATACTCTTTAACATACTCTCCTACCTTAACATTTGGCAGAAGAGGCACATACAGGACCCATATCCAACTCAGTTAGTAGGGGACAGGGAAGCTTTCTGGAAGAAATGATAGGTGAAACTTCAAGAATAAGTTAGAGTTCTGGGAGAGAAGATGAAGACACAGAGGCAATAAAACAAGGAGTGCTTAGTAAATTGCAAGTAGCTCATCATTTCAGTTGGTGTGTACCTATGAGTGGGGATATATAAGGGATGAGCGTAGAAGGACCTGTGGAGGACAGATCAAGGATATTATAAACTCTGCTAAAACCCTTCAAAGACTTACCAAATTAAATGTCGTTTCCTCATTCTGACACTCAAAACTCTATCCAAGGTGACTCAGTCTACCTTCTGGTCCTTTCTCACTTGATAGTTTTTCATGCTGACACTAACTGTTCTAGATATGGCTTATACTTCTTCCATCTTCTTCATTCCTGGGCCACTCCACCCTTAGCTTTGGTTCTTAACACAAACACACACACACACACACACACACACACACACACACACACATTGGCCTCACTTTAAGAAAATTCAATATATGAAATCCAGGAATGGTAGATAGATATATAATTAGTTGAGGAAAGAGACAGAATAAATTATTCTTCAACGAACAAAAAATTAATCACAGTGATTTTAAATAGTAGTTGGATACTGAAGTGTTAGTTTATACACTATGAGCTGCTTTACCAAGTCCCTGAGCTGGGCTAGAGAAATACTTAAAGTTTCATATATAAGGAACTACTGGGAATCAAAGGCAAAATTAGAAATAATTTTGAAATAATTTTGAAATTAGAAATTCTCTGCACGGGAATCAAGAAGAAAGTCACATTCAATTTCTTGAAATTCATTTACACAGAACTTTTTAGAAATGTAGTTTTTGCAAAAAGTAAGATGCACTTAAATTATTCACTAATACCTTCATTCAACCAACATTTACTGGACAAATCCATGTGCTAGGAAGTATAGTACATAGTGGGGATAGAGCTTTGAATAAAGTGGGCTTTCAGAGCACATTATCTGGTGAAAAAAATATGTCTACATCAGAAAATACAGTCGGTTCTAACACTGGCCTTGGAGGCCTATAAAGGTCAGGAGGAGCAATTTCAGATTAGATGATGAAATTATAGCAAGGTAGGTGGCAAAAAAAAGTATCCAAAGTCCAGGTTCTAGCCCTGATTATGCCAAGAAGTCACTATACGGTTGTAGGGCATAACATGTATATACCTTTTGAGTCTCACGTCCCCCACCTATAATGTGAGGGAGTAGATCAGGAGATTCTAAAGTCTCTTTAATCCAATATGAATTAAACCTGAGAATAATTATCAGAGGCTTGCTTTTGAACAGTTGGTAGACCAATGAAAGAGATGATATTCTTTTTGATGTGATTATGTATCTACACATTATAGAACAAGAGTGTGGTAGTTATCTTTAAGAATCAGCACAGCCTGGGGGTCCAGTCAAGATGGCATAGAAGCTAGACCCTGTGCTCACCTCCTCTCATGACCACACCAAAATTACAATGTCAGTTTGAATGGTATGATCTTATTATTTTCAAGTTGCCCAGAAATTTAGAGAAGCTTCCTGCCTGGATCAGACACTGAGAAGAGTGTTAAAGGGGGAAACATCATTAGAAAAAGACATGGAGAGAAAGTGACCAAATAATGCCAAAGACAAACTTCTTCAGCATCACTCTTCTGCCAAATGTTAAGGTAGGAGAGTATTCCTACCAGAGAGGACATTTCATTCCATCTGACCTGGCAGTGTCATTGCCATGACCAACACATTTCACCTACAGAGTCTCAGCATATGTTTGACCCAGGATGCAGGGAAGGGAGGTAATATCACTAGCCACAGGCACTGTCCTCAAAGAGTTGCCATTGCTGTGACATTTGAGAGGCCTCTCATGTAAATGGGCTTAATCCCAACTGAATTCCTTCAGTCAGGCTCAAAACATAAATTTCCTGGGCATACAGGAAGTGCAAAAAGCAGCTGATTTTCCCAAACAACCTAAAAATCCACCCTGAGAAAGGAAAAATCCAAGGATTAACAATGAGGACGAAGAAGAAGTCAGATCCAATCAAGCATGAGGAGCTTAATTCTGACACATTTTTCATGAATCGGGAAAACTAATCACAAAATCAGCTTTAGTAGATAATTTTAAACATGAATGTATCTAAAACCAAACTTTAATCTCCCTACCACTTACTACCACCCCAAACCACCTTGTTCTTGTGACTTCCTCATTTCCATTTAGGGTGCCACTATTCCCTTAAGCTCAAAATCTCAGCATTTAAACTATTTTTGGTCCCTCACTTTGTACATTCAATCAGTTGCTAAATTTCCTCTGAAATTCTCTTATGTCCCCATTTTGTACTCTTTCTGCTACTAATTTAAGCCTCATTCTTTTTTACCCAGATTACCATAGGAACTGCCTAACCTCTCTCTCTCTGTTCTCCATTCATCTTGCCAGGTAATATTCCTAAAGTAAACACCAATGTATCATTTCAGTCATGTATTTATTTGCTTGTTCTTTCTTTCATTCAAGCATCAAATACGTATGCCATTATGTGCCAGGCAATGGGAATACAGGGATGAGCATATGACAGTCCCTCCTCAAGGAGCTTACTCTCAAGATGGCTATAGAAAACTCAGCAAGCATTAGAATTCAGAGTGATGGGTTGTATGACAGGTTAACCATACAGGACCCATATCCAACTCAGTTAGTAGGCACTCTCCTACCTTAACATTTTAACATACTCTTTAACATACTCTCCTACCTTAACATTTGGCAGAAGAGGCACATACAGGACCCATATCCAACTCAGTTAGTAGGGGACAGGGAAGCTTTCTGGAAGAAATGATAGGTGAAACTTCAAGAATAAGTTAGAGTTCTGGGAGAGAAGATGAAGACACAGAGGCAATAAAACAAGGAGTGCTTAGTAAATTGCAAGTAGCTCATCATTTCAGTTGGTGTGTACCTATGAGTGGGGATATATAAGGGATGAGCGTAGAAGGACCTGTGGAGGACAGATCAAGGATATTATAAACTCTGCTAAAACCCTTCAAAGACTTACCAAATTAAATGTCGTTTCCTCATTCTGACACTCAAAACTCTATCCAAGGTGACTCAGTCTACCTTCTGGTCCTCTCTCACTTGATAGTTTTTCATGCTGACACTAACTGTTCTAGATATGGCTTATACTTCTTCCATCTTCTTCATTCCTGGGCCACTCCACCCTTAGCTTTGGTTCTTAACACAAACACACACACACACACACACACACACACACACACACACACACACACACACGTTGGCCTCACTTTAAGAAAATTCAACATATGAAATCCAGGAATGGTAGATAGATATATAATTAGTTGAGGAAAGAGACAGAATAAATTATTCTTCAACGAACAAAAAATTAATCACAGTGATTTTAAATAGTAGTTGGATACTGAAGTGTTAGTTTATACACTATGAGCTGCTTTACCAAGTCCCTGAGCTGGGCTAGAGAAATACTTAAAGTTTCATATATAAGGAACTACTGGGAATCAAAGGCAAAATTAGAAATAATTTTGAAATAATTTTGAAATTAGAAATTCTCTGCACGGGAATCAAGAAGAAAGTCACATTCAATTTCTTGAAATTCATTTACACAGAACTTTTTAGAAATGTAGTTTTTGCAAAAAGTAAGATGCACTTAAATTATTCACTAATACCTTCATTCAACCAACATTTACTGGACAAATCCATGTGCTAGGAAGTATAGTACATAGTGGGGATAGAGCTTTGAATAAAGTGGGCTTTCAGAGCACATTATCTGGTGAAAAAAATATGTCTACATCAGAAAATACAGTCGGTTCTAACACTGGCCTTGGAGGCCTATAAAGGTCAGGAGGAGCAATTTCAGATTAGATGATGAAATTATAGCAAGGTAGGTGGCAAAAAAAAGTATCCAAAGTCCAGGTTCTAGTCCTGATTATGCCAAGAAGTCACTATACGGTTGTAGGGTATAACATGTATATACCTTTTGAGTCTCACGTCCCCCACCTATAATGTGAGGGAGTAGATCAGGAGATTCTAAAGTCTCTTTAATCCAATATGAATTAAACCTGAGAATAATTATCAGAGGCTTGCTTTTGAACAGTTGGTAGACCAATGAAAGAGATGATATTCTTTTTGATGTGATTATGTATGTACACATTATAGAACAAGAGTGTGGTAGTTATCTTTAAGAATCAGCACAGCCTGGGGGTCCAGTCAAGATGGCATAGAAGCTAGACCCTGTGCTCACCTCCTCTCATGACCACACCAAAATTACAATGAAATTACAGAACAACCATCACAGGAAGTCACCTGAGGTCTAGCTAAACAGAAGTCTTACAACTGGGGACATACAGGAGAGGTCACCTCAAGACTGGTAAGGGAGTGGAGATGCAAAGTGGCTGTTTCCACAACCGCACGTGGCACTGAATAATCAGGAGCGTTATCTTGGCTGCAGAGCCCCCTCCTCAGAGGAGTAAGGGGGTCCTGGCTCCACACTGGGCTCCCCAACCCAAGGTTTCAGTGTTGGGAAGAGAAGTCTCCACAACCTCTGCCTGTGAAAAACAACGGAGATTGTGAGATGGAGGGCTACAGGAGTCACAGACTTTCCTCTTAAAGGGCCAGCGCACAGACTTAGTGACGGATTCACTTGCTCTGAGCTCTGGGGCAGCTGCTCAAAGAGTGCCAAGGATACACAGGAAGGAATTGAGTTGCCTGGCTTTAGGGCTAGGGCTGGAGGGGTAGCTTTCTCCAGTACGAGAAAAGAGCTGGCAGTATTTATTGTTCCTTTGTTGAGCCCTCCCCTCTCCCTGCATGTGATTACAGGCAGGCACCATATCTGAGTCTCCATTAACCTGGTTAACACAGATTGCTCTGCTCAGGTGATCCCCTGAGACCCCACCTCTCCCAATTTGTGGGCTCACCTAAGCTGCCTCCAGTGGTTTATTCTATAGAGATGGTCTGTCCTAGCTCATGCTGAGGACTTTCTTAAAATATCTCAAAGGCTCACAAAACCCAAAAGAGCAGCATCTGGCCTTGGGGTGCCCAATACCTCTTGTTGAGCAGCCCCAAGCCTGGCAATAGCAGTGGCCAGCCTCGGTTCTTGGCTTGGTTCTAGGCACCTATAAACCCAGTATGGGTGGCAGCCATCTTTACAATGCTTGGTAACTCTTAGCAGGTGGCTCCAGAAGTGCACAGGCTGCAGCTGAACTTAACCTGCAGCTGTGGCCCTCCCAGGAGACCCTTGGGCTGAGACATCCAGTGTCCTACTTTGACCAGCACTGGAGCCAGGGCACCACCCAGGGCAGCATCTGAGGAAGACACACCTGAAAGGCAGACTGAGCAGGCACCAGAACCCTGCTAAAGGGAATCCTGCTCTGTAGAGTTGGCCCCTCACTGTTCAATCCTCACAACCAATCACTCGAAGGATCAATCCCTTCCATCAACATGCAAATAGCAACCAAGCCTCAACTACAACAGGAGGGCACACATAACCCACACAAGGGACACATCTTGAGCACCTGGCTCCGATGACCAGGGAAGACTGTGCCACTGGGCCACACAGGACACCTGCTACATAAAACCACTCTGCTAAAGACTGAGAGACTTAGGAGTCCTACCTAATACATAGAAAGAAATACAGGGAGGCAAACAAAATGGGAAGACAAAGAAATATGTCCCACAGGAAAGAACAGAACAAAGCTCTAAAAAAAGAACTAAACAAAATGGAGACAAGCAATATACCAGATGCAGAGTTCAAAACACTGGTTATAACGATGCTCAAAGAATTTAGGAGAAGAATAGATAAACTCAGTGAGACTTTAACAAATAAATAGAAAACATAAAAATGGAAATGGGAAATATAAAAGGGAACTGGTCAGAAATGGAGAATACAATATCTGAGATGAAGAATACATTAGAGGGAATCAACAGATTGGATGAAGCAGAGGATCAAATCAGTGATAGAGGATGGGGTAGCAGAGGATGCCCAATCAGAACAGCAACAAGAAAAAAGAATCAAGAAAAAGGAAGATAGTTTAAGGGATCTCTAGGACAAAATCAAGCATAACAACATTCACATCATTGGGGTACCAGAAGGAGAAGAGAGAGAGCAAGAAATTTAAAACCTATTTGAAGAAATAATGACAGAAAACTTCCCTAACTTGGTGAAGGAAATAAATATACAAGCCCAGGAAGCTCAGAAAGTTCCAAAAAAGATAAACCCAAATCGGCTCACACCAAGACATATCATAATAAAAATGCCAAAGGTTAAAGACAAAGAGAGAATCTAAAAAGCAGCAAGAGAAAAGCAGTTAGTTACCTACAAGGGAGCTCCCATAGGACTGTCAGCTGATTTCTCAACAGAAACTTTGTAGGCCAGAAGGGACTGGCAGGACATATTCAAAGTAATGAAAAGCAAAGATCTAATTAATCTACCCAGCAAAGCTATCATTTTAAATTGAAGGACAGATAAAGAATGTCCCAGACAAGAAAAAGCTAAAGGAGTGCATTACCGCCAAACCAGTATTATGAGAAATGTTAAAGGGACTTCTGTAAGAAGAACGAGAAATAAAAAGACCAAAAATATGAATAATAAAATGGCAATAACTACATATCTATCCACAATTGCTTTAAATGCAAATGGATTAAATGCTCCAATCAAAAGATAGGATGGCTGAATGGATAAGAAAACAAGACTCTTACATATGCTACCTACAAGAGACTCACTTTGGATTAAAAGACACACACAGAATGAAAGTAAAGGGATGAAAAAACATATTTCATGAAAATGGAAATGGAAATTTTTTTTAAAAAGAGTGTTTATACCAGACAAAATGGACTTTAAAACAGAGGTTATAACAACAAAGAAGGATGCAGTAATCCCGCTTCTGGGTATTTATCTAAAAAAAACCCAAGTACTACTTTGAAAAGACGTGTGCATCCATATGTTCGTTGCAGCAGTATTTACAATAGATAGCCAAGATATGGAGGCAAGCTGGTGTCTATCAATGGATGAATGGATATATACCATGGAATATTAGTCAGCCATAAAATAAACAAACAAATAAATAAGTTAAATCTTTACATCTGCAACAACATGGTTGGACCTAGAGAGTATTGTGCTGAATGTAGCAAGTCAGACAGAGACAGACAAATGTCATATGATTTCACTTACATGTAGAATCTAAAGAACAAAGTAAACAATAAAACAGAAAGAAATTCATAGATACAGAGAACATTTTGAGCGTTATCAGATGGGAGGAGAGTTGGGGAGGTGAATGAAAAATGGAGAACGGAGTAAGAAATACAAGTCGATAGTTACAAAATAGTCATAGGAATGTAAAGTATAGCATAGGCAATACAGTCAATAATATTATAATAACTATGTACAATGTCAGACGGGTACTAGATTTCTCAGGGTGATCGCTTCGTAAATTTTATTAATGTCTAATCACTATGTTGTACATCTAAAACTAATATAATATTGTATGTCAACTATAATCGAAAAATATTATTATTTAAAAAAATAATATTATTTTAAAATATTATTTAAAAAAATAATCAGCACTGCCTACAGATGTGACCTGGTTCAGTTTCCCAAAAGCTGGGTTGTTGGTTTGGGAGAAAGTAAAATGATAAGAGGAATGTTCATATTATTACAGGCCTATCTCAAGAAACAAGAAAAAAAAAACCTAATATTACATCTTAAAGAACTAGAAAAAAATAACAAATGAAGCTCAAGTTCAGCAGAAAGAAGGAAATAATAAAAATTAGAGCAGAATTAAATGAAATTGAGAACAAAAAGACAATAGAAAAAATTTAACAAAGAGCTGGTTCTTTGAAAAGACCAATAAAATTGGCAATCCCCTGTCTAGACCTACTAAAGAAAAAAGAAACACAAATAAACAAAATCAGAAATGAAAGAGAAGAAGTTACAACAGATACTACAGAAATATAAAGATCATAGAAGAATCCTATGAAAGATTACATGCCACCAAATTCAACAACCTAGAAGAAATGGACAAGTTATTTGAAACATATAACCCTCCTAGACTGAATCGTGAAGAAATAGAAAATCTAAATAGACTGATCAACAGTAAGGACATTGAAACAATCATCAAAAACCTCCTAAAAAGCAGAAGTCTAGGACCAGATGGTTTCACTAGTGAATTCTACCAAACATTCAAAGATGATTTAATGCCTGTCCTTCTCAAACTCTTTCAAAAAATTGAAGAAGGAGCACCTCCTAATTCATTTCATGAAGCCAGTATTACCCTGATACCAAAACCTGGTAAGAATAACACATCCCCCAAAAAATACTACAGACCGATGAATACCGATGCAAAAATCCTAAACAAAATACTAGAAAACTGAATACAATAACGCATTTAAAAAAATTATACATCGCCATCAAATAGAGTTCATCCCAAGGGCACAAGGATGGTTCGATACACAAAAATCAATCAATGTGATATACCACACAAACAAATTAAAAAATAAGAATCGGTCTATGGCCATGCCACCCTGAACATGCTCGATCCCGTGTGATCTCAGAAGCTAAGCAGGGTCGGGCCTGGTTAGTACTTGGATGAGAGACCACCTAGGAATACTAGGTGCTGTAGGAATTTAAAAAAAAAAAGAAGAAGAAGAATCATATGATCATATCAATAGATGCAGAAAAAGCATTTGACATGATACAACATCCATTTATGATTAAAACACTTAATAAAATGGGTATTGAAGTAAAATATCTCAGCATAATAAGAGCCAAAGGCCACATACAACAACCCTCAGCTAATATTATACTTAATGGTGAAAAACTGAAAGCTTTCTGTCTAAACCAGGAACAAGACAAGGATGCCCACTCTCACCACTCTTATTCAATATAATATTGGAAGCCCCTGCTATAGCAATCGGGAAAGAGAAAGAAATAAAAGATATCCAAATTGGGAATGAAGAAGTCAAATTGCCACTTTTTGCAGATGACATGATTCTCTATAAAGAAAGCACTAAAGACTCAACTAAAAAACTATTGAAACAATAAACAAATACAGTAAAGTTGCAGGATACAAATTCAATGTACAAAAATCCACTGCACTCCTATACACTAATAATAAAATTTCAGAAAAAGAAATGAAAAAAAAACCTATTTTGCAATTGCAACAGAAAGAATAAAATACCTAGAAATAACCTTAGAAAAAGTATGTAAAGGAACTATACATTGAAAACTATAAGACATTATTAAAAGACATTGAAGAACACATAAAGAAATGGAAAGATATTCCATGTTAATGGATTGGAAGAATCAATATAGTTACCTAGATTTACATATTATACAGATTTAATGTAATCCCCTTCAAAATCCCAATGGCATTTTTTAAAGAAATAGAACAAAAAATCATCAAATTTGTATGGAATCACAAAAGACTCTGAATAACCAAAGCAATCACAAGAAAAAGGAATAAAGCTTGAGATATCACACTGCCTGCCTTCGAATTATACTACAAAGTGACAATAATCGAAATAGCATGGTATTGGCAGAAAAACAGACACAAAGACCAGTGGAACAGAACTGAGAACCCAGAAATAAACCCACATATATATAGGCAAATAATTTTTCAATAAAGAATCCAAAAATATACAGTTGAGAAAAGAAAGTTTCTTCAATAAATGGTGCTGGGAAAATAAAAAAAGCCACATGCAAACGAATGAAACTAAACTGCTACCTGTCACCATATCTGAAAATTAACTCAAAACGGATCAAAGACCTAAATATAAGACCTGAAACATTAAATCACACAGAAAATAACATAGGTACTAAACTCATAGACCTTGGTTTTAGAAAGGATTTTATTAATTTGACCTCAAAGGCAAAGGAAGTAAAAGCAAAAATAAATGATTGGGACTATATCAAACTAAAAAGCTTCTTCACGGCAAAAGAAACATCAACAAAATAAAGAGGTAACCAACTGAATGGGAGAAGATATTTGCAAATAACACCTCTGATAAGGAGCAATACCCAAAATACACAAAGAACTCAGACAACTCAACAACAAAAAAACAAATAACCTAATTTATTTTTTATTTTTATTTTTATTTTTTAAATTAATTAATTATTTTTTTATGGCGACATTGGTTAATGAAATCCAATAAGTTTCAGCTGTAGATTTTAACAATAAGGCATACATATATTTGCACTGTGTGTTCACCTTCCATAGTTAGATTTCTTTCTATCACCACATAAAATAATCCAATTTAAAAACGAGCAGAGAACCTGAACAGACACTTCTCCCACATACAAACGGCCAACACGTATGAAAAGATACTCAACTTTATTAGCTGTTAGAAAAATAAAAATCAAAACCACAACGAGGTAACACCTCACACCTGTTAGAATGGCTGTTATCAACAAGACAGTAATAATAAGTGCTGGAGAGATGATGGGGGGAAAGGAACCCTCATACACTGCTGGTGGGAATGTAAATTGGTACAGCCACTATGGAAAACAATATGGAGGTTCCTCAAAAAATTGAGAATAGAATTATCATATGACCCAGCAATCCCTCTTCTACCCCCAAAATTTATCCATAAAGATCTATGCACTCCTATGTTCACTGCAACATTATTTGCAGAGGCCAAGACATGGAAAGAACCAAAGTACCTTTTGACAGATAATTGGATAAAAAAGATGTGGTACATATATACAATGCAATATTACTCAGGTATAAGGAAAGATGGAATACTGACATTTACTTCAACATGGGTGGATCTTGAGATTATCATGCTAAGCGAAATAAGTCAAATAGAAAAAATTGAGAACCATATGATTTCACTTACATGTGGGATATAAAACTGAAAGCAACAAATGAACAAGACAAACCAAAAAAACTTCCTAGACCCAGACAACAGTTTAATGGTTACTGGCGGGAAAGTGGGGATTGAGGGAGGTCAATAAGGGTAAAGGGGGTCAAATATGTGGTGATGGAAGGGAAGTTAACTTTGGCGAGTGAACACGTAATGCAATATACATATGACATATTATTGAATATTGCACTTGAAACCTATATAATTTTATTAACCAAGATCACCCCAATAAATTTAACTTAAAAAAAAGATATAGATGAAGAAACTGAAGCATTGCAAAGTTAAATGCCCAAGGTGATACCATAGATCAAATGTAAAATGACAAATAATTATTTACTATGAGATTTTTTTACTATATTATTTACTATTATTCTCTAATTGGTCCTTAATTGTCCTCTAAGTAAGTGATTTATTAAGAACTTACAAGTATTCAAGACTGCGCTCATCACTTACCACTATCTGGTACTAGATCATCTATTTGTTTGGTCTATTTATTGTCTGGCTCCCCAAAAGATCTTTGTGGTCAGAAATTTTGTCTCATCCTTCTTTTGGTATATCCAGTAATTTGAACTGGACCTGATAGAGAATAAGTACTTAATAAATATTGTTTATTTGATGGATGAGTGTTAAGTGTTCTGAGAAAGACAAACAACATAAGATATTTTCTCAAGGAAAATTTCTGAAGGAAATTTTTGTGGGGCCCTTAGATCACTGAACAATACAGACTAATGTATAAGCAAGAATGAAATTATTTAACATAGATTCATTCTGTAAAGTTGAGAAAATAGAGTAAAATGATCAGTAAATGCTATAGTGATTAAAGAAGCTTCCAAAGTGGAAATTGAACCAGACTCCAGAAGATGGAAATCTTGGGGTTTAGAATGAGGGTGAAGGCCAATGAAAATAGCCCATGAGAAGACCAGACAGACTTTCTTGCCTTTTAGGCAAGAAAATGGGAAGTAAAGTTGTAAGGGCAGGTGAATCACAGATTATGAAAGATCTCCAAGAAAAGAGAAGAGTTCAGACTTGATGTGCTGGAAACAGGAAGCCCAGAAATAACAAGATTAAAATCTTGCCTCCCAGATTAGGCTGCAGCAATTCTCTTTCTGGGTCCTTAACAAACAATGACCAGGGTTGGTCATACAGTAGTTGTTTAATTAGCACTTCTGGTTAATAAAATTTCAAAGACCTGGGTCTTCCATCAATTCTTTATTACCCACAGACCCTACTGGAAAGGGGCAATTGCATAAATTTTATTTCCCATCCATCTTTTGTGCTTTTTATCACATCTGCTGCTGTTTACAGTCCAGAAAAAAAAATGTATTACCAACAAAGTCATTGCCTCATTAGGAAGCAGGGTCTGATCCGAAACCAATTTTTCAGAACAATGACTTGTTAAGTGCTGAAAAATGCAGTGCTTAGTCATGGAGAAAAGAAAGACAGATTCACCATGCAATTTGGATTTTTTTTAAATACTAAGAGATGAGAATTTTTAACCAATCCATTATCAAGTCTCTGTTCCTTCAAAAAAAAGAAAATAGGACATGCTTTTTAGTGCACAAACAGAAAAGGTTTCCTTCCCCATGCCCCATATTTTCTTACTTAAAATTCAGAATGAATGTCAGCCTTGTAAGAAGGTGAGGAAGCTCAGAAAGGAAGGTGTGTAAAGCTCAAAATAAATCTCTTTTTGAAGGACAAACGGGGTGAGCAATTCCAGGTGAGGGTACGATGAGCACAGTCCTCCAAGGCCACCTATGGCTGCTGATTTCTCCAAAGAAGGAAATAAGGTCCAGCTGTTGAAAGGAGGAATTATGAAATTCGGAGAATGAGAAATCACCTGCAAATATCAAAGTGAAATGGACCAAAGGTGATGTCCAGTTTACTTAAGAAGTAATCTCCGAATAAATCAGTGGGAATAACTTTCATTCTACCACTCACATGGTCCCTTTTAAAAGATAAATAGATAGAAAATGGAAAGTTATTTGACTCCATTCATTAAGAAGACCACTGGAGGAAGAACAGTTGCAGAATACTAATGCTATAATATTGTTTTAGCATGAAATAGAAAATACCCCAAGATATTTCTTTCCATGGCCCTGAGTACATAGTACAGAATTCATTTTCTCTGTGAGCTAGTTGCTTTCCCTCTGCTCCTGGCCACAAGTTTTAACCATAACGCCAACAAATCAGTCAACGAATTTGTACCAAATATCACAAGAGATACCAGATCAGAAAATGGGAGTAGCTCTACCCAAATTTATGTTCACTTTTGGAGAAAATATCTAAAACATAGGTTCGAATTCTGTCCATCATGTCCAATTCTATCTTAAAATATAATGTAAAATGAAGAAAGCGGAAAACATCCCCGACACTGCTTTCTGGAGTTTCAAACAGTTGCTCCTTTGTCTCCAGCAGTCCCATCCTGGTTTTGTTGAAGAGGATTATGGGAATTCAGGCTTTGAGGGGCATAGCCTTAACTATCTAATGAGCAGTCATCATTCTCTCCTTTTCCCTTGCAGTTCTAAGAGTGCATGGCTGTAGGTCCACTTTTAATTTAGAGTTAACATGGTTTGGCTCTTAAATAAAAGCCATATTATGATTATATTTTTCTGTATGTATGTTGATCTCATCTCCCCAGCTACTGTAAATTGTAAATTCTTTGGAAAGATTCACTTTGGTGTCTTCCAAAATGCCTATATAAATGTTGGGCACACACCTCGAAAAGCAGTTTGGCAGTTCTTCAAAAAGTTAAATGTAAAGTTACCCTCTGACCCAGCAATCCACTCTGATATCCAAGAACAGTGGTCCCCAACATTTTGGACACCAGGGACCGGTGCTCCTATGAGAATCTAATGCCTGATGATCTGAAGTGGAGCTGAGGTGGTGATGCTAGCGCTGAGAAGTGGCTGCAAATACAGATGAAGCTTCATTCGCTTGCCTGCCACTCACTTCCTGCTGTGCGGCCAGGTTCCTAACAAGCCACAGACCGGTACTGGTCCACGACCCAGGGGTTGGGGACCCATGCCCAAGAGAACTGAAAACATACATTCACACAAAAAAAGTACATGTTTTTCGGAGCAGCATTATTTATAATTGACAAAAAGTGGAGACAACCCACATGTCCATCCACAGGTAAATGGATAAACCAAATGTGTTGTATCCTTACAATGGAATGTTATTTAACCACAAAAAAAGAATGAAGTATCAATACAACTACAACATGGATGCTCAGTGAAAGAAGCCAGACATAAAAGGCTATATAGTGTATGACTCCATTTATATAAAATGTCGAGAATAGGTAAGTCTATGGAGAAAGAAAGTAGATTAGTGGTCACCAGGAACAAGGTGGGAGGAAAGAGTGGGAAGTCACTGCTAATGGGTATAAGGTTTCTTTTGGGATGATGAAAATGTTCTGAAATTAGGTAGGGATGATGCTTGCACAACTTTGTGAATATAGTAAAAATGACTGAATCGTACAATTTTATAGGTGATTTATATGCTATGTGAATTATATGTTAATTTTTTTTAAATGTTGACCACATAGAAGAATTAGTGTTTGAAAGTAAAGTTTCAGCAATCGGTTTTAGATCGGCAAGAAATATTTTAGGAAAAAAAAAAAAACAGAAACTATTCTTAATGGCTTTGGTGCAATTGTTCCTTCCTGTTACCATGTGATGAGCTAGAGGCCTTCTCCACTCTTGATGCATCCCTGGGAGAGGCTGTGCAGAAGCCAGGAAAATACTGCTCAGTTCCCTGCTGCAGAGAACACAACTGACTGGTGGCCCCAGCTGCTCTTCCTCTAGATTTGCCACCAAACTTGTCCTAAGCTTCTATAGGCTGCTCCTGACCAATGAGTGAATATAGCAGGGGTACTAAGGCAGGCTCATTCTAGCAAGACACAGACTCCTCCAACAGGCCACTTTGGTTCTAGGACCCCCTATCCACTGGCATCACTAAGAAATTGGGTGGTGGCTCTCCACTGCAGGCCAGAGCTCGTAATAGGAAAGGCAATCATGGAGCTAGGCTCATTAATAGGTATGGGAGTGAGGGGGCCCAAAGTAATAGAGGTGAGGGGGGCCATGAAGGGTGATTGCCTTGACACACAGAGAGTTTGTCGATGCGTAATAGAGCATAGCATTCCTAGATGTAAAATAGATAGGCAGCCGTCAAACATGTTACTTAATTTAACATCTATAAGCCAAGAGAAAAAAAGGCAAGACTGGAGAGACAAGAGGCTGAGTGTAGTCACCTCAATAAAAGGTCACTTTCTCTTCTTAGTTCCCAGACCCAAGGCAATTTTTAGATCTGAAATCCATTGCCTAAAAGAGGTGATGTGGCCAGGTCCCTGAGACCCTCAAGAGCATAGCACATACATACTACAAATGATCTCCCCAATCCTTCTCCAAAGGACCTAGGGCCACTTACTCATTGATTATGTAGTGGGATACAGAAATTTCTAGACTTTTTGAGAACTGTTGGACACAGAATCAAAATTAATATTGGTACCTACAAACTCAAACCATCATCATGTCCTCCTTGTTATTATATTAGGTGGGTCCATGTAATAGAGTTCTGGCTAGAGTCTGTCTCACAGCGGGCCCCCTGGATCCATAGATCTACCTAGTGTTCATTCTCCCAGTCCTTGATGTATAATTAGAATTGATATACTTGCCATATCTTGCATTCCCTACCACAAAGAAGGATACACAGCATCTGGTAGATCTCTTTGATTTCTTGAGGCAACACATTCCACACCTAAGAATATTGCTCCATTCTGTGTCAGTTGGCATGGAATTTTGCCAGCTCTGGGTA
>NW_011889118.1:1327149-1339894 GCF_000151845.1 Pteropus vampyrus
ATCTGGTAGATCTCTTTGATTTCTTGAGGCAACACATTCCACACCTAAGAATATTGCTCCATTCTGTGTCAGTTGGCATGGAATTTTGCCAGCTCTGGGTAGGGCTGGCAAAAGTGCTATGTGGCAGGTACAGCAGACCTCTGTGCTACTTGGGCCATACAATCCAGTAGACACTATCATGGAAGTGGTGTTTGTGGCGGCAGAAAGATGCATTGTGGAGGCTATGGCAAGCCCCAGTGGGAGAAACACAGTGTAAGCCCTTGGGGTTCTGGCACAAGGCCATGTCAGCTGCAGTGAAGGATGTTATGCCTTTCATAAAACAGTTCCTAATGTGTTACTGGGCCCTAATAAAGACAGAATGCTTAGCCTGGAGTAACTGCGTGACTACACATTATCCACTAAGAGCTAGATTCTCTTGGACCTGCCAAGCCATAAAGTGAGACAGGCCCATAAGTTGGAAATGGTACATCTGCGACTGAGCCTGAGCAGGAACAGAGGACACAAAAAAAGCTGCATGAGCAGGTAGCCCAGACCCAGCTCACCCACCACAGATGTACCAATGCCTCTCTCCTAGCTTGCACCTAAGGCCATACAGGGAATCCTACACAGCCAGCTGAAAGAGCAGGAAAAGGCCCAGGTTTGGCTTACAAATGACTTACACATTTGTGTAGTATGTCAATTATATCTCAATTTTTTTAAATGTTAGGTACAAGCTGCATGTGAGTATAAGCTGAAAATGGACAACATCTGCATTACAACTACTTTCAGAGTTGGACTTGAAAGACAGCAGAGAAGGAAAATCTCCCCAGTGGGTGGAGTTATAAGAAGTGCTCTTGCCCATGCACATGTGTAGAAGTGACCTGAAATAGAAACGTATAAATATTCTAGACCTGTGGCCAGTAGATGGCCCTTTATTCAGGGGCCTGGAAGGGTAGGGAGTTAGTGTCTGCTACCTAGCAACACCAGCCTGAGAAGGGTGATTACCAAGGGCTCAGCCCCCTAGAGATAAAGATTTGGGTCACAGTACCAACACGTTGCTGCAACCTGCTAAGGTGATGCCTGAGGGTGAGGGAATTTAGAATGCATGGGGAGGAGGGAAAGGATGCGTACCAGTTGTGATCCTGCTACCAACTGCAACAATGGGCATTCCATTAACCTCTTCTAGGTTTTCCCTCAGGAAGAGAGGCTGATGGGAACTGTGGAGAAGCTGCTCCTTGAAGTGTATAAAGATTTGTGCAGTGCAAGAGGTGGACTCTGCTCAGATCTGCTCTGGGGCATGCAATTGACCAATAGCCCCAGCCAATGATTAAGCACAGTGGGAGATTAAGGTAGGCTCATTCCAGCAAGACATGGGATTCTTCCAATGTATAACCGGCTTGAGGACTCCCCCATTGGTCTGGCTGATCCTCTTTTGGAACTGTGCTGCAGTCCAAGACTCTTCTTACCAAATCCTGCTTCCTTCCCTTCCTCCTTCCTCAGGTGTGAGACCTGCATCACAGTGTTGCCTTCTCCTGCTCTCTCCCCCAAGACATCTCTTGTGTGTCTAATGCCATCCTGGGGTCTATTTCTCCATGGACTCTAACACAGCCTGCTTTCTAGTTGGGCTTTGTAAGCAGAGAATAACATTGTGAACAGGAGCTTCATGGATACAGAGGATTTTTATCATTATCCACTCTGCCCAAAATAGGTATCATTATTACCTCCTGCCAGGAGTTGAGGGGTGATTGAGTGGAGTGCACTAGCTATAATCTAAAACGCTAGAAATGATGAATGAGGTAAATTTCAAAACTGCATTTTATCAGTTCTCTTCACCCACTCAGTTTCCACTGAATAGACAGTGAACAGTGCCAATCCTAGGAGTGTTATGATTTGGAAATGACTGAGGGACTCTGGGTTTCTGTGGAATTCAGAAGAATTGAACAAAACACAGGTGATTTAGAATCTAACTAGAAAAATAGGGAAGCCCCTCCATTGCTGTAGGGGCTTCAGAGAGCTCCAAACTTCCCATCAGGGCAAACCAGTGAGTAACAGCTCACTCATCCTAGCTAACCTAGCCAGTGATGCAAGTTTTGATGTAGGGCCAGGGCTGGTGAGCATATTTTCAACACTCTTATATACAATAGTCCCCCCTTATCCATGGGGGATACATTCCAAGACCCCCAGTGGATGCCTGAAACTGCGGATAGTACCAAACCCTATATATACTAGGTTTCCTCTAATACGTACATACCTATGATACAGTTTATAAATTAGGCACAATAAGAGATTAACAACTATAACTAATAAACTAGAACAATTATAACAATATATTATAATAAAAGTTATATGAATGTGATCTCTCCCTCTCTCTCCCTCTGGGAACTGATCTGATAACCCAGATGGCTACTAAGTGACTAAATGGGCAGGTAGCATATACAGAGTAGATATGCTGGACAAAGGGATGATTAGCATCCCAGGCAGGACTGAGTGGGACAGTGTGGACTTCATCATGCCGCTCAGAATGATGCGCAGTTTAAAACTTATGAATTGTTTATTTCTGAAATTTTCCATTTAATATTTTTAAACTGTGGTTGATCGTAGGTAAATGAAACTGCAGAACATGAAACCGCAGAAAAAGAAGACTACTGTATCTCCTCCCTGGGACCTTTTCTTCACATTTGGATGTGAATGAGTGATAACAACTTAGTATGTTTTCTTTCTCAAGGGTTTAGCACTCTGAAAAGACTTCCAGTAAAATGAAATTTTTAAGGGTAGGGAAACTCTTTGGGAAAAGGGGGACCCTTCCACCACCTACCACTTGTTAACAGGTACTGCTGTGCGTAGGAAACTATGCTAGGTTGGCTGAAGCTTTAAAACCAGAGATCACTCTCAAATACATCATCTAATGGCGAATGAGGTCCTCAGTCAACAGAAGGCAAGCAGGGCAGGGACTAGCATTCTAGTTTACAGAGAAGGAAAGGCTTGCTCAAGACCACAGGTTCAGATCCTGCTCTTCTCACTTATCTTGCTAACCTTAAAGAGCACTTAGTCTTCAAGTTTACTATCTACTCTTTACTTTTAAGACAATCATGTCCATATCGTCATCAAAGAAGGTTGCGGTCAGGAGAAGTCACAATCAAGATTTTAGAAATTCTCATGAGTGACTGTATTGGATGCTGTGATTCCACCCTACTCCTTTCAGGGATGAAAGTCAATCCCAGATCCTAGGAGCACTGCTAGCCAAAAGTTTTCAGTTATCACCCCTATATAAATGACCCTACATGTGAAAGACAATGCCATGCCAAGGTCATGGCCCCTTACCAGGGAATCCTGCACCCAGTAACCATGGAGGCTTAAAAACTAAGTCCTCTTGTCCCATCTCAGGACAATCCTGAAGTGTCATGCCATCTCAGACTCTGAACTCTCTCTGGGGTCAGCTGGAGCCTTCATTGAGACTGCATCACAGTTAGACTTTCCTTCTCTTTTACAGATTTTGATGCTAAGAGCAATTCCTATTAACTCTCTTGCATGCTAATCTTCAATTGGTGTTCCAGGCATAGTATGAGAAAGCAGACAAGAGGTTAGGTATTTTGAACCTGGATTATGCAATTGGCAATGAGGATCCCACCACTGGTGGGACTGTGTGGCAGGAAGCAGCACAAAGTATCGTTATTAAAATTTTTACCTGTAGTAAATTGGGATGGTATACTGGTGGAAAGAAAGACATTGGCTGGTATGAGAGATCATGCAATGAAGAAATATAGATGAAATAGTAACCATAAGGATGATGAAATCAGGCAGCTACTGTTAAACACAATTGACATTGTAGAAAAAGATAATGAATATCTGAGAGTGATTAATCATCAATTAAAAGCTAAGGGTGAAAGGCAGATGGCCTCTTTCACAGCAGACGAAAAGGCTCTCATCGCCTATAGTGAGAGAGCAGAAAAAGCTGATCAGTTCCAGGACTTAAGAATAAGAGCAGCTCAGCTCCAAAGTAGATTAAACACCCCACCAATATGGATTTACCAACCCAAGGACAGAGTCCCGGTTAGGAAAGAACGGGACGGGACCATGACACATAGGATGGAGACATCTGGGTTGATCTGCCTGAAAATGTTGAATCTCTGTATTTCCTCCAAAACTTCTGAGCCTGCAGAAGTGGTACACTCCTCTCTGGTAGAGGTTAGCACTCCTCTCTTGCCTGGAGGTGATGCAGAGGCTTACCCCCAGTAAAATGACATGAAGCCCCTTCAGGATTACCCTCACCTCCTCTTTCAGTCACTAGGCCAATAATGAGGTTTAAGTCACATATAATCCAGCTGTGTAATTGTAAATAGTAAATGCTCTTTAAGTTTAGGCAAGCTGGTAGGGAAGCAGGAAGAGGATCTGGTAGGAAGAAAGGAGACCACGCCACAGAGTAGCTTCAGGACCCTGCCAGCAGGCAGCAGCAGGAGTGAGGGCACACATGGCCTGGTCCTCAGGGTGGTCCATCAAGAGGGGGAGAACATAAGTTTGAATACTGAAGAGTTGATCACTTCAAAAACACTCTCCTGAGACTCATGATATTACAGCCGGACAAGGATTTCAAGAAACGGTATAAACACATTACTAGGATGAATACTGAAAGCATAGAAAAGGCAATGGACCACACTAAGTGAAGTAGAAATATCAGAACTGCTGTGGCAGATGAGATGGAAGAAGGGTTAAAATGTTGAGGTGTGCGGTACGAGTGTGGATATACCATACAAGGCCAGAAAACCCATCAGAGGATGCACCATTTTACCAAAGCTAAGAAGTTCGATGGTGGCTGCTCCCTATGGGACAGGGCTATTGGTAGAGCTTCCATTACAAAACTGAACTCATTATAGCAATGAAGATGAGGGTGATAGGCCCTACTCCCAAATCCCTATACTGACCTCACCCCAAAGAGGGCAGGTGGCAATGCTTAACTGTCAGAGGGCAAGAAGACATAACTAGTATAAGGAGTAGCAAGGTCAGTGGGGCAGCCAGGAGGCCTGAGAAACAGTTATGGAGATGAGTAATAGAACATAGGATCCCTAGGGAGGAAATAAGTGGAGAGCCAACAGGGTATTACTCAAACTATAAAAATCAAAAGAAATCAAAGATGGATAAGCAAGAAGTTGAGGGACATTGCTCCAATAAAATGTCATGGTCCCTTGCCCAGTATCTGAACTTGAGCCAGCTTTTAGACACAGAAAAAATTGCCTGAAGAAGCCAGACTCCCAAATGGAAGGATCCTGTAATATCACAGCAGGTGTACACAGCAATGTTTCCCCATATTTCCTCCTCAGATGGACCCATAGCCATTACCCAGTAACCATGCATGAGGAAAGGGGACTACCCAAAAAGACTGTTGGACACAGGTTCCAATGTGATATTCATTTCCGGAGACCTAAAACAGCATCTGGCCTCCACCTCCATTACAGTGGGGTCATACGAGTCCCATTCACAGAAAGTCCACTGGGTCTGCAACCCATAGAGAAGTCACTTCTCTTATCCCCAAATGTGTAACTAGAAGGACATATTTAGTATTTGGTAGAATTTCCATATCAGTTCCCTGCCCTGTGGGGTGACAGCTATCATAACAGAGAAGGCCCAATGAAAACTTCCGAAACTGACTCCCACCCCTTGGCTTACGAACGAGCCAGATAGTAAATCCAAATCAACATTTCATCCAGGGGAAATGGCAAAAATTAGTGCCACCCTTAAAGATCTAAAGGATGCAAAGAGGATGGTCCCTATCATGTCTTCATTTAATCCGCCAGTCTGGCTCCTGCAAAAAAGTAAGACAAATCCTGGAGGATGAAAGTAGACTGCTGCAAACTCAACCAAGTATTATCCCTAATAGCAGCTGCTGTGCCAAAAGGTGGCCTCAGGTACGTAGTATTATCTGGAAATTGCATTCTTTTTTGTCTCTCTGAGAAAAGATGATTAGAAACAATTCACATTCATTTACAACAAATAACGGAATGCATTTATAGTCTTATATACTGTATATATTTGTAGTCTTGTCCCAGCACTATATGAACCTGGTTGTCTGGCTGGAAATCCCACAGATCATCATGCAGATTTTCTATGTAGATGGCCATAATGCTAATAGGACCAGATGGACAAGTACTGGGAGGACTTATTAAGACATCTGCTTTCCAGAAGGTGGGAGATAAAACTTGCAAAGATTTACCACCACATCAGTAAAATCAGTTTACCCAGGAGGACAGGCCAACTGCATTCCTGGAGGAGCTTCTCCCAGAACTTACACACACACAAAAAGTCAATCTGAGCATCGCAGGGCTAGACTCTTGTGAACCCTGAAAGGGAAGGAATTACATTGCTGTGTAGATTACCAGCAGAATGCCCTCAGCTGTCAGTCTGCACACTACCTCGGCCCTTGGGACTGCCTCACATGAAGATAACCATCTCACCCAAGGTAATGCTTACTAGGGCAGTCCACATCCAATGACTGATCAATCTGAGGTGTAAAGGCCACGCTCTTTGCCCCAACTCAGTATACCAGCTTCAGAAATCCTTGTGTGATCAACTGCAGCACCCTTTGAGATGGCATCAAAGCTCAGCTTATCCCTCTGCCCAATCCTGCTTTCTTCCCTTCCCTTTTACAAGTGTTAAACCCAGCAAGCACTCTCTCATAAACTTACTGAATGCTAACCTTGTTTACAGTGCAGAGTCTGCTTCCCAAACTAACCTGCAACAAGAACAAATGTGGAACAAGCCTTGAGTTGTGATTCCAAATCTTGACCATGGCATCACTATTTGAGAAGAAAATGAGCCTACACCACCATAGTCCTGGTGTCTAGAAGAGAACACTTGCCCATAATTTTTAAACTTTGGGGGCAGGGGTGGGATTATAGGCTCTTGTGAAATTCTAATGAATAGTCTGGACACTTCTCCCCCAGACCAAAAAAATACATATAAACATATGCATCAAATACTGCATAAATTTCAGTAGTTCATGGACTATCTACAGACCCAAATTTAAGAATTCCTGATTTGCATCATCTCTAATAGACTCTAAATTTCTTGAGATTAAATTATATTTCCCACATTGAGACATATTATAGGCATTCCATAAAAGTTTGCTGATTTGTATTTTGTAAGCACTCAATAAATGCTTGTTGATTTGGTGTGATTTCAGATATTAGAAGATGAACTAAAACTAAAATTTTCTTTCTCCCAACAGTGGTGACTGCCAGAAAGTCCACCACTGCGCACCTTACTCTCTTCAGCTTAAAGCTTTGCTTCAATTAAATGAAGATGCTCTTGAAAGGTATCAAAATAACTTATCATAAATCAGTTTACCCTAGGATGAATCAGTTTACATTCAATCTACTGGTATTACTTAGAAGTGAGGGAGAGTCGTTAAGAGGGCACTGGATACCAGATGGACTCAACAATTGAAGGGCTGGAGAGAGATGAAGAAAGGGAAATTGCTGGAAATGAGTATCAACTTTATCAGCTTCAGCTGTTTTACATTAGAAGACTAGTTCTGTACTCAAAACAATGTTGTGCCAAATGTAAGCTCAGAACAAATTATAGTAACTCCAAATTTTTCCTGATAAAAATATATAATTATTTTGTGACATTTTAAGGGAAAAAACAACAAGCCCATTATAATAGAGCCACTGTATTAAAACAAATGATTCTATATTAAATTTAATTTCCTAAGAGGGATGCAAGATCTTTTTGAGGCCATGTGATTCTTATCTACCACTTTCATTATATTTGCTCCCCCTAATCTCCTGGGTGGACCTGAAGGCTAAAATGGGGTCTCAGATCAAGCAGCCTGTCCTGATTTCTGCATGCTCTGTCTGGGTTAAGTAGGAGACATGTGCATAATACAGACCTCAGTTCCAGGCCTCCTAGCTTTCTTCAGAAACCATTCTTACATGTGGAGAGATAAGGGGATACAATGGAAAGAAGATCTGGTTTGAAGTTCCAGCCTAGTGTTTACGAACTGGACTCTTAGGCAAATCACTTTACCTATATGTCACCTAAAATAAAAATGTTACCTGTCCTACCCAATAGTATTCTTTGAGGACTAAATAAGATAATATATGTGAAAAGCACTTTGTAAACTGGGATGCATTAACACTCAAGTAAGTTTTACTTTCATCGCCTTTCCTCCTCTTCCTTCATCTCACTCTTCAAGGCCTGTCATCCCTTCTGAAACCTTTCTAATTTCTTCTACCTTCTTTATTCAACTCTCTTCTGGGATTCTCCTAAATGTCTAATATATTTCATACAATTCTGCACTTTATATACCATCTTATGCTATTCACTGGTCGTGTCTGCTAGTCCTCTGTGTAATTTGAATGTAAGCTCATTACAAACAAAAACCATGTCACATATTCTAAACCACTCTTCTTTAGCTTGAAAACATAATAAATAGGAATTTGACAAGCTGATTCTAAAATATATATTGAAGAGCAAAAGTCAAAGTATAGTCAAAATACTCCTGAAAGAGAATAACAATATGAGGAGATTTTCTCGCCAGAAAATTATAGTAATTAAGGTAATGTTTATTGGCGCACAGATTAACAAACTAACCAGTGGAACAAAATAAAGACAATCTAAAACATGCATGTGTAGAAATGTAATAGATCTCAAAGTGACCTCTATATGACCTGGGGAAAAGTGGGCTGTAAATGATGCTAAGACAACTGATTATCCACATGGGAAAATTAAATTGGATTTCTACCTCACACCAGGTATGAAAATCAATTCCAAATGCTTTAAAGACTTAACTGGGAAAGCTGAACTTAAATTTTTAGAAGAGATTATCTTTATGACTTTGAGAAAGAAAAAGCTTTCCTAAAGAAAAGGAAAAAAGCACCAACCTTCAAAAAAATTGAAAAATTTTACTACATTAAAATTAATAACTGCTACCACCAAGATATCATAAAGAAAATGAAAAGGCAGGCTGTAATTTGAGAAGATGTATTTATAACACATCTGAGAAATGAAGGGTTTGTATCTGGAATATATAAACAATAAGAAAAAGACAACTCAGCAGCTTTGACAAGATCTGTTGGGGACACATAGTTTTGGAGTTTGAGTCCTGCCAAGTTCGAGGGGTTACAGGTAGGCTTGCCACCATATGAGCTTTGCATAGATCTATCCTAAGCATAAAACTAACTCTGCACAAATTCAAGGTGACCCATCAGTGATTGAACTACCTGCTAGAACAAAAATCATCACTCTTCTGTTGAAGGTAACAAAATCCAGGGTCTCTACAATGTATCAGCAACAATTTCCAGTGTGCAATTCAAAAGTACTAGACATGCAAAGAAACAGGAAAATGTGACCCTGAGATGGCACAGATGTTGGATTTAGCAGACAACTTTAAGCAGCTATAAGTGTGTTCCAAGATGGTCTTACTGAGTGAACGAATAGGAAATCTCAGATATAAAACAAACAAAAATTTTTAAGATCCAAATGGAAATTGTGAAATTGAAAAGAACAGTAGCTAAAGTAAAAAGTTCACTGGATAGGCTTGATAGAAGAAGAAAATGTTAGCAAACTTGAAGACATATCAACAAAAATTATCTGAGCTTAAAAACAGAAAGAATAAAACTCAACAAAAGCGAATTTGTAAAACAATTACCAGTCTCACATACGTGATTTCCAGTTTGAGGAAATAAAGTCTTATTAGAACACAATCACATTATTCATAGAGTTGAGTAGTTCCAACTGAGACTGTATGGCCTGCAAAGCCTAAAATATGTACTATCTGGTCCTCTATAGGAAAGTTTAATGGCTACTCCTGGGCAAGAGAGATAAAGGGAAGAAGCAATGAATAGAAACACATGGACGACAGTCTCCTGGCAGAAGCTAGATCCACAGTGGTCTGTCCAGAACCTAGAGCCAAAGGGAGACTCAGACACTGTCACTTCCAGAAATACTGCTCAAGACAGAAAAAGGGGGATAAATACCTGGGTTCTCTCTTCCTTGTGCCCTCCAATCTTCCCACAGTGCCTCCCACTCACTAAACCCAGCTGACACAAAAGCCTGAAACACGCAGCCTGCAGGAGTCAGCCTCCTCTAATACAAAGCAGATCAGGCAGAAGGGCAAGACATAGATTTGGGAGTAAATCAACCAAGACTGCCAAACACCTTAGAGAAACTCTGAACCAAGAGACATGGACAATAATGTTCTTGTAGCACTGTTAGTAAAAATTGGAAACAACCAAAGTGTCCATCAGCAGGAGAATGGTTAAGTTAAAAATACTGCAGAATATTCACATAATGGAATATGACACAACAGTAAGAATAAATTAACTACAGCTACCCACAACATTTAAAGCTAAAAAAATATAATAAGAAGAAATTATAATTATAAAAATATAATGCTAAGTAAAAAAAATCAAGATACCGTCTATGGCCATGCTACCCTGAACAAGCCCGATCCCATCTGATCTCGGAAGCTAAGCAGGATCGGGCTTGGTTAGTACTTGGATGGGAGACCACCTAGGAAGACCAGATGCTGTAGGCGTAAAAACTAAAAAGATAAAGGATTGTAAACTGACAAGATCCTTGCAATCTTGGTTGCCTCGCCTAAAAAATAATAAATACACAAATAAATGATCAAGATACAAAAAAAAAATTCTGTATGATGTAATTTATCTAAAATCCAAAAATGTTAAACTAAACACCATGTCGTTTCATGATATATACCTACATGTTAAAATTATAAAGAAAAGTAAGGAAATGGTCAACATAAAATTCAGGATAGAGGTTCATTGTGGTGGAGATGGAGAAGCAGAAGAATAAAATTAAGGAGAATTCAAAGGTAATTGTAACAGCATTTGTTATGTTTCATTATAAAGTTGAGTATCAGCATCATTTGGTATTCATTTTATTATAAAACTTCATAACCTATGTGCATGTTTGTGTGTATACATATACACATATTTAGGTATACATCATATTTTTTATAATTATTATTTTTAAAAAAACATATTTTCTAGTTATACTTTAATTCTGTCTTTCAAGGCCACTACAAAAAAGAGAATTGCTCCTTTTGAATACAAGACACAAACAGGAGGTTTTGTTCCAAGAACAGCCAATCCTATTTGTAATATAGACAAAAATGTATTTTGGAATGGCACTTTCTCTCACAAGATGAGACATAGAAAAGCACAGATACATTTTGGAAGAGGAAGGAGAGAAGATCAACACAAAAGCATTGCCAGAGAAGCCCAATGTGTGTTACACCCTGCTTGAGACACTCAAAGAGCCTGCAATCCACTGTGGAAATGAGATGCAGTACAAAACTGTGTGACACAAGAGCCTGGAGAGTGAGTTCTGTAGGAAAGAGATGGGAAAGGTCAGGACTGACTGGGACAGTGAAGGAAAGCCTCTCACAGGAGGGGAGACTGTCTGGACATTGAAGGGTGAGTGAGATCCCTTCTTTTCCTAGTACCTGGGATCCCCAGTTCTGTCGATGATTTGAGCAGGCCAATTCTTATATGTATCTCAGGTTCCACACTACGAAGGGAGATAAAGCTCATCTGTTTTCAAGGGATGTTTAGGGGGAAATGTTTGGTGACATGCAAAATTAATAAAACCCTTTATTTATATGACTGAAAGAAAAGACAATATCATACACCAAACACCAATATCTTGTCCCCTTGTTCTCTAAATTCTTGAGAAGGCAGCAAAGCGATCCTAGGCTTTGTTAGAGAGCAGTGGCTTTTGCACAGTCTGAGGCATCCTGCCAAGGCCTCCCAGATTAGTCCCTTGCTTCTGGAATATTGATGGCAGTAAGGATGTTAGAGAGAGTGCTTTTAGATTCGGATTTAAGGCATAGAAGAGAATCTCGTAGGTAGTAACTGATTAAATGCTGAATGAATGAATGAATGAATGAATGAATGATCTAGCTAGCAATACACACTATTAGATGTTTCCTTTAATACAAATTGCATGGGATTTAATATACCCGGATATATTAAAGCCGTAAGTAATGTCTAACAATTAATAGTTCAACATAAACATTTGCATAAAGTACAGTAAATGTTTATATAACATTTCTTGAAAACACTATATTTAATGCCTCACAAGTTACATTAATGTTCTCCTATTTTTTTATTTGCCTAAGGCCATATTAATCTTTCAACAGCTAAACTTCAGGGATAACTCAGCCAAATGCTCACCAAAACCGTTTTCTTTATGCAACCTACGGGGCCCTGGGAATCTGGGTCTTGGGGAAGGAAGGCACCTCATGTGTTAGGCCACTTCTTTAGTGTCCTCAGTCACTTAGGGTTTGACACACTGAACCCATAGTGAAATGAAGCCTGAACATTTCACTTCACTGAGATGGCAGATGGCTCAAGGACATAGACTTAATGAATGAATGAGCACAAAGGGACTGGAGTCAGAGAAGGTCAACATGAAGGTTTCCAGTAGCCCTGGCTGAAAACACTGAGCTCTTTCTCTTCTCTAGATCAGTACATACATCTACTTTATCACTCCACAGCTGATAATCAGATTTGTATCTGAAAAACATAGGAAGGAAAATAAGTGATGCAAAGCTCTCCCCACTCACTTTTTGACGCCAAGTTCAGCCGAATTTGTGGCTGAGAACTAAAGTTGTACTTAAAGATTCTTAAGTCTGACAGTTCAGAAAGTAGCTTTTCTTTCCATGCCTTAATTGCTTAAGATTCCACTAAACACAGGCTTCTTGGGAGACTTACCTGAGTACAGATCTCTCTCTCTCTCTCTCTCTCTC
>NW_011889118.1:1341294-1346710 GCF_000151845.1 Pteropus vampyrus
GTATTATGCTAAGTGAAATAAATCAGACAGAGAAAGACAGGTACCATATGATTTCACTGATATGTGGAATCTCAAAAAGCAGAACAAACAAGCAAATAAAACAAAACAGAAATAGATTCATAGATACATAGAACGAACTGTTGGTTGCCAGAGAGGAGGGGTTGGGGGAATGAGTGAAAAGGGTAAAGGGAAGTAAGAAATGCAAACCTCCAGATATAAAAAAATAATAAGTCATGGGGACGTAAAGTACAGCATAGGAAAAATCATCAATATTATCACAATAACTTTGTATGGTGACAGATGGTTACTAGACCTATTGTGGTGATCACAGCATTGTACACCTGAAACTAATATATTGTATGTTAACTATACTTTAATCATTTCATTTTTTTAAGTTGGTAGATTTCAGAAGTTGGTGTAGATTTCTTTGTTTATTCTGTTTGGGGTTCACTAACTTCTTGAATATGTAAGTTTTAGTCATTTACTAAATTAGAAAGTTTTCAGCCATTTTTTCTTCAAATATTCTTTCAGTACCACCGAATTCCTCCTCCTCTTTTGGGACCCTGATAAACAAATGCTAGCTCCTTTGTTAGTGTCCCACAGATTGCCAGGGTTCTGTTCATGTCTTTTCAATTTTTTTATGTGTTCAGATTGAGTAAATTCTATTGTTCTGTCTTCAAGTTCACTGATTCTATGCTAGATTATCACCACTTCACTACTGAGTCTATTCAGTGAGTTATTTCAAATATTGGATTTTTCAATTCTATAATATCCATTTGGTTCTTTTCTATAACTTTTCTTTCTCTGCTGACATTTTCTCTTTTTTTTCACTCATTTTGAGAGAATTTGTAATTGATTGCTGAAGCATTTTTTTAGGATGGTTATTTTAAAATCCTGGTCATAAGAGAACCTTCATCTACTGTTGATGGGATTGCATATTTGTTCAGCCACTATGGAAAACATTTTGGAGGTTTCTCAAACAACTAAAAATAAAACTACCATATGACCCAGCAATCCCACTTCTGGGTATTTATCCGAAGAAATCCAAAACACTAATTCAAACACTATGTTCACTGCAGCATTATTTACAATAGGTAAGATATGGAAGCAAGCTAAGTGCCCATCAATAAACAATTGGGTAAAGAAGATGTTGCACATATATGCAATGGAATATTACTTGGCTATAAAAAAGGAATAAAATCTTACCATACGTGACAACATGGATGAACCTAGAAGGTATTATGCTAAGTGAAATAAGTCAGACAGAGAAAGATAAATATCATATGACCTCACTTGTATGTGGAATCTGAAAAAAAATAAACAAACAAAACAGAAAAGGGCTCATAGATACGGAAAACAAACTGATGGTTGCCAGATGGGAGGTGGAATTGGAGGACTGGGTGAAAAAGGTGAAGGGATTAATAAATACAAATTGGTAGTTACAAAATAGTCTCCAGATGTTAAGGACAGCATAGGGAATATAGCCAACAGTATTGTAATAATTATGTATGGCACCAGGTGGCTACTAGCCTTTTCAGGGGGAGATCGCTTTGTAAATTATATAAATGTTTAATCACTATGCTATATATCTGAAACTAATATAAAATAATACTAAATGTCAACTATAAATAAAAAATTAAAAAATAAAAATAAATTTTAAAAAACTCCAGTCTTAAATCTCAACATCCGATTCATCTCATTATTGGCATCAGTGATAGTCTTTTCTCATTCGAATTGTGTTTTCTCTGGTTCTTGGTATGATGAGTGAATTTCTTTTATCACTGAATACTTTGGTTATAATGCTAGGAGATTCTTGATCCTATTTTAACCTGTTGTAAAAACCTTCTCTTTTAGCAGACTATCTCTGTTTCAGTTTAGCTTGTAAATTCTGGACTACTTTGTGGGCTGTAGTTCCAGTGACAGTTTAGTTTTGAGAGCCCTTGCAATGCTAATCTGGTGTACTTCATTCTTCTGGTGCTGCTAGGGTTCCTGCTCAATTCCTGCTTGTGCCATCTGCAGGGGCAGAAGGCACTTCCTTCGGCCGTCTTCTGTCACTGGATGATCTTCAAGGGGAAGGGGCTGAAGCAGAAACCACTGGGTTTGGGTTTCCTTATGCCACTGGGTAGAGGGCAGGGAGACAGAGGCTTTACTGCTCCTGTCACTGTGTTCAGATCAGACTGCCTGCCAGTGCCCTGGTTGTGAAGCAGTGTCCGAGATGGCTTGGGGTTCTATTGCCACTGTTGCCAACAGATTGAACTGCCTACTGGTCCAGGATGTAACACAGGGGTTGTAGCTCCCCACCGGGTCTCTGCTGGGCTTCCCCTGTCCTGGTCCTTCTGCCAGAGAGAGCAGGCTTTACTTGAGTTCTTTTGTCTATGCCTGTTGATAGTTCCAGATTGCAGGCCTCTCTGGCACCCAGGCCAGGTGTGTATGGGAGACAAAAAAGAAAATCCAGTGAACTCACCATCTTGTCGTTCCTCATGTCCTAAGTTTTCCTACCAGTCTTCTGCTTCTTTCTAGCTTTTGGAGTCCTTTAATCATTGTCTGTTCAATAATTCCAAGTGTGTTTAGTTGTATTTAGAGGAAAGAATCAGGGAAAACTGTATCTACTCCATCTTATTCCAGACCAGCAGCCCAAATCTATTTTAATAAATTTATATTATCAAATCAAGATATTACCACTCAATTATGTAAAGAAGTGATTAGGTTATATACAGAAATATCTACATGACACACTGTGTAATAAAAAGCAGTAACTCCGTGAAGTCAATCCAGTGTTTTCAGATTGCCAATTCTGATTACCATAAGGTAGAACCAAGACCTCTGTAGAGCTTCACTTTATTTTTTGTATTTGTTTAATTTTTTTATGGTGACATTGGTTAACAAAATTCAATAGATTTCAGCTGTACACTTTAACAGTAAGGCATATATATATTTACACTGTGTGTTCACCTCCCATAGTTAGATTTCTTTCTGTCACCACATATTTGACCCCCTGTACCCCAACTACCTCCCCTTCTCCCCTGTAGTGCTTCACTTTAGGATTGAAAAAAGAGAATCAACTAAGAAAGGATCAATTGATAGCAAAATTCCACCATGGTCATAGTCAACTTCTGGGTGTTCTGCTAAGTGGTAGAGGGAAAAAATAAACACTACTATTTAAAAATAGTTTTTACTGTAATCTCTTCTGGCCTGAAGATAGTGCACAATTCTCTGCAGAACCATAGACTTTTGTGTAGCAATATAATTGATTTAGGTGCCCAAAAGTGAGGCTTCAGTCATGGCTTGAAAGAATACTGTGAGACCAAGAGATAGCTAAACTCCTCTGTCCAAGAAATAGAGAGAACCTTGGTGATGAGATTGGGTGGAAAAGTAAGAAAAGAAGTGGCAGAGATGGAAGCAGAGCAATGTGACAGGAGGGAGGAAACACCCATGGAGAAATGTTAATGAATAACAGGAGTCACTGGTAACTACTTTTTAAAATTGCTTGCCATGTGGTTCTAAATCTGTTATGCACAATGCTTTTTTGTGTATGACATTTTGGGATATACAAAGCAAAGGTATCGTGTTCCATGTCCAGGCAAGCATCAAGGAGAGAGAAAGAACATCTGATAGGAAGAGAGATCTAGCTGAAATCTAGAGTTCAAAGGAACAATAAGTTAGATCTAGAGGTGACCACGAGAACATAAGCACCCAGAAATTCACAGACCAGATAGGAGATAGGGGATAAGGTTAGCTGTCTATACATCTGCCTGTAAGAAACATATGTGTCTGTGGTGTGTGAGCTCTTGCAAGTGGAAGAGAAAGAGGCATAACTGATAATTTAGCTGCTTTTCTCTTATATAGTGCAGTCAGCCAAGAAAATACAACCTGGAGCATATCATGGATACAGACAATAGTGAGGAGCACAGTAGAGACAAAAGGCAGACTATTGGAAGGGAAACAACAGAAGGGGAGGGAAAAGTGTAACCCTTTGGCAGAGATGACATACTTGAACTTTTGTAGATTAAGGACTATCACAGATGTGTTTCTCATAGAAGAGAAAACTGAAGAGAAAAGGAAGGTACATGGCTTCCTCCAGGCCACATGGGATCTATACTAAATGGATGGTCTCTGGAGGATACTAGAATGAATGGTTCTAGATTACATGAATGACCCATAGTTAAGTCATCGGATGCCTCCAATCGATCCTCAAATCTAGTTAAGTCTAAATAGTTGTTGTTAATATAATTTATGTTAATGTAATTTTAAATCTGAAGGCAATTGTCAAAATAGTTCTTGAAGGAAATAATACACAATGTAAAATGGTAATCTAATAACAATAAAAGCAAGCACTTATATCTTGTTTACTATGCTTTATACATATTACTTCACTCAATCCTCACAACCATCCTTGATGAAGTTACTATTATCCTCATCTTTCAAAGGAGGAAAATGAGGAAGAGGAATTAAGTAAGCAATGTCCCACTGTTGATCGGGGACAGAGCTGGGATTCAAACCGTGCAGTCTGGCTCCAGAATCTTAACCACCATTCTATACTGCTTCTCATTACTACTATTAGCAATAATCCAAAGTGAGATTCCTAGAGTATATCTCCAAAAATTGGCAATGTCAGAGAATGAGAGAAGTAAAGCATGCAAATTTCTTTTCATTTTACTCAAAAGGAAATCAATTTCATTCTTGAATTTGGTTATTTGAGGAAAAATACATTCATATTTTTAGAGAATTGAAAGGAACATGCAGGACTTTTCAGGGTGACAATAACATATCTTGATAGGAATTTGAGTTAGATGGGTTATGCATTTGTCAAAACTCAATGAATGTATACTTTGAATTTGTGTTTTATTTTATGTAAATTTTACATTAAAAATTGTTAGCAAATACTGAACTCTAGTTTATGGTATTAGAGTACTGAAGTACTGAGGGGGAAGTATACAAATGTCTATAATTTATGTCGAACCACATCCGAAAATAAGATGGATTGATGGATGGATAGAAGCATAGGTAGATGGCCACATATGTAATAAAGCAAGTATAGTAATGTGTTAATGATAGAACACTTGGCGAACTATCCTCCATACTAATCACAGCCTTCATCTCTCCCTCTGAAAGTATAATCACCTTCCTGTGTTACTTTAAGGTTTTATCGACCATGTACCTCCTCTGTCCCTTCCCTTTCCCTTACAGTGTATCTGTTGAAGGACCTAGGCTATTTCACTTGTGGAGTTTCCTCCCATTTGGACTTCGATGACTGCATACTCATGGTGCAGATCAGCATTTCCTCTATCCTTTTTATTTCCTGCAAATCGGCTGCTAGATTGTATCCCTTTGGCAAGACAAAGTGGTGTGTTCTTTCACCAGGAGATATATAATGTCTGCTTTTTATTTTTTTTAATGTAAGCAGTTCTTTATTCTC
>NW_011889118.1:1346760-1348984 GCF_000151845.1 Pteropus vampyrus
AGATTACATGAATGACCCATAGTTAAGTCATCGGATGCCTCCAATCGATCCTCAAATCTAGTTAAGTCTAAATAGTTGTTGTTAATATAATTTATGTTAATGTAATTTTAAATCTGAAGGCAATTGTCAAAATAGTTCTTGAAGGAAATAATACACAATGTAAAATGGTAACCTAATAACAATAAAAGCAAGCACTTATATCTTGTTTACTATGCTTTACACATATTACTTCACTCAATCCTCACAACCATCCTTGATGAAGTTACTATTATCCTCATCTTTCAAAGGAGGAAAATGAGGAAGAGGAATTAAGTAAGCAATGTCCCACTGTTGATCGGGGACAGAGCTGGGATTCAAACCGTGCAGTCTGGCTCCAGAATCTTAACCACCATTCTATACTGCTTCTCATTACTACTATTAGCAATAATCCAAAGTGAGATTCCTAGAGTATATCTCCAAAAATTGGCAATGTCAGAGAATGAGAGAAGTAAAGCATGCAAATTTCTTTTCATTTTACTCAAAAGGAAATCAATTTCATTCTTGAATTTGGTTATTTGAGGAAAAATACATTCATATTTTTAGAGAATTGAAAGGAACATGCAGGACTTTTCAGGGTGACAATAACATATCTTGATAGGAATTTGAGTTAGATGGGTTATGCATTTGTCAAAACTCAATGAATGTATACTTTGAATTTGTGTTTTATTTTATGTAAATTTTACATTAAAAATTGTTAGCAAATACTGAACTCTAGTTTATGGTATTAGAGTACTGAAGTACTGAGGGGGAAGTATACAAATGTCTATAATTTATGTCGAACCACATCCGAAAATAAGATGGATTGATGGATGGATAGAAGCATAGGTAGATGGCCACATATGTAATAAAGCAAGTATAGTAATGTGTTAATGATAGAACACTTGGCGAACTATCCTCCATACTAATCACAGCCTTCATCTCTCCCTCTGAAAGTATAATCACCTTCCTGTGTTACTTTAAGGTTTTATCGACCATGTACCTCCTCTGTCCCTTCCCTTTCCCTTACAGTGTATCTGTTGAAGGACCTAGGCTATTTCACTTGTGGAGTTTCCTCCCATTTGGACTTCGATGACTGCATACTCATGGTGCAGATCAGCATTTCCTCTATCCTTTTTATTTCCTGCAAATCGGCTGCTAGATTGTATCCCTTTGGCAAGACAAAGTGGTGTGTTCTTTCACCAGGAGATATATAATGTCTGCTTTTTATTTTTTTTAATGTAAGCAGTTCTTTATTCTCGATGCCTAGGTTCGTTAATTCATTTGAGATAGTTAGGATAGTGATATTATTTTATTTCCATTTATTGGCTGGAACAATTTAATAAAGAGATGTTTCCCCTCAACTACCATTTGGTTACCCAGTTGCACAGTTCATAAAGAAAAGGCAGGAAGATAAACAGTCAATTCTTTGTTTTTATTCACATGGTTTTCACAATAATTAATTGGTTATCCATAATCGTGAGAAAGTGACCAATTTGTTTTCTTTTTAGATATTATTATGAAATCATGGATTTAATCATATTCAAACATTATCCTCATTAAGCTCAAATTGTTTCACCTTTAAAACCAAAAACCTTCCCTCTAAGATCAGGAACAAGGCAAGGCTGTCCACTATCGCCACTGTTATTCAATATAACATTGGAGGTTCTAGAAAGTGCAATCAGATAAGAGAAAGATATAAAAGGCATCCAAATAAGAAATGAAGAAGTCAAACTGTCATTATTTGCAAATGACATGATTCTCTATATAGAAAATCCTAAAGACTCCACAAGAACACTACTACAGTAAATACAGTAAAATCTCTGGATACAAAATCAACATTCAAAAATCCATAGCATTCCTAAACTCTAATAATGAAGCGTCAGAAAAAAGTGGAAAAAATAACTCCTTTTGCAATTGCAACAAAAAGAATAAAATACCTAGGAATAAATTTAACAAAACATGAGAAGGACCTATAGAATGAAACTACAAGACCCTATTATAAGAAATCAAAGAAGATAAAAAGAAATGGAAAGATATTCCGTGTTCTTGGATTGGAAGAATCAACATAGTTAAAATGACCATATTACCTAAAGCATTATATAGATTTAATGCAATCCCCATCAAAATCCCCTCAGCATTTTTTAAAGAAATAGAACAAAAAATCATCGGATTTGTATGGAAGCACAAAAGACACCGAATTGCCAAA
>NW_011889118.1:1349735-1356291 GCF_000151845.1 Pteropus vampyrus
AAATAAGCCAGACTGAAAAAGTTGAAAATCACATGATATCGCTTATATGTGGTATATAAACCTAAAAGCAACAAATGAACAGGATAGAGACCCAGGGACATGGACAATGGACTAGTGGTTACTAGAGGCGGGGGGGTGGGGAGAGGAGGGAAGACATAGATAGGGTAAAGGGGGTCAATTATAAGGGAGTTGGGGGAAGATGAAGTGGGTAAAGAGGATCAAATATATGGTAGCTGAAGGAAACTGGACTCTGTGTGGTAATCACACAATAGAATATATAGATGTCAAATTATAATGTACACCTGAAAATTATGTAATTGTATTAACCAATGTTACCCCAATAAATTTTAAAAAATTTAAAAATTAAAAAAAAATTGTTTCACCTGTGACCTGTGGGAGCTTCTTCAAAATGACTCCTGAGCCTTTTGTCCACAACTCTAGTAGTCTTTGATAGCCTCCCTGCTTTGTGGTAGGTCAAAAAGTTCAAGTTTATCTTGAATATTTTCTGCCTGCGACCTAGAATCAGCCATTTCTCCAAGAAACCCTAGTTTCTTTTAATGAAACAGAATATTTCAAGATCATAATCTGAGCATTAGAGAATTGTTTCTAGGGGATTGCATTTCCTTTGTTCTATACTAAGAATCCTAGTTCTCAAGGACACAGGGGATAAAAGAATTAGAATATCCCATCATTTTCTCTAACCTATAATAATTGTACAACAGTCTCAGAATAACAATAATACGACCACCACAAATTATTACCAGAAAAAACAGTTAAATATTTTTTCTTAGGCTTATCTTATTCTCTCCTCCTTTTTAAAGGTTGACAGATCTTATAATCTTGACATATTATAATTTCCCCCTTTTAACCCTCATTAAGTCTTGGTTCTACAGCACCATACATTTCATGCTTACTAGCAGTTCCCGTGTCAGTGTCTCTCTAACCTTTGGGGTAGACTTGATCCCTTGTAGACACTTTAATAAGGGCCCATGAGAATTAAATTCCTCAAGTTCTTGCATGTTGATCACAATTTGTGTCAATCTTATCAGATATAAAACCTTTTACTCACATTTTCTTTTCTTGCATATCTTAAGTATATTATTCCATTTTCTTTTGGCATAAATCTCTGCTGTCAAAAGTCTGATAATAATGTAATCTTCTTTCTTTCATAAGTCACATGCTACTTGTGCCTTAAGTGCTCAAAAAAATATTTTACTTTTCTTTAAAGTCAAGCAATTATTCTAGAAAACGTCCTGGTGTTGGTAGTTCTGGGTCAATATACTTAGGTACATGGTGTGCTCTTCCAAACTCTAGTTCAAAACATTGCAGGAAAAACTTCACGAAGTTTTCTTGGCTTTCAGCTTTAGCACTTGTTCTGTTCCCTTTTTTTGGTCTTCTTCCTCTCCAGGGGCTCCTATTATCCATATTCCAGAACTTTCTTATCTTCTGTATTTGTCACTTCTCCCAAATATTTTTTATTTCTTTCTTCATTTCTTTCTGATTTTTAAATTATGTTTTTTACCTTCTGTTATGTCTGTTTGTTCTACTGTTTCTTCTGGTGTGGTCTTTTCTAAAAGGATTTTTTTTTTCCTTTTATTTCTAGTTTTTTGTTGAATTCTGTCACCTCATTATTTAAGTTTTTCTAATTCTGATGAATGATGTTCTTTTATGTTTTTATCATTTTCTTAATGTCTGTTAGTTCTTTTGAAATAGTACATTACTGTATTTAACTGTTTTTCCGGCATGTCTTTCTGAAATATTTGCATTGTCTATACTCCTTAATTTTTGCATAAAAACACTGAGGCCCAGAGAGTGGTTACTCAAAACGTTCACTTTTTGAAACATAAAAAACAACTTAATTTTTTAAAACAAATTGGCATTCTAGTGTTTTCTTTGGAGAAGAGTAAAGAGAAGCAGTTCACAAAAGCAAACAGTCAACAAGAGACTAAGAACTCCCAAAGACAGGCCATCTTTTCTCCGGGGATCAGAGTTTATTTCAGGTGACTGTTTTTCTCTTTCACACTTTAAAAGCAAATAAAGCATCAATTTAGTCAGAAGAAAGTGCACCCACATAGCGCACTTTCAAAAAAGCTTAGTGAATCTTATTTCATTTCTTCTACTATGTCAGTTCAACTTCTGAACTGTAGGTCCTCCCTAAAGAAAAGAATCATCTCTATTCCTTTGTGTAAATCAAAGAGAGACATCAATGACATACTGAATTAATATGAAAGGAATTTTCAAATGCAGACCCATCCAACACCAACACAGAGCATAAAACTGTCTTCACTGAAATATTTGATCAATTGTTTGCTGTCAAGCAATATTATTGAATTAGATAGTTGTCTCTCTTCACATAAAAGGACAGACTACTGTGTTTTACAGAGAAATGAATTTAATAATTTCCTACCAGTAAAATAAAGCTTTGCCCTCAAAATGGTTTAAACACTTGAACTTTAAAATGCAAATTGTCTCCACAGTTATTTTCTATTTTCTTTGGACTGATAAAAGAGAATTTATTTAATATGAAGATAAATGTCTATGAAAAATAACCATCTCGCATAGCAGTATAGAAAACACCCAAGCTCTCCTTTGATTAAAGGACAAAAATCTCTGAGCATTTCCATATAACAAAGGAAGTTGTAAATCTTGGATAATTATGGCTAAAAAGCTTACATTAGTTCTTGCCACCTAAATAGAGACCCTAAAGTCCAAAAAATCCTTACAGACTCTTCCCAGGAAAAATTTCCTGTACCTTGCCCTACTTGTTCCCAAGCTTAGTCATGTTAGTTCCAAAGAGTAACAAAAGCTGTGGCCCTGTCCTCAGGCTACCAGACACTACGCAACACAGAAAAGAATCACTGATAATGTTAATATACGAGTTGAGGGGGAAAACAAAGAAACACAGAAAAAAGAAGAAACTAAAAAGGGAAAAAATGGAAGTGGAGCCATAGGACAAAAAGAAAGAGAAATGTTTGGGAGCCATCAATAATCACCACCAGCTCCTAAAAGACACTTCCATCATCATCATCAACCTCATCATGTGGAATCATCATTTATTTTGCACTCCTTGTGTACCAAGCACTGTATTTGATGCCTTACATGTATCCTTTCACTCCATTCTTGCAACAACCCCGTAAGGTAGCCATTCCTATTTAAAACCATAGGTTGATTTGTACAGGAGTGTTAGTGGCAGCATTATTCATACTAGCCAAAAAGTGAAAACAACACAAATGTCCATCAACTGATGAATGGATAAACAAAATTCGACATATCCATACAATGTAATATTATTCAGCAATAAAAAGAACATACTAATATAAGTTACAGCATGAATGAACCTTGAAAACATTATGCTAAGTGAAAGAAGCCAGTCACAAAAGACCGCATATTGTATGATTTCAATTATGTGAACATTCCAAAAAGGGCAAATCTATAGAAACAGAAAGTAGATTAATCATTGTTTAGGGGAAGGGTTGCGGAGAGAATTGGGAAGGAACTGCTAATGGTACAGTGTTTTTTTGAGGGGGGTGATAAAAATGTTTTCACATTAATTGCAGTGATGGTTGCACAGTCTGCACATATATTAAAGTCATTGGATTATACACTTTAAATGTGTGAATTGCATAGTATGTGAATCATATTTTAATAAAGTCATTATTTAAAAATCATAGATTGAATATACCAACCACTCCTTGAAGAAAGGAACCCAAAATTAATTTGTTTAAGCATAACAATCGGCCCATTTCAGAGACATTTAAGGAGCTCTAAAATTATGGTAGAAAAAAAACTTCTCCCCATCTGGTCTGGGAGCCAGGGATCTGAGTTGTAATGTTCTCCACTAATTAGTTTATAACTTTAAATAAGCAAAGTCTTGAAATACGGGGAGGCCAACTACAAATAGAAACAGCTTACGAACTACCACCACCATTGGCTACCATCTTTGTCTTGCAGACACACACAAATAATCTCACATCATCACTTTCTTTACTGTTCCTTTTAAACAGTTTATACAAAAATTAATGTGTTTGGGGTCCCTGGGGACACCTTCCCAATATGATATGGGGTTTTGTCTGTTTATTCCCCTCCAACTCCTATAGATAATAATGAAGAAAGACATTTACAAGCCATTCCTGTAGTGAACCTATACCCTGTTGAATAATCAGCGGGAATGACGGCAAATCAATTTTTTAGGAAAGGCTGCCCCGGCCTCTTGTTTAGGGAATTCAACTCTAATCTCTTCAAAACACATGCCTAAGTGAGTTTTATCATCCCTATAATTAACTTAATTTAGATAACGATTAGTCTCCAGAAATTTTACATTGTAAACTTGGCTATGGCTGAACGCTCCAGGAAGGCCTTAATGCGCTGCAGGAATCAAAGAAATGTTAACAAGCATTGACAGCTTAGCAGGTGCCACAGAGGAAAGTGGAATCCAAAAAAGGATTGTGCTGCACCAGGCATCTCTGTCCCACCTCAGCAAGGTTATCTTCTTGCCACCCTTGCACCTACATGTACTGACCTAGCAGTACTGCCTTAGCACTATCCCTGACTCAGAGCACCCACCACCTCTTCACCTCATCCTGTGCATTGGGACTACATTCCAGCAGCCCCAATGCACAGCAGCCACAGGTTAGCCATTACTCTGCTCTTGAAAACAATTTCTAGGAGATGGTGAGTATGCACTCACTGCCTCAGAGACAGGGCCCTAATGCAGAGCTCAGAGAGCACCTACAAAATGCTGTAACATGGAAACAGAAACTTTTGAAATGGCCATGGCTGGGTATCATTTCTAAGGCAGGTCATTCAGTGAACTCTGGCCCCCATTTAATCACACTAGTTTGTTAAAATCATATACACATATCTGGAGGCTGAACTGAATTGTTTACTTGTTATCAAAATATAACAAACATGCAGAATGATACCCATATCGTAAGCATACTACTGGATGAATTTTCACAAATTGAATACACAGAGTGTCTAGATAAAAAAATGAAATACCTCCAGCACTGCAGAAACATCCTTCCAAGTCACAATCATCCCCTCTCCCCACCAAGAGCAACCATAATCCTAACTTCTTAAGGGTCCGTTTTTCCGGCTTGATTTTTAGATTAAATTCATCAAATGTTTTGCCATTAGGTAGACCTAGTTTTGGTGATGACCAGGTTTTCTTCCTACCTTCTGAAGGAGGAACAACAAAACTACCTGGGCAGGAGCTGAGGATAAACAACCACAGTACAGGTCCTGATATGACTCAAACATCATACGCCCAGCCCCAACCTGGTGTTGCCTCAAAATCAAATCCTGACAGAATATAAAAAGAAGCAATTCTTGCTTGCAATAAAGAACACAGAAACTTAATTTAAATAAGATGATTCAAAAAATGTACCACTTAAAGCTTATAAAATACACTTTTTTAATTGAGACAAAATTCGCATAACATAAAATTCACCCTTTTAACCACTGAATGTATAATTCAATGGTCTATCCACAGACTTGTACTGTTTCCTCCTCTTGGCTGTTAATAATGCTGCAATGAGCATCCGTGTACAAGTTCTTATGTACTTGTTTTCATATGAGAACATAGCTTTCAATTCTCTTGGGCATGTACCTGGATACAGAATTACTGGGTCACATAGTAACTCTAACATTTTGAGGAACAGCCAGTCTGTTTTCCAAAGTGGCTGCAGCACTTTATATCTCTACCAATAATGTATGACAGTTCTAATTTCTCCACATACTCACCAACACTTATTTTCCACTTTACTATGATGATTATAGCCATCTTAGAGTTATGAAGTGGTATCTCATGGTGGTTTTGACTTATCTCCCTAATGATTAATATTGTTGAGCATCTCCTCCTTATTGGCCATTTATCTACTTTGGAGAAATGTCTATTCAGATCCTTCGCTTATTTTTAAATTGGATTGTTTGTCTTTTTATCATTGGGATGTAAATGTTCTTTATATGTTCAAGATACTAGACCCTTATTACATATAAGATTTACAAATGTTTTCTCCTATCCTGTGGGTTCTCTTCTTACTTTCTTGATAGTGTCCTTTGATGCATAGTTTTTAATTTTAAAAAAGTTCAATGTATCTATTTTTTCTTTTGTTGCTTATGCTTTTGATATCATATTTAAGAAACACTTGCCTACTCCACCATCATGAAGATTTACACTTATGTTTCTTGCTAAAAGCTTTATGGCTTTGTACAATGCCATTTTATTAAATTATATTTTGATTTACATAAGAAAACTATCATACCAAAGTTCTCTTATTACAAGAGTCCCAAAAATATACAGAAAACATAAAATATATTTTTGTTTTATCTTCTACAGCATAACAGTTTAGAACGCAGTCACTGGAATCAAATCTTAGATGTATAAAGAGCTCCTTTGGAGAATTGGTATCCTGATTAAGAGTGAGTGTTCCAAATTATACATGTGAGATAGATGATAGATAGATAGATAGATAGATAGATAGATAGATAGATAGATAGATAGATAGATAGCAGATAGATAGATAGATATCTCCAAATCTATATAATATAATATATC
>NW_011889118.1:1357638-1366975 GCF_000151845.1 Pteropus vampyrus
GTAGCAAGAAGAATTATTCAATCCAGTTTTCAAGCTATTTGTGTACGCTAACCTTTGTGATAACATTTCTGTCACAATTGGCTTTTGGAAGTAATTCCTAGACCAAAAAATAATCTTCCTTTCTTTGTTTGGCATCTCCACACAAAAGCCAAGTGTCCATACATCTTGTGGGAAGAAGGCTCTGTGCCAGGCCCACAGATGGCTCCCCAGGGACGCTGTGGGAGATCAGAGGGGGAAGATGTGCAGACTAATGTCCAGTAGGAGGCACTGTGAGCCCAGAGTTCAGGGGTACAGTGTCATCCCTGACCAGCCTAAGTTTTGGAAAGAAAACAGAAGGCCCCCTACCATTTCATATCATGCAGAAGGCAAAATATGCTTTAAAATTTCTGCTCTTGCCACTGTCTCTAACGGGGAAAGAAGTATTTAGACAGTTTATTCACTCATTCAATGAAAATATATTGAAAGCTTATGAAGTACCAGGCACTATTCTAGGCACTGGATATACAGCAGAGAACAAAATTAAGTTCCTGCATCCACAAAGCTTACATTCTAGTGAGGAAGACAGGCAACCGACAAATAAACAAGTAAACAAGTAGGTGTACGTGTACATACATATATCCATAGGTGGAAAATGTGTACACTTGTATGCGTATATGTATACATAGGTAAAAATGTGTGCATATATGTATGTACAGGTGGAAAATGTGTACATGTGAATGCACATACTTATGCATGTATGTGTGTATCAGTAGGAAAGTGCTCTAAAAAAAGAAAAGTGGAGAAAGTGGCATAGGGAATGTGGGAAAGGGGTTGAGTGCAAGTCGCTATTTAAATTGTGTGGTCAGAATGGGCTTCATTGATTAGGTGACATATTAACACAGAACTGAAAGATAAAGAATTGAGATATCTGGAGGAAGAACATACTCAGCAGAAAGATCAGTACGTGCAAAAAGGCCTTGAGATGAGAACATGTGCATTGTACGTGAGGACTAGCGAGAAAGCCACGGTGGATATCAAGGCAGAGAGTGCTGAGTGCTAGGAGGAGAGAGCGATGGTGTAAGGGGAGGGCACATCGTGCAGGGCTCGTCAGACACTGTAAGAACTTTAGCTTTTATTCTGAGCAACACGGGGATCCACCGAACAATTTTGAGCAGAAGAGACATATGATCTGACTTATGTTTTTAAGTGATCTCTCAAGCTGCTGAGAATATTCTGCAGAGGGTTGGTAGCAGGGACACCCACCAGCCAGGAGTTTATTGCAATTACCCAACAAGAGGTGATGGGAGCTTAGACAAGGGGGCTTAGTTATGAAGGTATGAGAAGGAACTGGATTCTGGATGTATTTTGAAGGAAATGCCAGCAGGATTTGCTGATAGATGTGATGTAGGGGTGAGAAAAATAGAGTCAAGCATGATGACAATGTTTTTGGTCTGAGCAATCAGAGGGAAGGTTGTGGGAGGACCAAATTGGAAGGCAGAAGAGTGTGGTGACTCAGTTCGTTTTGGACATGTTGCTTTTACAATACATATTAAACATTCAAGAAGCGATGAAGATATAGCCCTGGTATTCAGAAGAAAGGTCCGGGCTGGGGATACAAGTTTAGGAGTTTATGGCATATATAGAGAATGAAAACCCATGAAACTGAACGAAGGCCCTGGGAAGCGAGTGTTAAAAAAAAAAAGGAAGTCTGATGTCTGTGCCCTGGAGCTCACCAACATGAAGAGGACTGAAAGATAAGGAGGAAATACCTGAGAAGAATGAGAGATATAGCCTGTGAAGTAGGAGGCAGTAAGAGCGAGAGTGCTTCAGAAGTCAAAAGAACAAAGAAAAGTGATCAATCACATCGAATGCTCCTGATGGCAAGGAAGGAGGCTCATGATTCATGGTACAACACTGACAGACCTTGAAAACATTATGGTAAGTAAAATAAGCCAATCGCAAAAGACCACATATCATATAATTACATTTATGCAAAATTTTCAGAATATACAAATCCACAGAGACAGAAAATAGAGTACTGGTTACAAGAAGCTAGGGGAAGGAGAAATGGGGAGTAACTGCTAATGGGTATGAGGTTTCTTTTTGGGAGGTGATGAAAATGCTCTGGGATTAGAGAGTGGTGATGACTGCATATTTTGTGAATAAATTTTTTAAAAAACACTGAATTGTATACTTTAAAAGAGTGAGTATTATGGTATGTGAATTATATCCCAATTAAAAAATTTAAATAAGAACTCAGAACTGATTATTGGATCTTGTGACATGGTCAATGGTGATATTGTCAAAAGTGGTGGGGATTACTGAAGCGAGTTTAGAGATAGTGGGAGTGGGAAAATCTGAGCATCAATATGAGTAACAACTGTAATGGATTGAAACACACCTAATGTGTTCAAATACTTAGTTCATAATGATAATTGAAAAAAATCAAAAAAAGAACCCAAAATCAGATACAGAGATTCTAGGGAGCCAACTCATTATTTTGAGACTAGTAAATGAAAGAATCAAGAATTTATCCTGCCTTTCCTATAGACGAGAATAAATTTCTCTTTTAAATGGTATTCCAGCTAATAAATAAAAAAGGAATGATAAAATTCAAATATCACCATTTCGGAACCCCTAATGAATTAATGGAAATAGCATTGATCATCAACAGCTACTAGCACCTCAAAAAGGGAAACAGTCTGTATACGTGTCCTGAGGGAAGAACATTCCACCACCTTTAAAGCAATCCTGGCCCCACATGCCAAAAATCAAAGCTGTATCTGATCAACCCCCGAGATTCAGTTATCAATTTTGAGGAAATACAATGTAAAGAAACACATTACACAACACCACAGGGATACATTTGACAAAATCCAGACTATGAAAAATTCTAAAGGACAAGCAGAATGGTTTCTTCAACACACAAATTACAAGTAAGGAAAGGATAGAGATTGAGAGAGAGGACAAAGGCAATAAATGAATAATTATTTGAATCCTATTTCAAATGCTGTTAGAAAAAAAATCATGACAGGTAAAACAATTAGAAATTCTAAGACTGGATATTTAATGACATTTAAAAATCATTATTTTAAAGATATTGGTTATGATACAAGGGTCCTTTTAGTAATACACACTGAAATACTTACAGGTAAAATGATATGGTATATGAAATTTGCTTCAAAGTATGAAAAAGGAGAAGTAAATAAGGATATAAGCAAAACAAAATTACCATGATTGATAATTGTTAAGCTGAGTGAGAATTATCTGGCCGTACGTTCTACTATTCTCTCTACTGTTATATTAAAATTCATCATCAAAAAAAAGTTCGAAGAGGGAATAGGAGAGGAGGACCTGGAGAGAGCAAGCGCAGACTACTCTTTAGAGAAACCAATGAAGGGAAGCAGAAAAATAGGGCAGCAGTTAGAAGAGAATGTGGGGTCAATGAAGGGTTTTCTGAAAATGGCAGATATTAGAGAAGGTTTGTATACTGATGAGAGCATGATTCAGTAGAAAGGAAAACATTTGGGAAAGGGAACAGTTGCTGGAGCAATGCTCTAGTGCAGGCATTAGGCAGTTATCTGCAAATAAATCCAGCACAATTCTCACAACCACATTATGCCAGGGACATAGGTTTCTTAGAGAGGAAAACCAGTTCTAAATTTGTTTTATTTAAGGGAACTGCAGAAGTGAATCTGGCGTGCTTCCTTATCCATGAGAAGGCTCTTCCTGAAAACACCCTCCTTTCTATGATCAGGCCTGAAATCAGCCATGATTATTCTTCATCCATTACAATCCCACCTAACATCTACACAGCACCCTTGTCCCAAGGGCCTTTCATTTTAATTTAAACAATTACTTTTAATTTTTAAGAGAAAATAATAAAAACAGCTCATATTCCCACTGCCCAGATATCCCTGTTAATATTCTTCATAGAAGTAATAAAATGAAAAGGAGAAGCCTGCCTCCTCACTCCTAGTTCTATTATCTAACAATAACCAGTGTTTTTTTCTAGTAAAAACAAAAAACAAAAAACAACTGTATATTATCGCCATGTACGTGTTTGAATAAAAATTCATACACAGAAATCATCATACTACAATTACTATTCTCTACCTTACCCTTTATACTAAATAACATACCTTGGCAATCTTTATCAACTTATTTATTTTAATGGCTACAGTGCACTTTTTAAAAATCACTTTGCTGTCCATCATATCTTTGTTCATTGAAATGCATCGAGAATGGATCTCATTTTGCAGATAACAAAACTGACCGGGAGTGGGATTAAATGACCTGTCCGAGGTGTTACAGGGGTTGGAAGCTGAAGAACAATAAGTAGATGTGGAGTTCCTTTCACTCTCTGTGTCACAGCGCCTCCCAGTGGCATTCAGGTGACACTTTCTGCCCATAGCACCATGACTTTCACCCTTAGTCCATCAGTTCTCAGGAAATACTTCATTTGAATTAAGACCATTCCACACCCTAAGACAAGGTGTCTCTTTTTTTAATCTAATTTATCTTTTTGTGAAATAATTTTTATAACCATTGCATTGAGATTGAAAATTCTTAGTAGAATATTAAGTTGTATATCCTATAATACCTATAACTTTCTAAATCTTTCATGTGGAAAGAAAAGGTATTAGATACCCAGAGAAGTTCTTTTTTTGTCAATTTTTAAAATTTTGTCCAATATACTTAGCATTTTCAAATGTTTTTGGTTCTTAATCTTTTGGAGGGACAGGGATCCTTTTGAGAATCTGGTAAAAGCCACAAATCCTTTCCTAAGACAAAAGCAAAGACACACAAAAATCTCGCTTTTAACCCAAGGGCATCCACAGAATTTCCAAAGGTCTCAGGTTAAAAACCACTGCCATTATGATTTCATCTCCCAATTTTGCTATACTCAGGTATTTCTACAACATTTTAATCAGTGTCACAACGTGCTTTTAATTCGCTCTAATTTTTAACATATATGCCAAATCTTCTCAGCCTGACTGGTTATTTAGGGATGTCTCAGTATAAGCTTACTTATCACAGGCATTCTCAAAACCCTGAAATATTTTTATACTAATAAACATTTTTTAAAAAGCAGAATTAAATTTAAATTTTCATTGAAAAAGTTATTAAACAAAAAGAGATATTGAAATTAAGATTTGACCAAGATTATACAGCGATAATCTTGGTCAAATCTTAATTTGATGCTCAGTCTTTACTTATGCTGAAAACAAAACCAAACAAAACAAATATCCAGGGTTTGGATATGAAGGGAGGAGTCAAGGGGATCGAAGATTCATTACAACATCAATTAAACATTGACTTCAGAAATACAATGAACCTCAGGGGCAGAGAAAGTTTATCCTTTGGCTTTTGGGTGGGCAAAAGCACTCCTTAAAGAAAATCCTTTCTTTTACCACCTTTACAATCCACTGGTCTAATTAGCATATCGTTTTCTGAGCTGTCTTAGGACATTAGCTTCACAGGCTGGGTCCTCATTGAAATACAGTCTGCATATAACATCATCATTGAGTAACAATAAAGGACTGTGTCAAGTTTCTCTTCACATAGTTAAAACTACCTTGAATTTCCCTTTTCCACCAGATGACCATCCAACTTTCCAGTCCAAAAGCCACTCTGAACAAGAGTTTAGTCAGCTGCCTAAAACATTAAAAGCTTATTTTCAAACATTTCAAAAAAGTAACCTTTTTTTTTCACTATTTAATGATAAAGTGAGGAAAAGAGGGGAAGAGAGTAGTAACAATAACATCATATTCTCCCCTGTAAGAGCTTCTCTAAGACTCTGTCCCCAACACCAACCCTCCTAACCTTGTCTCCCAAAGAATGAACACTTTCTTCAACATGAATCCAGTCACTCTCTACTGACTCACTGAATGTTCCAACAAGAACTTGAGAACAGAGGCCCCCTGCAGACTTCAAAGATGGTGACCTTGCTGCACAGGAGATGGTTGCCCAGTAGAAGCAATTTCTCAGAGCCACAGAAGTCCTTCCCTTCCAGCGCTAGTAGCAAATGTTAAAATAGATGGTTTTACCTTTTGGGGTTCAGGAGTTTTTTGTTTTGTTTTGTTTGTTTGTTTGTTTGCCTTGAATTTATTTTTCTGATGAAATATTTTGTCATTTGTTATCATTCTTGTTATTATTAATTCAACAGAAACCCTGGAGCATAAGAACTCAAAGGTATGTACCTGATTCACTCTGAAATTACATTTAGCTTTTTTAAAAATTTATTTATTCTAAATAGTTTCAAGTATACAGTACATTGGTTAGACATCTATATAGTTCATAAAACGATCCCCCCAATTGCTTCCTCCCTCCCATTTAGCTTTGGAAGCAATGTTATTTAGCTTGCTAGGAGGCCTGTGATTATATGACCTCCCCTTTTCTTCAATTTCTAGGCTTAGAACAATCTCCAAAAACAGATTCTCTCATCATAGTGGCCACTTTCCCAGTAAGATGTTTTAATTAATAGAGCAAAGAAGCCATTTCTCCCTACCTGGTAGTAGAGAGCAGTTTTAACCAGTGTCTGCCCCATCTGATTGCACTACTATAGGATTGTATAGAACGCTACCCAGGGAAATATATGCAAGAAAAATTGCTGTCTTTCTCTGCTGGACTAGCTCACTGGGAAACTTTTGGTTAACTAGCAGTATGCACTTGTCCTTGGTTAACAAATATTTTTACTTTTTAACATATATGCCTGGCCTTAGCACTTTTCAGCCCTACAGTCTGCTGTCCTTTAATCCTCCTGACAGCTAGTATGTGTCCCAGGGCTCTCGAGGGTTGTAGATGGCAATGTACCAGGAAATATGAACTGTGGTAACACCATCCATTTCCCAAACAAGAATGAAGGTCTTTGGGTGGCTACCAGCGAGAGGTCAGGCTTAGATTTCCAAGAAGACTGACCCAAATTCTAGAGACAAGCATCTCAGCAGAGGTACCACATTCTTCACATACTGCCAGAAGCCACGCTGATTGTCCCCCACTCATATAACAACTCTTATTATTTATGGCTTATGAGGAGGAAATAGAACCTTGTTATTAATTGAAATTTTACTATATGTAAGGTACTATGTTAGTTAATTTGCCCACATTTTCTCAATGTGGGCAAACTTCTCAATTTCTACAAGCCTGGGAGGTAGTAACCCTATTTTTTCTGATAAGGAAAACAGATCCAGAGAAGTTAAAAGACTTCTCCAGAGTGGTGGAGCCAAGATTGCAGTTCTTGACTTTCTGATTTAGATTGCTCAGGAGGTGGGTGTCTTAAAGCAATTGGTGAGATATAGCTTTAGCATACCTTAACAAACGGGAGGAAAGGAGAACATTTTTTCCAAGAATGTTCCAAGAAATATTACTCAAGAATGTAACCACAAAGAAAATTCATGATTTTCTCTGTAACTAAACATATAGGCAAAGAAAAGGACTAGAGAATTAAAAAAAATAATAATAAAAGAAAAAAACATATAGAAAGAGAAAGAAGTTAGCATCTTCTCCTATCCTCTCAGCCTATCCTAATGTTATCCATCACCAAGGCTCAACCCAATCCTGCCTTCTCCATAATGGCTTCTCAGGGTTCCCTACATCTTGAACTCAGCCTGGCTAACAGTACCATTTACTGCTTTATGTTGGTAGTTTACCTTCTTCTAACTTCCATTCCCAACTCTTAATTACCTGATGGAAATTCTAATAAGCAGAGAAATGCTAAGAAAAAAAAGTAAAAGAAGCAACCTAAGTATTTATCAACGGATGAATGTATAAAGAAAATATGGTGTATAAATACAATGAGTGCTTGCTTCAGTAGCACATCTACTAAAATAAATACAATGAAATATTATTATTCATCCATAAAAAGAAAGAAATCTTACCATTTGTGACAATAAGGATGGACCTTGAGGGCATTATGCTAAGTGAAATAAGTAAGACAGAAAAAGACAAATACTATATGATCTCTTATATGTGGAATCTAAAAAAAAACAAACTCATAGTAGTTGCCAGAAGTAGGGGTAGAAGGTGGGCGAAATGGGTTAAGGAGGTCAAAACTTCCAGTTATAAAATAAATAAGCCATGGAGATGTAATGTATGGCATAGTGACTATAGTTAATTAAACTCTACTGTATATTTGAAAAGTGCTAAGAGAGTAAATCTTAAAAGTTCTCACCACAAGAAAAAAAATTGTAACTATGTGTAGTGATGGATATTGACTAGACTTATCATGGTAATCATTTCACAATATATACAAATATCAAATCAATATGTTACACACCTAAAACTAATATTATATGTCAGTTATATCTTAATTTTTTTAAGTTAAAAGAAAGTAAAGATCACGGACATTCCGCAGATTGGATCACCAGCCTCCAAGATCCAGAGTGACTCTATTGCAGTAGAAGCACCATAGATAGCATCATAGCATCGAGGCCTTATTTGTCCTACCTATAGAGAAAGAGAGGAAGAGATCTTCCAAAGTCGAGTCTTGTGGGAGTGAATGTGCTGAGTTGTTCAGCAGCGAAAGAGCAAGAGAAAAAGAAGCTTGTGGCCAGCTCCAAGGCAGAGAAAGCTCCGTCACAAAATTGAGTTAAGTCAAGCATGAGTGTCTTCCCAAAATAGTTCCCAAAGTTTTTATGCTATCTTAAAATTTTATGGACACCAGAATTTTTGCATATTTTTCCTTTCTTGCTTCACAATCCAGTTGTATTATCACATTAGCACAAAATCATCTTTCGTATCTTCCTGAGACATTCACTATGAAAGCTACTGGTAGCATAGCTTAGGTAAAATGCATACTACCTGGAAATGGTCCTCTAGGCCACCATAGGTACATAAGCACTTGCTTATCAGTTTTGCTATGTGATTCCTTGGATGCCAAAGGGCTGAGATCTCAAATGAGTCCCAGTATAGTGAGGCAGGGTAGTCATGTGGGATGGGCACTATGGCAGTAGGTACTGGCTCTGCTTCTATGAGAACTCATTTTCTCCTAAATAAAATAAGGATAAATATCCTTGTCTCTGTCCTAGGTTGAGAATTAAAGAAGGTAATATTTATGGATGTTCAATGTAAGCAATAAATATTTCTGTGGTAGTGATGAAGTTCAGGACATGCTACCCCAAAATATGGTACCTTGGCATATTGAATATTTCAAGCTGAAGGAACTTGAGAATGTCACATTTCTCTGACGCAGGTCATAAAACCCTCATATGAGGTGCCCTTTCTATACTCAAAGGAAAGGAGTAGCCTTACCTCAGAAGACAAAGGGACACTGAAAAGAATTAGAACAAACAGGACTTGCTGAGTTTCCCCAGGTTAACTAAACTTAACTCATACCCTTCATCCTATCATATCTTTT
>NW_011889118.1:1368730-1371247 GCF_000151845.1 Pteropus vampyrus
CCAGTAAACTAAGTAAAATAAAATTATAAATATATAGAATATACAAAATGAGATTCTGTTTGGTTCACATTTTAACATTACCTTTTTACACCATCTACCTCTGGATCTTCAATGAAAAATCTTTTGGTTTGAAAATCATCTTCGCCAAAAGACAGTTTCTAGAGCTTTGGAAAGTTGTCACACTAATATCATCACAAAATGAAGTGGCACAGAGCAGCTTAGGAAGATACATGAGAATGGGTGTTTTATTACATTTCTGTACCAGATCATTGCTTCTAGGAGGTAATCCATAAATTTTTAATCCCTCTAGTGTTCTTGAGCAATGTAAAAAGGACTGCTCCTGACCTAATTCAACCTCTTTTATCACGGTAGTGGCAATAATTATATTGTGCAATTGGTGCACTTTTATTAGGAAATTGGTCATTCTATTATTTGGGGGGTTAATGTTTTTTGAATGGCAAAGTGTAACTTATACTCTTCTCTCTAGATGATGAATATTAAGATCTCTTTCAAGGTCCAGAACAGGCAATGTTTTTTTTAAATTCAAGGCTGCAGGCAACATACAGATGAGCAAATGGATTTTCATATTATGATAGTTAATCTCCAGTAAATTAGAGTAATTCAGTAATTCAGTGATTTTTAATATACCCTATTTCACATCAATTTCTATGTTATAAGTTGAATTGTGGCAGGGAGAGGGATAGAATTTCCTAATACGTGAGCCTTCGGGATAAATGAATTCAAGTTTACCAAAATAACATAAATTGTATCTGGATTATATTTATTATTCCACAAATCATATAATAAGTGGTTTACACAAGAAAGACTCCCTATGAATTCTGTCAGTTTTGCCTCAAGTAGACCACATGGTGAAGACCCAAATTAAGACAATATGTAAATTTTTAAAAGTAGTAAACTCTTCAAGTATGTTAACACTGGTTTTACTTCACAGTGGAAGGGTACAATGACAATAAAAAATTCAGTTATAAGAGTATTTCTGTGCAAATTCAATTCACTGGAATTCAACAGCTTATTAATATGCCCTAGCTACTGAACAATCAAATTTCAGATTCAAGAAAGCTAAAAGTCTTTAAATGAATTAAATGCATTATGATGTAAAAATGATTATGTTGTTAATTTTCCCAGATAAATGTTAGTAAATGAATAATAATGATATAAGACTAGAAGACACCCAGTACCGAAACTGGAAAGATACAGAAAAGAATGCAAACAGAAAGAGTCTATAGTTCTGTTATCGTATTTTTTACATTTTCATATTAATCTGATGAGTCAACAAAGAAGCGTTCAGGTTTCAGAGTTGACACAGAAGGTAGATGCCTTTACTCAAACTCTTCTTACTGTGTTGGCTTAAGAAATACTTGTATTTTAGTCTGTCTGAAGGTAAAAAAAAGAAAAGGCAGAATTAAAATAAGTCTGAGAGTATCTGTGGAAATGCTCGTGGAGAAGCGCATTTTAAATGACAGACTCCCATTCTGGCTCAGCAGGTTACTTCATGATGCAATTGCAAAATCAATTACCTAATGGTATAGGCAAAAAAATATTTTTGGTCTTTAGCCACTTCGTGACTCTGCAAATTTGTGCCTATAACTGATTATAAATGCAGAGTTCTGGCTGGAATTCTTTTAAAATCTTGACTTATTGTCAAAGCACTAAGCAGTGTTCTGGTAAATCATATGCCTCATTTTAATTCTACTTCAGAAGACTGAACTTTTATTGCTGACTTTCTAAACAATTTGGAACAGTGTAATTAGTTGGCATAGGCCAGACTGAGGTAACAGAAAGACTCTGAAGTACATAATCCCTCAAACTCAACAGATTCCACCTCTCATTCACATCATAGTCTAAGGAGGATGCCCTGGTAGGCAGGCAGCTCTCCACTATGTGGTGATTCAGTGTCCCAGTGCCTTCCATCCTGTGGCTCTGCCATTCCTCATGGCCTCTCAGCTGCCTGCACCCAGCCAGGAGAAGTGGGGAAAAAAAGTATGGCAGGGCAAAGAGTTCCTTTAAACCTTGGCCTGGAGAAGGCACATAGCATTTCTGCTAACATTCCATTGGCCAGAATTGGGTTATAGAGCCATACCTGAAACCAAGGATCCTGATTTAATGTATGATTTTGATTTAACATGTAGCCCCAGCACCTAATTCAATTTCTTTACAGCATGCCCCATAAGCTTCACCCTTTCCCTTACATTTATTAACTCTAAGGCAGTACACGCACGTACACACACACACACACACACACACACACACACACACACAAATGCTGGGCCCTTATTAATAGTCACGAGGTATGTCAAGACCTGAAATCACAACTTACTGTCCTTACCTCACCCTTGACCAATCCGTTTTACCCACGACTCCAAATCTCTTACTCATGATGACATGATTTTTGCTCTATAAAGCCTCTTGTCTGTAAGCCATTGGTAAGTCAGGTATTTTGGAGCATTAGCTCACCTGTTCTCCAGATTGGCACAATTCCAATAAACTAATTCTTTT
>NW_011889118.1:1371662-1395536 GCF_000151845.1 Pteropus vampyrus
AGTGTATCAGTTGAATACACTGCTATTGTTTATGCCACTGTTGAGTTATTGTTAATTTGAAACATTGCATTGGGTTAAGAAACAGTAAAAAAGAGAATTTTCTACCAAACAGCATTATCAAGAACTCTATGTTAAATGCTATCTTGCCTGGCAATAAAGGGATGAACTAAATGGTGTTCTAATACCATATAAAACAGCTTATTTCTTTCTTCCTAGTGGAAAGCATTAGTAATTCTTCACAAGAACTGACACACTAAAGTAGTTCACATATCAGAAATATAATCCTAGAAAACATATAGCACCTTTCAAAATACTTCATAAAATAACATTTTAATTACAGAGGCTTGAGACCTTTCTGGAAAAACTGAAGAAAAGAACTACCATCCTAAGCATCTGGTAAGGACCGGGTAATAAATTTTATGGTAAGTCCACAACTTTTTGGGTATCAATCATGTAAAATAAATATCAGTAGTGAAACAGCAGCACAAGGATAACAAGTTTCACTCATGTGTAGTCAGTGTAATTTAAGAGTGTGCCAGGCAGAATGGTAGCTAGATACATGATCTACCTGGAAGCCAAGGCTAGAAGATGCTAATCCCAATGCAGCAAATGAATCGTTATATGACCTTGGGAAAATTAGTTTCTCTGCCTAAAAAGACGAACAGTAATAAGTAGATACTTCTAGAATAAATCTTTAAAATCTTAGAGAGAAAGAGAGAAGAGGAAGAGAAGGGAGATGGAGAAAAACGGACATGGAGAAAGTTGTAAGATTAAAAAGGTGCTGAATGATTATTCTGGGCTATACTAAAAAAATACATTTGCTTCAAGATGCATAGAGCCCAAGAATCAAAATGTATTAATTCAAGCAAATCATGTATTATTCACTTATAACTTATGACAAACAAATACTTTGTTAGATGTGGAGTTGAATCATGCCTTCTCTCAGGTTTATGCAATAGCAAGAAAATATCTTTATATTCCAATTAATCCAAAAATATGTATCAGGCCGTGCCTGTCAGGCACTGAGAATGTGATGGTAAACAAGACAGACATGGTTCCTGCTTCATTAAGCTGACAAGACAGACAAAACATAAATAAATAAAATAATTAAAACTTGCAGATAAGTGCTATGGAGAATGTGGACAGAAAGGGAGTGCTTTAATAAATCTAACCAAAAGTAACCTCACAGAGTGATCTGATCATAAATTACTAACCTGGGCGGGTCAGGGTGGGTAGTTATGTCTCAGGCCTATAACTTCTTTAGTAAACGTTTTTTAAGCAAACCGTGTCCATTGTTTTTGTGCATCTAAGTTAACAACACACTTTTGAAATACCAAAAGTAATCTTCTTTTCCAGACCCCTAAAGGGAGCACATAATCTTGTTAACCGTCCTGTAACTTGCTTTCTCCCACCTTCCTGTAATCTTATGTTCCTTCCTTAATTCCACATGTATAAAAGAAACTGCAAAACTGTCATTCTACAGGGCATTTTAGATCTTGCTTCCCAGCAATGTCATCAGTTTGGCTCAAATAAATTCTTATAAAAATTTTTCTATAGGTTTGGACGTTCTTACATCATGAAGAAAGTCAGAAAATAAGCTATAGGATATCACAGGGATAGCAGAGAGAAGAATGTTTCAGCAGGAGAGAACAATAAGTGTAAAGACCCTGAGGCAAGACTCATTTGGCACATGTACAGAAATAGCAAGGAGGTTCTAAGCTAGGAGGTATAGGGTGGAATAATTGAAAGAGCAGTTCATAGAAAATGGAGACAGAAAGATGGCAGAAGGCCAAACAAAGCAATGTCTCCCAGGCCATGGCAAGGACTTTGGATTTTACACTGGAGAGATGATAAGTCTGTGACTGACAAAGTTACACAGCTGGCAGATTTGGAACTAAAACATTGATCTTCTGACTTGTATTCTAGTGTTCTTTACCTTAGACCCCATAATTTTAAGTGGCAAGTTTTACTTTACAAGCCACTCAGAGTGGGAAAGTGGAAGGGTTGGATGACTAGAGTTTAGGTTTTTATATTTTAAACTATTTATATTTTTAGCAAAATAATTGACATTTATGGAACACAACTCAAAAGTGACCAAAGGTTTTCCGTTGCAGAGTAAGACTCCTTCCCACGTGGGATCCCAGCCACCCACCTCCAATTAGTCTCTTTCATGGCCTTAAAGGAGTTGGGTTTTAAGACAACATTCATTCACTAATACTTGAGAGTTTACTCTGCCAGGGGCTATGCTAGGTTCTGGGGACCTAACAGACTAAGATGCAATCTCTGCCTTCTCAGAGCCCATCATCTAAAAGACATGAGAAAAGTCTTAAGGTTTGATTGACAAATATAGGCAAAATTAGAACTCGCAGTTAGTAAGGAAGATTTTCAAGTCCAAAATAGTCACATTCTCTTTAATATATCTTGAGAGCTAAGATATATTAAAGGGCATAAAGACTACATTAACATGTTTTAGGCCATATGAATATGCATTTTGAAGTGATTTCCTATTCTGTATACGAAAACTCCCTAAAATAGTTTGGTGTTCTTCACTAGTCTAGACCTGTTCAATCAAAAATAATAAATTAAAGGAAGTGTCTTAGATTATTTTAGGAAACCTATATAAAAAACTAACAAGTCAGAGATGTAATGTACAGCATGGTGATTGTAGTTAATACTGTATTGTATATCTGAATATAGCTGGGAGAGTGGCTCTTGAAAGTTCTCATGATAAGAAAAAAATTGTAATTATTATAGTGATAGATGTTAACTGAACTATTGTGATCATTTTGCAATATATAGAAATATCAACTCATTATGTTGTATACCTAAAACTAATGTTATATGTCAATTATACTTCAATTAAAAAAACATAATAATTTTTAAAAAGAAAAAAACTAAATTGTTTCAGGTGTGCCTTTGAATTTTGCACCTAATCAAAAACTATATGTACTCTATATTTTTTTAAATTAGGGTACACATTGTTTAAAAGATCAACTGAAAGTAAATAGAGGGGAGTACAGCTCTGTCTTCAGGAGGAAGAAGAGCAGCCATGCTGTGGAGGAAAGGACCAGTGGGGTAGAAGGCAGGAGTCCCTGGATTCTAATACCACATCCCCCCATGATTCATGTGGAACCTTAAGCCAGCACCTTCTCCACCCAGCTTCAATTAAATTATGACCACACCTTCTTCTTTTACCTCACCATTAGATTGTGAAATGAAAGGAGCCCTTGCTTTTCTTCTCTGATGAACTCCTACTCATCCCTGAAGCACTAATTCAAACATCTCCTCCTCCATGAAGCCTCCTAGCCTTTCTTGACCAGAAAAAGTTAGTAGTTCCAGCCTCCAGGTTTCAAGAGAAGCATCTCTAGCATTGTCCCAGTTTCCTTGCAATGTCCTACTGCTTTTGGTTTCTCCCAGAGCCAGGTAGTTGTCTTAAACACTCTTCGAAGATCCCAAAGGTCTATCAGTTCACATTAGGAGTTCAGTAAATACTTGCTTAACGAATGATATGCTTCCTTGTTTGCATTTGTACACACTACCTACATGATTCCGCCAAAAATGTAAGACATGGAATCTCTTTCAATTAACAAATCGTCCTGGAATGTAAAATAATAAACAATACAACTATTATGTGATTTTTTTTTTCCTTTCAAAAATTAAATTCCATTGGGGTGGTTTCTCAATATTAGAAAATATTTTTTTAACAAGGTAGGGGCACAGAGCTACACCTTATTTTACTCTAGCTAGTACCTGGCTCTTTAAAATGCCTTAAAATTCACAGCAGATGTTTGCTAAAAGAATGAGCTGTCTTTTTAAAGCTTGAAACGATGGCACGACAAACTAAAGCCTTCGAAGACTCTTCCCAACACTGGATGTAAAGATTTATCTGGGATTCAGACGAGGAAAATAAGGAGCAAAAGCGGATAGCAAGACAGTCCTGTGCAGTTACGTGCGGGTTAACTTAGTTTTTCTCGAAAATTTCCTCCAGAAAAATACCAAATTGCTCTAACGGTGGTGAAATAGTGAGATACTAGATCTGGGGTAAGTTTCGGGATCCCTCCTTCCTCCCCGCTTCTCGGTGCTTTCTAAACAGTCCGGGGAGCCTTGCATTGCCACAGCGAGGTTTTCGTTCTACCACTACAGGCTCTTCCCGTGCACGAGCCGGAGCCAGGCCCGCGTCGGTCTCCAACCTCGTCCCGGGTAGCTCAGAGAAAGCTCACAGGCAGCCTTGATCTCGGCGTCGGGACAGTTTAGTTTGCAGAACAGAAGCGCCTGGAATCCAAGCACCCTCACCCCGCACCAGCTTTGCCGCGCGGTGGTATACGCCCAGCCAGATCTTTGGGTCCCTGGAACCAAACGACACCGGAACATGGTGCTCGGGCCGTGGGTGCAGTGGAACATAATAGCTATCGTACCGCCCGCCGCAAGGCCAAGCGGAGAGGCGGAAGTTGGGGGCGCTGACGCACTGGGGGAGCTTTGTTTCCATGGCACCTTCCGGTACTCGACTCCGCCCCCGCCGGAGGGGCTCGGCTCCGGAAACCAAGATGGAGTCGCTGAGTCGAGCAGGGCAGGAGATGAGCTTAGCGGCCCTGAAGCAGCACGATCCCTACATCACCAGCATCGCAGACCTCACGGGCCAGGTCGCCCTCTACACCTTCTGCCCCAAGGCCAACCAGTGGGTGAGTGCTGCCAGAACACTGAAGTTGCCCGCCCAGCGGCCGCCTCTTAAAGGGGCTACGCGGACAGCTCTGGGTGGGGGCGATGCTGGTGGCTAGGGCGGCGGAGATGAGGCCAGGAACTGGACGAGAGCCTGGCCGGAGCCTAAAGGGTGTTGGAGGCCCGGGGATAGGGAGAGAAGGACGAGAGAAGTAGACCCAAGACATCCGGATGAAAAGCCGATGGAGGGGAGGACTGGAGAAGGATCAGTACTTTGGGGTCGGGTCCGGGATCGTGGGTTACCTGCCTTCTTTGCAGAAGTGTTAGAGGATATTAGACCGGTGAGGTCAGAAAGATGCCCGAAAGAGTGAGGGTTTGGGGATTATTAAATAAATTACATATACATAATCTATAAAGTAAACGCCCTTTCTCTCCCCCACCCTGAACAGGCACATAAATAAGAGCCCCTTTCGCAGAGGGCATTTGGATTTAAAGCTTGAAATCCAGTTTCAATTCTTGAAAGACAGGAGGTCTGGCTTCTATCAAACTGCACTGTATTTCCTGAGTTTTGCATAAGATTTCTAAGCATGTAGGAAAAAGGGTTCCATGTTAATTGGATTCCCTTGAAACCTTTGGAAAAGAGACTCTGTAAATGTTTCTTGTTCTAAGCTATGCTGCTGGTAGTTTCACCTCTAAATGCTCCCATCAGACTAAATACTTTTTGGCTTTATTGCACTTGAGGGGGTCCGAAAAGTTACATTTAATCTGTTCAGTGACTTGTTGGCCTCAGTTTGAAACTTCGTTCGTTGTTTAAATAACGTTATTGCCCGTTATTGACCCTTCTTAACTCATTCAGCTAAAGAGTTTACACTTAGAAAATAATCCATAAATGTCTGATGGATTAAATTCATAAATTACTGTATTCACATTTCAGTAAGAAATGAAATCTTTATACTAACAAAATTATGAAAAATGATCATCATTGTATGTCCTTACAGATATAGATTATATTTAACCAATAATTTTATAAAAATCATTCGACATTTCTGAAGTTAATTAAGATGAAGACAGTTGTCAAAATCATCTTGCTTTTTATTTTTCCACCTCCTGGAAGAGGAGGAGGTATGAGAAGCCACAAAAAAACAAAATTACAGATTTTAAGTGCAGCTGTTTTAGACATTGCCTTAACTTGAATTGTTCTGAATAATTTCTCTTTTCTTGGTCTACATTTAAATTTGTGAAATATAGATTGCAGACAATGTTGAAGACTTGGGGCAGAGGCTTATTGACTAACAAGCTTTTCCAATTTTTCACATACTTTCACTATTTTGGAATTTTAATTTCTGCTTTAGATATGAAATAAACCTATAATAACTTGAATTTAAAAAGTCTGTCATTGTTCATTTGGATTATGGCATATAAAGTATAACCAAAATCTTTTCTCATTGTGTTATCTTATAGTGAGTTGTGACTTTGCAGTGTCTTGTTTGGGCAAATTTTCTTTCACTGTGAGACAATTGATTACCAATTTTTTATACTAATTTAACATTTGAAAGCCAAGAAAAAGCCTTTGAATCCTTGGGAAGGAAAAGTTCCATGATGATATTTAAGCTAAGACTATACTCCTGGAAGATATCGAGATGATGAATTTAAAAACATATATATTTTTTTATCCCAACAAGTTCAACTTGATATGACTAACATTTTATTACATTAAAATATTTAGGTCCTATCTAGGCTGTGGACTGCAGACTAATATGATTGGTTTTTTAAAATGTCGTAACTATGTTTAAGACCTAAATACACTATCACAGCAAATGAAAGATGGTGTGAGTTTGAACTTTCTTAAAACATTTCACTTTAAGCAAAAAAAAAAAAATTATTTGTAAGACCTACAATAATTACATTAAGGCAGAGTATACTTTTAGTATTCACAATTTTTCAATAAAGTTCTAAAAATAATAAATTGTGTTTGACTGTAATTCTTAACTAACCACATTTGCTATTCATGAAAGTATACCAAAATCCCCCAATTTTGAAATAAAATATCCTATAAAATTTCCTTTTTTTCCCCTACTAACATTGATAAACTTTAAAAGTGAAGAAATTGCTATACATAGTGCTTTGCCTTTAAAAGAAATTTGGCTAAAACATTTTATCTTTAAAAAGTGAAAGCTAATTCTAGGATTTTCTTCTTTAAATTTTAAAAAAGAAAGATGCTGCAGATAAAAGGCATTTTGCTGGATTGAACTAAACATTGCATATACATTAATTCATATCAATAGCATAGAAAGTATACAGAAGAAACCGGTAAAAGTAGTTTGTGGAGTGAGACTTACTTGACCTGTTCAAAAGTGATTATTTTAAAAGCTGATCTTTTGTTTTGTTTTGAAACATGGCATTGAGCTGCTGGTCCTTTTTTTTTTCTTTTCTTTTTTTCAATTACAGTTGATATTCAATATTTATAGTTGTTCCAGATGTATAGCATGATGGTTAGACATTTACATAATTTACAAAGTGATCCCCCCAATAAGTCTAGTACTCACCTGGCACCATACATAATTATTACAATATTATTGACTATATTCCCTCTGCTGTACTTTACATCCCCATGTAAATAATTTGATTTTAAACATGAAGTATTCTCCTTTGGGACTATTTGGGATTGGATTCTAGGGGAAAAAACTAATTGAGTCATTGTCTATTATAGGAGAAGACAGATATAGAAGGGACCTTGTTTGTATATCGAAGGTAAGCTTTTTTTTTTTATGACTTTTTTTTTTAATCTAATGGTGTACAATATCATCTGAGTGCTCGAACCCTATTGTACATTTGTCTTTGGAAACTTCCTGCCTGACTTTTCAATTATTCATCCTAGCTGTGAGATGTGAGATTCTAACCAAGTTATGTCTGGTCTTCAATCCTTCCTGTGATTCAGAATAAACAGAACTAGAACTTATTTAGGAACCCAGCAAAACCATCTCAAAATAGAAGACATTAGACATGAGTCTAAAACAGATGCCTTCCCCTCCCCCATATAAAAAAAGATGCATAGTTGAGAAAAAATATAATACATGGGCTAGCTCCATAAAATAATGTAGTTGAAAGGTCAATCCCACTGTTCAGTGGTCACTAAATGAGAGGTTATCTTCTATGACTGGTTCTGTCCTCTTTCCTACTCCCTCCGCAAAAGTTCTGGGTTGTCTTCAGTAATGTGTATTTTTAGTTTGAGAGTCCTTTAGAAAGCCTGGATTACTCATAATTGAATATTTTTTATTTTCAACTTTTTCTGAGAATTACTATTTTAAAACATAATTGGTTTTCAAATTGTAAATTTTGTGGCCGCTAGGCAACTAACATGATCTGATAGTCATGGAGTTCCTCGTTTTCCTGGATCCCTCTTAGGTTTTGCTCTGACTGGGACAGGCTCCTTTCCTTGGTTTCTAAAGCTTAGAGACTCAGCAGGAAATATTACTAACATCTGGTTCTTTTCTTTTTCTTTCTTTTTTTTTTTTTTGTATTGTGAGATATCTTTTAAGGATTGCCTTTCTCTGTTCATGATAATTATCAAAAATTTCTCAAATATTCTCCAAATTTTGGGAGGAAAAGGCCTTTACCCTTCACCTCTTTCATTATTCATTACCAATATAAATCTCTAGGGACTTCAACTAGTGTTAGAACCTTGATATCTATAATAGTTGGAAAGTATGTCCCTAGCCTTATTATAACAGTATAGTACAGATTCACTAATTATAGAAAATGTGGAATTTAGTATAACAAGTGACTTGACTTAATAAAATTCACAGAGGCCTACATGATACTGATTCTAGTAAAAGGAGACCAAAGAAACTATTTGGGAAATGTAAGAACATTTTGTGTACCTTAGATAAAGGTATACCACCATGTCAGAATATCATTTTGCAGAGACCTTAGCATAGAAGAAGCCTGGATCTGGAGCCAGAAAACCTAAAGCTAAATCTTGGTTATGTTATTTGTGTGCCTTTGGGCACAGGCCTGAATCATTCTGAGCTTGTTTCCTAATGTGTGGGATTCTAAAATCTCTCCCATGTATACAGGGAAATGAATGAGAAGCTAGAAAGTGTTACAGGGGAGCATTTGAGATATTGCTCCCCAGCATATGTCATCATTCTTGGCTCAAACTCTTATAAAAATGCAAAAAAAAAAAAAAAAAGTATTACACACATGTGAGGGATGTCGAAAGGATCATGTACTGAATCACTCTAATGTGGGAATCAAGGACATTTCTTATTGTAGTATTTGAGGCATTTTCTATCTAAATCAAGAGAACTATGGAAAGACCTGTTTGGTGCAAGAAAAATTGTTGTTGTAATGGCTGATAGTCATTATAACCAATCCTGTACCATATTTAAAATGACATTTTTATTGAGCAGATGTTTGGTAAGTATATGTGTGTCTATCTTGGAGGTACATCTGGGGGGGAAAAAAGACAAAAATACTATTTGCATAGAGTGTATATCCTAGTGGAGAAAGAGTATAAAAAATGGTAAGAGTTGGCGACCACATCAGTTCTCAAAGGGCAGTAATTTATGCTGGTCTCACTGCCTCATATTCAGCCACACTTTACAGTGAGACTCATCCTCTCACATGGGGTTGGGCTCATTGGTTATTTGACCTAAAAACTAATAACTGCTGCCATAGTATATCTTTTAAATTATGCTCCTTTTGGTTTCTTTTATAGCAAGAAATGCAAGTAGTTGCATCTTTAAATCTCCAATCTTCAAGTCAGAATTTAACCATACAGTGGGTCTGGTCGCCTTTTCTTTATGTCGGAAGAATTTTCGATCTTTAATAAACATTTTTAAATGCAAATGAATAAATTATAAGTGTTATGGAAAAAGAGGAGGGTTAGAGTTATCACGTTTGGGAGCAAGTTGGGAGTATTGAAAAGGGTAGATCTCAGGTAGGCCTCATTGAGAAAGTGATGTTTTTGAGCAAAGGCTTATGGGAGATAAGATAACTAGATGCTTGCCAAGCAGTCTTTAGGTGGAGGCATACCTGTAGAGAGAGCGTTAAGATGGTAAGTATGGTTGGAGCCAGGAGGAGCAAGGGAAAAGGCATAGGAGATGAAGTCAAGAGGCCGGAGGGCGCACATCACCTGTGGCCTTGTGACCTTAATGAGGACTTTGGCTTTTACTCTGAGGAAACTTCAAGAGGAGGAGGGTTATGATCTGACTTAAATTTTTTGTTTACAGTTTTAAATGTTAATTGTGTTGAAATAATATATTCATTCTTTGAAATAGAAATACAGAAGTAGATAATGTTTCTGCAAACTAGCAGTGACTACAGATATTTTTTTCTTCTATTAAATCTAGGTCAGCTTCACCTTACCATGGTTTTACCATTGTGAATCGATTGAATATGCACAATCTGGTAGAACCAGTGAATAAAGATTTAGAATTTCAGCTCCATGAACCATTTCTTCTGTACAGAAATGCAAGCTGTGAGTATATTTGTTTCATTACAGTACATATTTTTACAATTAAAATTGAATGACTTTAGTTTCTATCAGCACATTATTTTTTGTTATATACTCCTATGATTATAAATGAGTCTTAGTAAGATCATCTTTTAAATTGGGCTTCTAAAATTTAAACACTTTTATATACAGTAACTTATATTATTTTAGTTAACTATACTATTCCATACAGTAGCATTACATTATATTGTTGTTTTATGAAGGTAAGTTTCACCCTTTGTTTTTCTTGTGACGCTTAATTATTGGCTGCCCATGACCGTGAGCAATAGAACTTAGTTTGAAAGAAACAGAATGGGGACAGACACCGATATTTCTACCCACAAAGTACTGTCTTTTCTCTCGTAATATTTTGCAATTTGTTTATTTAGTTCAGTGTCTGCTAGGTACAAACACTGGGCCAAGAGATCTTGTACTTTAATATTAATGGTACAATAACCTATGTGAAGTAGGCAGGCAGTTAAGTCAGCTGAGACTCAGAAGTGAGTGGAGAAAGGATTATAACCCTTCTTTCTGCTTCATACTCCAGGGTCCTTTCAGGGATTTTACAGACTATAAGAATGGTTGGATGTAGTCAGCAAAACAAGAGTGGCCTTTTCAAGGTGTAACGCACTAAAAACTATGCGATACTTGTTTCCTATATTTCAGTATGGGTAATGAAGGTATGAGTGAGGACAGAAGATTATTTTAGTCTGTGTGTGTCTTTTAATCTGAAGTGAGTCTCTTGTCGGCAGCATATGTGAGGGTCTTGTTTTCTTATCCATTCAACCTCTATCTTTTGGTTGAAGCACTTAATTCTTTTCCATTTTAGATACTTGTTGATATGAATGTAGTTATTACCAGTCTTTATTCCCTTTTTTTATACATGTTTTTTCTTCTTAAAGAAATTCCTCCAACATTTCCTGTATTACTAGCTTGGTGGTGATAAATTCCTTTAGCTTATTTTTGTCTGGGAAGCTCTTTACCTGTCCTTCCACTCTAAATGATAGCTTTGCTGGATAAAGTATTCTTGGTCATAGATCCTGGGTTTTTATCACGTCGAGTATTTTGTGCCCAGCCCTTCTGTCCTGCATAGTTTCTTTTGAGAAAGCAGCTGACAGTCTTATGGGTGCTCCCTTGTAGGTAACTAACTGCTTTTCTCTTGCTGCTTTTAAGATTTTTTCTTTGTATTTAACCTTTGGCATTTTAATTATGATGTGTCTTGGTGTGGGCCTCTTTGAGTTCCTGGTTTTGGGGACTCTCTGAGCTTCTTGGGGTTTTAGGTCTATTTCCTTCGCCAGGTTAAGGAAGTTTTCCATCATTATTTTTTCATTAGCTCTTCAGCATTTTGGTACCCCATGACACAGATATTTTTACATTTAATTGTGTCCCATAGGCTCCTTAAATTGTTATAGTCTTGGCTTCTTTTTTCTTGCCATTCTGAATGAGTGTCTTTGGCTTCCCCATCCTCTATATAGGTCATTTGGTCTTCTTTATTCACTGTTTATTCCATTTAATACACTTTTCATTTCAAATACTATGTTCTTCATTTCTGACTTGTTCCCTTTTATAATTTCCATTTCCATTTTTATGTTTTTTATCTCTTTGTTAAAGTTCTCCCCTGAGTTCATTGAGCATCTTTCTAACCAGTTTTGAACTCTGCATCTGTTAGATTGCTTGACTCCATTATTTCTGGATCTCTGTTCTGTTTTCTTATATGGTTTCTGCTTCTTTGTCTTCCCATTTTGTCTGTCTTTCTGTGTCTGTTTCTATGAACTAAGCAAAGCTCTTAAGTCTCCGGTCTTATTAGTGTGGCTTTGTGAAGTAGGTGTCCAGTGGCACAGTCCTGAGAGAGATTCAGTTGCAGACCAAATTTATAGCCCCAGCCTGTGCCCCTCCAGGGCCACCTGTTAAGATTCAGCAAGCAGTCCACAGATGCTGTGCTTATAGTTGCCTCAAAAGGCCATGCCAGAAACCGAGACCAACTGCCACCAGTATGAGTCTAGGGCATTGCTCAGCAAGGGGCACCTGACTCACCAAGGATACACCTGAATGTGGCTTAGGTGGGACTGTGAGTTGGTGGAGGTGGAGTTTCAGGGAATCCTCTGGGCAGAGCAACCTCTGTTATCCAGTTTGATGATATCTCAGCTTCGGTGGCGCTGAGTCTGCACACTGGGAGTGAGGAGGGCTCAACAGGGAACAATAGATACTGCTGGCACTTCTGTACAGAGCAAGTCTCGCCTCTGGCTCTCACTCTGACAACTCAGTGTTCTCCTATAAGTCCCTGATGCTCCCTGCACAGCCAACCTGGCGCTAGTGCTCTGAGTAGGCAGGTTCATTACCACGAAGGTCCTCTCATGGACACAGCCCCTTTAAGAGGCGTCTGCAGCTGCTGGCTGCCGCTGTTGCAGCTTCTGTCCCACTCAGCTGCTCAGGACTGGGCAGCCTTCCATCCTCGCCCCATCCTACCTCCTCCCATTGCAGGGTGATATCTTATTTCTCTCCCTAGTTGTAGGACTTGTCCATCTAGATTCCAGGCGATTTTCCTTGCTGTTAGCTCCTTGTTTCTGTCACAACTTTGATTTGGTCACAGGAAGGATGACCAGAGCCTCTATCATCTACGTCATTTTTTTCTCTCTCCCCAGATTTTTTTTTTTTAAGAGAAATTGGCTTAATTCTGTTCTTTACTACCTGAAAACTTAATCTCATTATTACTTCTAAGAAAAGTTTGATCATTAAAATAGCAAGGAAAATTATCAGAGGCCCATGGACTTAATTACCATTGAGCATAAGCCTGAAGTGAAACCTACTGTATTTCTTTCACAAGTAAAGTTCTTATAAAGTTGAAAGTGCAACATAATACAAATATAATTGAACTGTAACTAACCAAAATTTAATCAGAACCTCAATTATCTGGAGAAATTTCTATATTTCATGTATGGAAGAAATGGCCAATTATAAGAAAATAAGCTAATGTTAGGTTTTATTTTGTGATAATTTAACAAATAACTTCAGTGTAACCTGGGGTCAGCATAAAAATGTGAGTATTCTATAACTTTAACTCTCCTATAGTAAGAGATTAATTTGTCATAATGATAAGACCATAAATCATCAGGAGTGTATAGTATCCGAATTAGAATATTTTTTGACCCTTTGTTTTTTTTTTTTTTTTTATGGTGATATTGGTTAACAAAATCCAGTAAGTTTCATGTGACTTATATTTAACAGTAAGGCACATATATACATATTGCATTATGTATTCACCTCCCATATGCATTAGAATATTCTTGAGCAGAAAAGTGCGCTAACACATTTTATTTAGAGATATTTTCAACAGCGGTTTGAAACAACAGTTTCCTTAAACAAATCTCACTCAACCAGATCCTTCTGTTCCCTGGTTAGTGGGGGCTCTGAATCATCTTCCTAAGAGCCTTATAGTTTCTGATACTGCTAATTAGAAATTCAGGAGCACATCAGCTTGTTTTCAGACTAGAGAAAGACCTGAAAAGGTCAAGTGCAATGCTGTGGGTGTATTGGAAACAGTCTAGAAGAGGAGCTTGGAGAAAATATTTAAAGGAATAGCTGTATTAGGGAGAAGTGATAAGACAGTATAAAGTGATTCTGAAAGTGTTAATACCTCTCTTGAGTAGTATATGTTTTGTCTGTCTCATCTTAAAAATAGAGAGTAGTCTTGTCAGGTCAGCAAGCTGTTGAGTTGCTCAGGGATTCATTCTTTAAATAAAAACTTAATTAGTGTCTGTGTATATAGTTAATTATACCTGATTTAGTAGCTGCTCTTTTGTCATTTTCTTGTGGGAAATAGCACTAAGACACCTGACCCATTTTATTCAAGTTACACCTTCAGATCCAGCTTCTTTTGCTCAAATCAGTTTTTATAGTTAATGTAATAGAAAATTGAACTATAACTTTTTCTGGTTCTAAATTATTTATTTTGTTTTGTTTTTCTTTTTCTATAAAATGCTCATCACCCAAGAAAAGGTAAAATCTCACAGAGAAAATACTTACACTAGCCAAGATTCAAGACACTAGCCAAGATTCTCTTGACTCTTTCAAAAACAGTGTATTTTTATGTGCTATGCAGGGGCCTTTTGGCAGCCACAGGACTCCAGTAGGACTGCAGTGAGTGTTAGGGAGACTGTAGTTACTAAGCAAAAGTGATATTCCCAGCATCTTATTTCTGATTCCTGCTTTACAGATGAGGAAACAGGAATCCCAGAGAAGTCAAGAAACTTGCTCAAGTCACAAAGGTTACAAGCAACAGAGGCAGAATTCAAATCTAGGTCTGTTGCACTTCAAAGCCAATGTTCTTTCTACTCCACTGCAATAATAAAATTGTTTCATCAGTCCACATTCCAGAGCACAGCTATCTAATAGATTTCTGTGGTGATGGAAATGGTCCACTAGCCACATATGAATGTTGAGCATTTGAAATGTGACTGATGAAACCAAGAATTTTTTTTTGCTTAATTTAATTAATTTGCATTTAAATAGTCATGCGAGGCTAGTGACTACCATATTGGACAGTGGCGGTCTAAAGCATGAATCTGTGCTCAAACAGACCCCTTTGTTGTGCCATACCCGAATTGAGCAAGCACTTGGGAAGCTTTGGATTAGATTTTTATGCCTCGCATTGAGTCATTCTTTTTTAAAATTTATAAATGATTTCTAGATACAAAGGCTGTAGAAGATGTCTCTTAGGGCATCTTTGCCACGGTAACACTTTTGGCATGGAACTTAGTCTGCAGACAAGACTTCTAGGCTTTGCCATTTTACCTACCTTAACCTTAAATAAATCACTTAAACCACTAACCTAACCTGCTTGTCTTAAAAGAGCATCATATACATGAAGGTAATTTGTCACGCACTTACAAATATAAAATGTTATAGACTGTGTCTTCATATTGGATTCAAGCCAAACAATCTTATTAATCATATGGACTTTGATATTACCCAGGTTCTCTTACAACCAAAGCCCACAGTATGCTTCTTCCCATCCCTTCTAACTAGTACCATGACAAGCTAGGGACTCTGTCTTTACCAGTATTATTTTCAGATGTTATAGGAGCCATCATTAGACAGCCTGAGATGTGACAAGTTGAAAAAATATATATGTTAAAATGGGAAATCTTAGAGGATACAGATTTATAAAACTCAACAAGCAATTCTGATTAGTAGGTTGTGGAGTTCATTTTTTAAAATGATTTTTTTATTTTTCAGTTACAGTTGACATACAGTATTTGTTTCAGGTGTACAACATAGTGTTTAGATATTTTTATAACTTACAAAGTGATCACTCTGATAAGTCTAGTACCCATCTGTGTGGTGTTCATTTTTGTCAGAATACTAGAACACATAGCACCCTCCTGGCTAAAACATTGTATTAATGTAATGATGTTTTAATCTTCCTAAAATGCATTGATGAGAGTTTTAATTTTATCTGTAATTAGTTGAAAAAACATAGTTCTTTTGCTATGTAAAAATATGCAGTACTACCCATCTTCCGATTTTCTGGGTTTTTTGCAAACAGAATCCAATATCACTTTTGCTTACTAACTGGCTTATAAAACCATCTTTGTAGACTCTGAACTTCTCTATGGCATAAGCACATCGAGGAAAATACCCTTCAACTTTTTCCAGTGATATCATGACAGAAAATCTTCCTACAAACATTTAGAAATGCTGTATAAAATATTAAATGCATAGCTTAGCCGGAAAGGGAATAGCAGACATTACAGTGGGCCAGTATCAAAGTTAAAACTGAAAGCTAACGTGGAAAACTTGTGAGTTGACACTTGCTGCCAGCTGATAGGAGTTCTTGGGGATGGGGAGCTTTCCTTAATATACAGACTCCATTATAATTACATGGGATCAAGAGAAAAGAACTTGATTCTTTGTGAGGTGCATAGTTGGAGCTGAGACACATATGCCAGCATACAGCCAGGTCACCTAATGAGTTACATATTATTAAATTAGAAAAATATTGGCCCACCAACCTAGAGAGATGACAGGCAAGCTTATCTAGCTCAGTCCAGGCTATAAATTAGGGGGAAGTTGTTCCCCCTAAAAATTTTAACCATGAGCCTTCCCTCATTCAGATTTAGGGTTCAAGTTAAACCATTCATTTGGTATAATTTCTTACCCAGACAAAAAACTAAATTAATCCTCAACTGGTAAGTACTCTAGAACACCTGGCAGAAGCAAATGCAGAACACTTCTGGAGGGACACATCCTTAACCCAAATTGCCCAGGGATCTCATTGATAAGCCTCATGGTCCAAAATTACTAAATATACAAGAAAATAATTCACAGTCAATAAAAGTTAAGTTACAACCAACAGAAAGATTAGCCAGCCTTTCCCAAAAACTTTAGTTCATGAAATGATCACATAGAAACTTTAATAGTTTTAATTTCAGATGTAGATTATAAAATAAAATGACAGGTAGGTATGAAAAATAACCCAAGTAGAACTTGTAAAAGTTAAAATTTTAATTATTGAAATAAATTCTCTACCTGGACTCAACAATTGGAAAGCGTGTTGGGAAACTGGAAAAGACATCTGAGGAAAATATCCAGACTGCATCCCAGAATGGGAAAGAACTGGAAAATGTTACAGGATGGAATTGGAAAGTCTAATACATGGCAGAGAAGAATTTCAGAATGATAAAATAGATTTTTCAAGATAAGCAATATCTGAAGAGATTATGACTGAGAATTTTCCAGAATCCATGAAAGACATAAATCTCAGATTTAGGCAGTAGCCTAAGTCCCCAAGCATAGTAAATAGAAATAAATACACACCTGAACACTAATGGTAAATGATCAAAGACAATGAGACAGCAACCAAATGCTGCTGGAGATTGATTATTTACAAAGAGCACCAAGTAGACTGACAGCATATTTAGTTGCATCTACTGAGTTTAGAAGACAAAGGAATAAAATTTCAGAGTACTGAGGAAAAAACAACCAACAATTCAGTAATTCAGTAGAATAAAGATTTTTCTCAACAAAAATAGAACTTTTGTCTCCGTCTCCAGCAGACCCTTGCTATACGTATGTCTGAAGCAGCACTGCCCAGTAGCCACTAGCTACATGTGTTATTGAGCATTTGAAATGTGCCTAGTGCAACTGACTTTTTAATTGTACTTAATTTAAATTTAACAGTGCAGTTCTAAAGGCTGTAGTTAAAGAAAATTGAGCACAGAAATAGGAAATGGGATTTAAGAAACAATAATGAGGAAAGAAAAGGAAGTAAATCAAAATAAGCATTGACTGTATAAAACAATAAAATGACTAATTTGAGTAGAGGTTTTAAAAAGGTGAAGCAAAAATGCTAGACAGAAATAACATAAAAGCCAAAGTATACTCAGACTAAGATGAGATAAATTGATTAACCATGGACTTTTAAATCAAGCTATGTGTTCAAAAGATTCAGGGAAACAAAAATAGGATATCTTAACTTTTAAACCAGTACAAACCAGGATTGAAAAAAAAATGAATAGAAAGCATGGGAAATAGAAAGCCCAGAATAAGCTAGCATAAATAAATAAAATCAGTAATTAGAACTTATGTTAAGTGAACTAAATGTGCCAGTTAAAAGACAGATTCTGAGATTGGGTAAAGATACAGAATTTGCCGATAATACTGTTTTCAAAAAACTTAAAACTCAAAAACCTGGAAAAGTTGAAAGTTAAGGGATAGAATGAGATATATATCAGGCAACTATTAACCAACCAAACAATGCCGATGTAGCTGTTAAACAGACATGATAGATTCTAAAGTAAAAAACATTGGAGTAAAAGTTACCACACAGTGATAAAAGGAATAAATTACTTAGACAGTTAAACAATTCCAAACTGGTAAGTACCTAGTATGTGTCAGAAATACATACCGAATTTTAAAAATCCATAATTATAGTGGGAGATTTTAACAGGCCACCTCAGTACTTGATAGGTAAAGCAGACAGTTTGGTAAGATTGAGGAATATTTAAACAATACAATTAAGTTTGGTCTAATGGACATATTTAAAGAACCCATCTCCAGAAATTTGAGAATTTGTACTTTTTCCAAGTATATATTAGAATTTTATAAAAATTACCACATGTAGGCCACCTAAGAAATTAGAGAAGAAAAAGAGAAATCTGAGTTAAGTTGAAGGAAAATATAGATGAGTAGAAATTAATTGCAGAAAGTAGAAATTGCAGTAGAACAATAGAGCGAATCCACAAAATTTTTAAAAAACTCTCCCCTATAACGTGATCCAAAAACAACAAAAAAAAGTGATGAGAGGCATAATAGGCAATATTAGGAATTATATATTATGTGTATATTGCAACTAAAGGTAGAGAACACACATTTTTTTAAAAACTGGAAACCACTATGAAGAACTTTTTGCCTAAAGTTTTAAATGTTAGATCATACAGAAAGACCTAGAAAAAGCATAGTGTAACAAAACTTATCCATGAATAAACAGATCTGAATGAACTCACAAACAATAAAATAATTGAGTCAGTAGTTTAAAATCTCTCCCATGATATCTAAAAATGCTGAGAGGAAGGTTCTAGTCAGGAAATGGTACTAGGACATTTAGTTCTCCATATAGATACTAGCTTCTGCAAAAGCAGATATAAGACCTGTATATTTCTGCTATTATCACAGGAAACTTATCTTTACAGGCCACTTCTTCAGTGAAGAAGTCACGCTTCTATTATTCACTGTTCCTTTAGTAAGCATTTGATGAGCACCTGCTATAAGCAACATACCTCACTAAGTATGTTTCTCTTAGAAGGTGCTTTTCCCCAAGACCAGTGTCAAGGGTCCTTTGATTTCTACTTTGGATACTTTTCAGAGTGAAAGTGATAACCTGGAATCTGTTTTTAACATATATGCTCACAACTTAATTATAAAATGCCTCAAGAATATTTTATAAGGTGGAGTATGAGCAAATTTTTTAAATCCAAAATTTGGTATTTGAATCAACAAAAAAAAGCAAGCAAAACTGGTTTTTCTCTTTGGTATAGCTAAATAGTTTAACAGTATAACCTGGTTAATAGATGATATTAAGATAAAGGTTTGTGGTACCATTAAGCTCTGCAAAATCAATTATGGCATTTAATGATTTTCTTTTGCAAAAACTATTTCAGTATTGTCTTTTTTTAAACAAACAAGGTAATTATTTAACTCAAACGCACACCTTAATTCAGTGATATTTATTGGATATCTGTCATTTGCGAAGCACTTTACCAAGGGCTACATGCCATTTCAATTAAAGCCTGTGTACTTTTGGAGAACTTAAATTTTTTAGTCTTTAAGTTCTATTATAGTTTCTTAGAAAATTATAAACAGAAGTCATTAAATTGGGTGAGAACTTTTAGTGTCAGAACTCTGCCTTTCTGGTAAGGATCAAGATTCTTAAGGAAATATGCTACTGTATTAATCCCAGTGCTATGCCTATTTATTTCTAAAACAACCCTGTCAATTAATTGTAAAAATTAATTAAGGTGTGTGATTTGAGAATTATCAGTTGTAAATTAGAATGATTAGGCTAGGAATAGTGAAAATCAAATCCACCAGAGAGACAGGGAGAACTCTTCATGTTTCCTCCGCCCAGGTATAGGTCTCCCACTGAACACCACTTTTCATATTTCAAAATATTTTCTATAATTCAAAAGCATTTTTGGAAAAATGAACAAAGTATGTTGTTCCATGACTTGCTTAACAAAAAAAAAATTTACCATAGCAAGAACAATTGAAAATAAAAATGCTATTGCTATTTAATATTTTTAAGAACTTACCTTCAGAAGCCTGTGAGAAGTACCCCTTTGTTTCTGCTTCACTTACAACTTTTCCTTTATATCGGACATCAGTCTTTTGATGCAGAGCATTTTTAATTAAAATTAGATCACTAGAAAAAGCAGGGAGATTCATTTCCATAGTGTTGAAAATACAGCTGCCAAATGGAAAGTTTTAGTTGAAGAAATACTGTAGTGTGTGCTCTTTTCTTTCTTTCTTTTTTTTTTTTTTTTTTTTGGTCTCTGCTTGTCTTTTCTCTGTTCAAGGGCAAAACTCACAACAGTAGAGGTGGTAGGTGGCTATTGGCCTTTGGCATGAATCTTCAGACTTTAAAGCATAGTGCAGGATATTTCCTTGCAAGTGGAGTTTATAGTTTGTCAAGTCAAAACCTGTGAGTTCTACCTCCAAACTGAAAGAGGAATTTATAAACAATTTTTTAAAGTTCCACAGTTCATTCTTTGTGATCTTTGAATTCAGCACAGTGCTCCTTAGCCTGAAGAAAGGCAGTCTTCCACCATCAGCAGCAGCACTGCTGTGGTGGGTATGATTCTGTAATCAGTGAAAGAGAAAGGATCTGTGGCAACTGCATTAGTCTGGCCTTCTGGACCAAGATAAGGAAAGAGCATTGCTGTTGCCACATTTGTAGATTGAAGAGGTAAAAACACCATGAAAACATAGAGCGACTTAGACCCCTGGTGACAGTGTTAGGTCAGACATTTCAAAAATCTGTATTACTTTATGTTGTAGGCCGCTGCTGAGTATTTTAGTAGAGCCTCTACCAGGTACTTTCTTGTTAACTTTGTAAGTCCACAAACATTTTAGAATTTCCAAAGCAGATTCTTTTCATGATGCCTCACTAAGGTTTTTTTCCACCTAATGTGGTGGTGTCAGGTAAAAAGCCATTGTTCTCTTTTGTGTGTGTGTGTGTGTGTGTGTGTGTGTGTGTTATCTTAATTGTAAAGATTTTAAAAGTTAACCATGCGTGCACCATTATTTTTTTTAGATTAATGTTTTCTCTTTCGAGAACTCACAAAGGAAACCAACAGTTACTTGTAGCTAAGTGGCAGAAATGTGTTCTTAATATGTATATGCATAGGTTTTCACCTTGTGTTTACATAGTGAAGTTCATTATGGAGGTGAAAATTGAGAGAAACTACTAATCTAAGAAGATTCAAAGCCACTGTGGGGCAGGCAGAATAAACCTTCAGACTTGAGCCCTTGAGGTTCAGTACCCTGGAGGATCCAGGCAGATCTGAGCTACTTACAAAGTCACTGCTTCCAGGCATGCTCAGCTGTTTCTTTTTGTTAAAGACACACGATAAGCTATGCTGTCAGCATTTAAGAATTAAGATATTTTACACATAACATCTGGATTTCTACCTTTTCTTCTTGTAACAAAAGGGCCTGTATGGTCACACAGCACCTGCATTCCTGCAAACACTATTAATGGTCAGCCAAAACTCTGGGCAGGTCTGCCCACCACAGTCTCATTGATCCCACTGAACCCTGCGGTCATTTGCCTTAGACCCCTGATTGGAATGATCTCGTAGTGAGTTGACCAAAAAAATATGTAGAAGAGAAGTAGGGAAAGGAGAGGAAGGAAGTTCCCCCTTTTTTTATACTATCTGGCTGATTTTAGGAAGCCCAGAAAACTGGAACTCAACTCCATGGAGGCCAGTAGCCATATTTCCCACCCTTTGCTGTCCCTTATGACGCCTAAAAATGATAATATTCATGTGGGACACTGGAGTGAATAGACCACCAGTGAGGGATGGATGGGTCCAACATTTTGGCTCACCCATTATCACTTGAGTGGTGCTCACTTAGGGGAAGCTCTATCGTAGGGAGCGGCAAGTGCTATGTGGCAATAATGGCAATAAATCTTAAAAACAGAGAGAAAACTCTTGTGTGATTCACTGTTTTATTTGGACTTGCTTATCACTTAATAATAATAAATTTATAAGTAAGATCAGTTGTGATATTCTTGGGTTTCTTTTCCTAATCCCTAAAAAACTTCAATGGTCATTTCATGTGTCTGGATCCTATACTGAAATTTTTATGTTAACAGGAACCAGCAAGCAGTACTGCTGGTAAATATTTTCAAACTTGATTTAATTTAGAGAGGGGTACGAAATTTTAAAATAATAAACCAAAGAGCTTACAGAATAGCATTTTAAAATTATGTGGCTCAGGTCTTTTAATCAATGTTCAATAAATATTTACAATTTAAATTTTAAAAAGTAGACTCTATCTCTACCATATTAGTGTTCAGTGGTGTTTTAAGCAGTGTGTTCTTTTGGCCAAAAGGAGTAAGCTGCTAAGGTAGTTGAATCCTATCTACCAGCCTTACTTATGGGTATATGGCATTTCCTTACCTGCCTATTTACCACCTCCCACAATCTCCCAGATCAGTCAGTCTTTGGATCCATACCCTTTTTCCTCTGTGTTTGTGTTCCTACATCCACCTGGAAGCCTTTCCCTTCTCTCTCTTTCCCAACCTTTTGATATTGATGTGGTGCCACCTGGCTTATTCTTGTCTTAAATGATCTGTCAAGGCAGAGGCATTTGCTTTTTCACTTGCCAGGACAGGCTTATGTTTATGTAATCTATTCTATTATTTTTATAATCAGAAGGGTTTTCCTTGTGTCTAGAGTAAATTTGGGGGGCTATGTTCAAAGCCCATTTTCTTGTTTTTGTTTCCTTGTGTAAGGAATCTTTGTCAGTATTGACTTTAGAAATTTTATAACTCTGAACACCATTACCAAATAGCTGTTATCAAACCCCTTTTCTACTGGGCACCATACTGAGAAAATCTTCAGCCTCTTCAGCCTTTTGAAAGTAGGTCTGATCTAAATAATAAATGAATCAAAGAGACAACATGTGCATGAGAGTGATTCTTCGCTCTATTTTGGGGACATTTCACAGGATCTCTAGAAGTCTCAGGGATTTAATAAAGGCTCCAAATTAACTTGGATTTTCTTGCTCTTGTGTATTCTGTATACCACTCCAGATGAGAAGTAGAGTGAAGTATCACATCAAATAAAAATACACTGCTGGGTCTTCACACACACAGGCTCTCTAAGGAAATGGAAAACTCTTACTTCTCAGCTTTTTAAAATTTCTCAATATTGTCAGCCTTATTTTTCACACTTTCAGAAGAAAAGTGCTGTCATTTGAAAAGGAAACATTTAATTTTAGATATTCTTTTTGATGTCTTGATATTTTTCATGGAATTAAACCTAAAGGTAATTAAATGTCCTGTCATAATCCCTTAACTCTTCAGTGACTTGCCTATGTGGCATGACTTACTCAGGACAGCTGTTAATTATTAGTCATGATGTATGGTAGTTGTCCAAGAACTAGTTTGCTTTCATCTTGAGAAAAGCCATTTATAATACAGGATGCCATCAGTATTTGCCATAGCAAAGAAATACTGTTTTGCCAAATCCCTGTGGTATAGTTAATCAAAGAAAATTATTTCAGGTTGTTTCAGCAAGTGAATTGTTGGCAGAATGTCTTGGGCCTTAGAGTGTAAGTTCTCTTGAGGGAAGAACACTTAGCTTTGGTTTAGAGATAAGGTCCTCTGCAATTTTAGCTATCTGGTGAACTTGTCTGTCTTTCCTCACCAGTGACAGTGACAGGCATAATGGCAGATCTTTAGGCCTTCTTGCCAATTGTATGCACTGAGCATTTGATATGTTGGCAGACAGAGCTGATTCTTAGATGCGTGTCTGAACCTCTACAGGTCTGCTTTTGGCAGAATCGAGTGTGACTCTTATCCTTTACCCATTAAGCTATCATTATGGCTTCTTTATCTTTATTTCTTCTGCAAACATGCCTTTGAAAAGTGTTTGGCTTTTTTTGGCAGTTTACTTGATATGTACAAGAGTGGAAGGCATGTGTCTTATTGTCTT
>NW_011889118.1:1396741-1410837 GCF_000151845.1 Pteropus vampyrus
AAAAATCTATTTTTAATTTATTTAAAGTTTCCTGTACTAACATTTATATTTCCTATATTGTATCTTTTTTTAGTGTATAAATTTTAACTTAATTTTTTATATTTCTTTTATGTGTTGTTTGAATCTTCAAGCATAATTGAAGCTCATTAACTTTTTGTTTCTATAAAAAATTTTGTTATTTAAACTAATGAAGTAATAGATGTGTGGTAGCAAGACTATTGGCCTAGGCATAAGAAGACCTGAATTCTAATTCTGAGATTATTTTTCTTTGTTTTATTAATAAGTCACTTAGTCTTTCCGCGAGCCTCAGTTTTCCATCCATAAAAGTGCATAATGAAAGCTCTGATCCAAACAAAATAGAGTAGACTTGTTTCTCCTTACTTTTCCCTGTTAAGCACAACTATAAAACCCAGAACTAACACAAGAGACAGTCAGGAGAACTTTGAAAGATAGGAAGAGAAAGACGATCTGGTGCGGGACCCAGACTGACAGAACACAACAGCAGGATGTCTTACAGTCCTCCCACCCAGCCACATAAGGGGATCCTGGCCTGTTGTTTCTCAGTCTCCATCCAGCCTAGCAACATAGTGTGGCAACACCTGTGGCCCAAGTAGGTTCATTCTTCCTGTGAATCGAATGGGAATCCTGCCTACAATACCAGTTTTACAAGCCCAGCAAAACTGTCAGAAATGATTGGAAGCCCTACTGACAATAATTGGCCCCCAAGGGAGTGCTTTCCCCCTTTCCATGATCGGGAGATGAGGGCAGGGGAGGAGTACATCATAGCCTGTCCTGGGAAGCAGTCTTTATCTGTAAAGGTCAGAGCTCCCTTCTCCACCAAAGGCATACCAGGTAGCCTAGCCATAGGAAATTCTTCCCACTCCTTCAGGCAATACTGGCTGAGAGCCAGCTAAATTCCACCTCAAGAATTTAGAAAAAGAAGAGCAAAATTAACTCAAGACCACAAACTGCAAAACTCAACCATGATAAAATAGATGACATGAATAGTCTTATAGCCATTAAATAAGTTGAATTCCTAATTTAAAATCTCCTGAGAAAGTAATCTCCAGGCCCAGATGATTTTACCAGAGAATTCAAAGAATTAACACTAATTTTACAGTTTCTTCCAGAAAACAAAAGAAGGAAACACTTCTCAACTGATTTTATAAGGCCTGATGCCCAAACAAGACAAAGACAGTACAGAAAAGGAAAAGTAAGCTGCAGAAACCATTATTTTTCATGAACTTAGATGAAAAATCCCCAACCAAATGTTAGCAAATCCAAAAATATATAGAAAAGAAATATTTAAAAAGTGGGCTTTATTCCAGATACAGAAAGCTGGTTCAATAGTGACTATCAGTCAGTGTAATCTACCATATCAACAGGCTAAAGAAAAAAAAAGTGAGATATTTTGTGTTTTTTAGCACATACCAAAAAAACTGACAAAATCCAATATCCGTTCATAATTAAAAACTCGAGTTAGGAATAGAAGTGTATTATTTCACCAAAAAGAGCATCTACAACAAACAGCTTACATATTTACAGTGAAAGGCTGAAAGTTTCCCCTCTGAGATATCAAGAACAAGGCACTCTCATCCCTGCTATTCAATACAACACTGGAAGTTCTAGCCACTGCAATAAGGCAAGAAAGAAAAATAGAAAGGCCTATAGATTGGAAAAGAAGTTATGAAAGTGTCCCTATTCACTGATGACCTGATTGTCTATGTACAAACTCCTAGAACCAATAAGTGAGTTTAGTAAGGTCTAAGGTTGCAGGATCAATGCACAAAAATTAGTCACATTTCTATATACTACCAATGAACTTGTGGAAACCCAAATTTAAAAGAATACTATTTATAATCTCTACAAAGAAAATTAAATACTTAGGTATAAACTTAACAAAACAGGTACAGAATCTGTATGCTAAAAATTACAAAATACTGATGAAAGAAATCAAAGAAGACCTAAATAAATGAGAGATATGCCATTTTCGTGTATAGAAGGATCCAATATAGTAAAGATGTCAGCTCTTCCCTAATTGATCTCTAGATTTAAAGTATTTCCTATCAAAATCCCAGTAAGGTTTTTTGTAGGCTTAGACAAACTTATTTTAAAATTTACATAGAAAATCACAGGCCCTAGAAGCTAAAACAATCTTTAAAAAGAAGCATAAAGTGGGGGAAATTATTTAACCCCATATGAAGGCCTACTGTATAGCTGTGGTAATCAAGATAGTGCGATATTGGTGGAAGGGTAAACATAAATAAATGGGACAGAGTAAAGAATCCCAAAATAGACCCATACAAATATGGCCAACTGGTATTTAACAAAGGTACAAAAGATTCCTCAGAGAGAATTTTCAGCAAATAATGTTGGAACATTTGGACACACACACACACACAAATCTTTTTCTAAACCTTGTTATAGAAAAATTAAAATGGATCACCAACTTAAATGTAAAACTATAAACCTAGGAAAAAAAATAGGAAAAAAATTTGGAACTAAGAGTCAACAAAGAGTTCTTAGACTTGACACCAAAAGCATGACCCATAAAAGGAAAAATTGATAAATTAGACCTTGTCAACATTAAAAACTTTTGCTCTGGAAGGATCTTATTAAAAGGATTAAAAAAAAACAGCTGCAGACAGGGAGAAAATATTTTCAAACCACATATCCCACAAAGGACTAATAATGTCTTGAATATATAAAGAACTCCAAAAACTCAATAGTAAATAAAACAATCCAATTAGAAAGGGCAAAAGACGTGAACAGACATTTGACTAAAGAGACTATACAGATGACAAGCACATGAAAAGATGTTCAATATCATTAGCTATTAGGGAAATGTAAATTAAAATCACAGTGAAATAGCACTATACAACTATCAGAATGGATGAAGTTAAAAATAGAACAACAAATGCTGGCAAGGATGGAGAGAAATGTATGAATCACTCATACATTGCTGGTAGGAATATAGACTAGTACAATCACTCTGGAAAACAGTTTAATTAAACTGAACATTCAACTTCTGTGACTCAGTAACTGTAGTTTGGGGCATTTAACCCATAAGAAATGACAGTTTAGGTTCACACCAAAACCTGTACATGAACATTTATAGCAATATGTTCATAATAACCAAAAACTGGAAACACTCCAGAAGTCTTTCAACAGAAAAACGGTTAAACAAACTGGTATGTCTGTACCATGAAATATTACTCAGCGAAAAAAGAGAATGAATTATTGATGCAAACAACAACTTAGAAAAGTCAGTTTCAAAAAAATTGTATACTATATGCGATTCCATTTATATAACATTTTTGAAATGACAAGATTATAGAAGTAGAAAACAGGTTAGTGTGTTTGCCAAGGAGTCCGAAATGGAAAGGGGACCACAGGAGGTGGGTGTGGCTATAAAAGGGGACTGGGGATCCTTGTGGCCATGGAATTGTTCTGTATCTTGACTGTATCAATGTAAGTAACCTGACTGTGCTGTAGTTTTACAAAGTGTTGCCATTGGAGGAAACAAAGGGCACACAGGATCTCAGTTTATTTTTTACAATGTGTGTGAAGCTACATTTCAAAACTGAAAGTTGTTTTTTTTAATAAAGAAGCATAATAATACTTGCCCTTCCTGTGCCAGAGTCATTGGAAATATGAAAGGAGGTGCAGCCTGGGACAGTCTTGTCACAGTGGGTGCATGTGGTAGTAGTGAGCCATACCTAACCATATGTTTATTTTAATGTATCTATTCAGCATTTCTAGTCTACCTTATCCAAAAAGTATATACAATAGTTGTTAGGTATTATTATCTTTAATAAAATTTATTTAGCAGATATTTTTTGAAGGCTTTCTTAGTGCTGATTACCATACTGGGAATAAAAAAATTGGAAAAGAAGTGTGAAGAACTGAGCTCAGCCAACACTTTCATTTCAGATGTGAACATAGTTGATCATAGGATGGATATAGAGCTGGTATTTGTTTTGAAAGCTTTGTTTGTATTGTAAAATAATATTAATTCTATATATTAAGTTTCAAGAGACTCAAAAGTTCTACTGTTTGGTTAGCTGGTAAACTTGGTTTTCAATAACTAAGACACTTTTCTACATTTTAGAATCAATTTAGAATGCATCTTACAATCAACATTGATTCTTAGTTTAACTGGTGTCATTTTTTTTTCTTGATATGTAAAATAATGATTCATCTTAGTGATATCTTAGGCTTACTGACATGTGGAAATGTCTAAAACCAACTATTTTTGTAGTTTTCATCTGAATATTTTATCTATCCTCATTTTATTAAACATTTTTGGGGAGAGGCATTATTTTTTTTAGAAGACCTGTTAACAATTTGAGAGTCTGTTGATAAATTCTGTGACATTCCATGGCAATTATATATAACTTATATTATGTTGAAACCTCATTTCCCCTCATCTTTTTTTTTCTTTGTTTTTCAAGTGTCAATATACAGTATCTGGTTTTATGACAAGAATGACTGTCACCGCATAGCCAAACTCATGGCCGAGTAAGTATTTGTGTTACCCTATAGATTTATTTCATGAGTGATACATGAGAGATGAAAAATGACTTTCCTACTTACTTTTCCTTGTTACTGGTGTGTAGTAACGCGTGTATTTCCCCCCTGATTTCCTGTTTGTTGTCAAAATTTGAAAAAGGCAGAAAAGCCTAAAGAAACCTAAATTATTTATAATTCTCTTTCCACTCCAAGTGTGCGTTAGCCTTTTAGTTTGTTTTTTTCCAGTCTTTTTCTTTATGTGTACGTTAGGTTGACGTGTTTGATGGTTTCTTAGAATAACGGTATCATATATACATTCTACTTTTTCTGTCAACAGCATTTTTACAGAGCATTAAATAATCCTCTGCAGTATTTCTAATGACTGCATTGTATCCAGTCCTACAGAAAGATCATACTTTAACCAGGACCTTACTGTTAAACATGTGGTTAGTGCCATCAGACTGCCTAGCTCCAGAGGATATCATTTAAATGTAGTGCACAGCCTAACCACCATATGCAGTGCATCTGATTTAGGTTCTGTCCAGATTTCCACTATAACAAGTGGTAGGTACTATGTTCAATAGCCAATGGAGAATTCCTATACACATCCATGTTTACTTCCTTTAAGTGAACTTATTTTTGACATAGATTCTAGGTTTGGTAGTCCCCAATCCATTAATGGGTTGTGTATCAGGATATTTTTTGTAAGTCAGAATCTTGGAATTTGGAAAAAAATTTTCATTGAATTAACATTCTAAAGGGCGGCTCTTTTCTTTTCTCAAGCTAGCCTGCAGAAGCCACCTCTCATGTGGCTTATCTGTATTGCTGGTACTGTCAGCCTGGATTCTGGGAGCTCAAGACATTATGGTGCAGGGGGGGGGGGCCTAAGATGCTACAGAGCTCTGGGCAGAATGCTACAGTGGATAGTGTATTCTGGTGCACTTATATTTCCTTTTCACTTTTTTCCCGAATATTATCAGAAATGTAGACCTCTCTTCTCCCTCTGTCAAGATTCCCTTTGCTCTCCTGCAAGATTTTTATCTATATGTTTAGGAGAAAAGACTCTTAATTGTTTAAAACAGTCTTATTTTAAAACTAATTCTTGTAAAAATGTAAATAAATCATCTGACTTCAAAACCTCAGTTCCAGGTATGTTTTCATTTTAAAAGACGCTCACATGGCTAAGGTTTTTAATCCAGGACTGGTAACATGTCCTGATTGGATGTTTATCAGCTCCCTGCTTTGTTTGCTCTGGCTGTGAGCTCACAGGGCAGGGCATGTTTATTACCGTGTGCACCCAGAGGACATTGTTCCTTATGAGCTTGTGTCACTTATATTTAAAATGTATTGGCTCTCTAGAACCACACTTTTTTAGAACATCTTTTCTCTAAAGAAAGATAAAAACTACTTTTTTACAAAGCCATTTATTTGACGACTACTTTTTGTAATTTTGAAAGTGGCAGCTTCTATTTACTAAGAAGACAGATTTTTTAATTGTCAGTTTTTGAAATCCAGATTTTTTTTGAGTATCTAAAATTTGGACTATATTAATACAGTTGACCCTCGAACAACACAGGTTTAAACAGTTTGGGTATACTTGTACATGAATTTTTTTCAGTAAATACTTCAGTATTGTAAATGTATTTTCTCTTCCTTATGATTTTCTCAATAACATTTTCTTTTCTCTAGCTTACAAAATACAAAATAGATGTCCCTAGACTATGTTATCAGTAAGGCTTCTAGTCAACAGTACTAGTTAAGTTTTGAAGGAGTCAAAGGGTATATGCAGATTTTCAACGTTAGGGGGAATCAGACACACACACACACACACACACACACACACACACACACACCATTGTTCAAAGGTCTGTTGTATGTACACTTTCTCCTGAAGGTTGAGAGGTTTCGGGGCCTTTAGAGAGTATGGCTTTTTTTTTTTTTTTTTTTGAGCTCTAACAGCTATTCACAGGGAACAGGAAACCATTTTGAACTTTTTTTCTCCATCAGAGCAAGTGTACCTTTAGTATGCAAAACTTCAGATGGTAAACGAAGCTGAAGACTAAGGGCCTATTTGAAAATATTGTATTGAACTCAAAAATGGGAAGAGGAGGTAGAAGTAGGAAGCAGAGTGGGAAAAGAAAAGCATTCAGGGTTCTTTCACTAGAAATGCCCAAAAGAAGGACATTTGCTTAAGCTTTCAGCTTGTTATACTTGAAGCAGGGGAGGTATTGAAAGTGATTAAAGAATGCCCTCATGAAACTGTTGATAGTGAGTTTTCAAGTGTCTGGCCTATTTATGGCTAAAGAGAATACCTTATATGTTAACATTAACTTAGTGATAAATGGCACTAAGATAAAAAGTCTACTTTATCTTTCTTTGCTCTAACTTTGCCTACATACAGGCTCTATTTGCTACATATTTCAAAGTGTCATATCTGCTAACCAGAACTACAGGTAAAATTCTTTTCGGCATATTATATGTCTAAATAAATGTTCCTGTCAGTGCCCATTCTGTTAAATTTAGTTCTTCTCATCACTATTTCGACATCTGCAACATAATGAAAATTTTCCAAGTAAAAAACTGATTTATTCCAAAAGATGTTTATAAAACTAAGAAGCTGTGAAAGAGAGCAAACAAACTTCTAGACCTACTGTATTCAGTTTGGAAATTTTCTTTGGTCAGTGGCAAAGTTGAAAATCCACTAAACTTGAAAAATGTCGACTCTTCTGAAGAGAAAATCCAGTCTTCTAGAAACTGTTTAATAATAAAACTTGTTTTGGTGTTAGTCTACTTAGACTATAAAATTTGGAGAACTCATGGAAGTGAACATTATTCCTGATCTTACACATAGTCTTAGGGGCATATTTAAGGATTTGTGAGGAAGAGAGAGAAGCAAGGTTGCTCCTCACAGAGTTTGAATTGGAAGAGGCCTTAGTGTCCACCCTCATCCGTGTGAGAGTCCTTTCCACACCACCTGGCAGCTTCTGCTTTCAACAGTGGTGAGCTTTATAAGGTGGCCTGTTACACGGGTGAACAGTGGTGATTATTAGAAGTGTTATTCTTTTGAACCAAAATCACAGATTGAGTGCAGATCAAGGGAGAGGTGAATTACAGCATGGGCAAGCCAGGCAGCATGACAAGAGGTAGATGGAAACTGTATGATCAGAGTCCCTGATGAAGGTAGGTCCAGGCTGGTGTTGCCTATAACTGAGTGTTAAATAATAAGTCATTTTAAAAAGCCCTTTTTTCTAAATATTAAAGGAGTGCCTATTAATTATGCAAAATGAAGAAAAGCACAAAAAAAGTGAAATTGCTTGTAATCCACCATCAAAAAATAACCACTGTATATTTCTCCTTTGCAACAGGCCTCACAGTTATGACAATACAGTATTTCTTTCCCAAGAGATGATTACCAGTATGGATACAAAAGAAATAATATTTCTTCTAATTGTTCTGATCTTCATATTACATGCCAGTCTTCTTTCATTCTACCATAAACCATGGTTCTACCTTTGTTTTAGAAATGGTAAACCTGTTAAGAGCTGTAAGAATCCAGATAAGAAATGACACCATTATCTTAAAGCAGAATTTTCCGAATAGGAATCCTGCCTCAGATTTCGCAAATAAATTTGGGAAAATATAAGCCCACCTTTCTTCGAGATTCATAATAAATTTTAGCATGTTAAACACTCAGTGATTCTGCTTTTTAAAAAAATCTGTTTAATAGTATTTAACTCAATGTTTTCAAAAAAAGAGCCATCCCGCACACACTAATGGGAGTTCCTGGGCAGCCTGTTTTAAAGCAGTAAACTGACACTGAGTGGCCTATTCTTGTCCTATTCTTTTCATTCCATAAAAACAAACCTTTTACTAAATTATTTTATTGCCTGTCATCATCACTATCATAAAATTCTCAGTTAATACAATTATCAAGTTGTGACTGTGCCCATAATATCCCATGGCAGGTAGGCCTGTTCATTACAGTTGGAAATGAAACCTGAATGAATCTTAAAAAGAAAAAAGAAAGATAAGTTGCCTTATTAAGATTTATTATTTTTATTCCAAACTTGAAGAAAAATGTAAGAAACAATAAAATACCCATGTGCTCACAACCTAGCTTTTACTTCCTGACATTTTGCTGTAATTGCATCAGATCTTTATGTGTGGGAGAGAGGATATTCTTAAATGAAACTCCACAGATAGATTTAAAGACCCTAACCCTCTCAGTGGCATTCTTAACCCTCAGCTTTTCTTGGCTTTATGTGTTCTCAAGTACAGAATTAGCTTCAGCAGCACCAATCAAAATAAAGAGCATCGCCACAATCACCCTGACCTCAGTTACTCACTTAGTGATTTTTAAGGAGTGTAAAGGAAACCTTTTGTTTGCTTGTAGTGCTATCATTCACTTTTGAAGATTCACCAAGACCTCTATTTTCAAGAAGCTAATCTTTCTCCTTACCAGCCCAGTGTCATGACAGACTTTCCATAGAGGGTTGTTCAGCTATGCAGGCTTCCTTTTTCTTGGTGGCATTGTCCATTTTCAAATTTATTTTACCAGTTAGTTTGACTGATTTTGAAATACATCAAAAAAAGAGAGACAATTCAGTAGAGTTTTTAATGTACCTGTTTCCTCCAACTCTAGAATGAAATTCTGTATTTTTGTCCTCTATGTGAAATATGTTGGTTGACATAGTTGTGAGTAAGATGTTTAGTTTAGTCACATATTCCCAATGTAATTTAACTGAGGCTCTGTATATTGTGTTGTGAGGACAGTGTTACCATGTGACATTTTTCCTCTATCCCTGGAAAATGAACACCAAAGGAGTTCTTAGATCAGGTTGTATCTAAGCAGGTCTTTCTCAAACTTGGTTCTCTTCTAGGGTGGTAGAAGAGGAGACACGACGGTCCCAGCAAGTTGCTCGGGATAAGCAGAGTCCCAGCCAGGCCAACGGCTGCAGTGACCACAGGCCCATTGACATCCTGGAGATGCTAAGCAGAGCCAAGGATGAGTATGAGAGGGTGAGACTGTGTGCTGACCGGGAGGACCAAAAGGGGAGGAGGAGTCCTACAGGGGGTTTGTGGACCGGAAAAGTCACCTCCTTGGTCAGCAGAAATAATTAGTTCAGGAAGAAAACATGTCATATAGTTTTAAGACAAAAGATAAAGAAAGAAATTTGCTTACATTAGAGTCTTTTGATTTAGCACGAAAGTTGAAAATGCATTTTTCTATTCCTGTAAAATTAACTGTAAGAGAAAACATTTTTAGTGTGCAAAAGTTAGTCTGCAACAGGTAATTAAAAGCTTCATGCCCCCTCTTCACCCTCTGTAGTCTCTGCTAGGTCTTAGGAATTTATGTAGTCTTCAAACAGTATTCTGATAATTTGGATCCTATAATACGAAAGGGTATATTTATAGTCCGTAATTGGTAGTAAGTGCACAGCCTTCATTAAGCATCATCTGGAATTTTACTCAAATGGGAAGCTTAGTTTCTAGAATTCATTTTTTTTTTGTTTTGTATTTTAGTTTAAAAGTTAGCCGATAAAACATTTTCTCCCCAAAGTTGAATAAAATGAAAGCTGTGAGCATTTGTTAATTTATTCATTGCATAATTATGAATTGTCTACTGTGTGTCAAGCAGTGGACATTTCCTCAGTGGTCCTCAAATCTTGTGGCTTTGGAACTGTCCTGGCTTTTCACTTGACATCAGCATTTCAAAGCTCCACGCTTCATTGGAGTGAGACTGAAGGTTTCCACTGTTGGACTTTGTTTCAGCAGAATTATAATTGTCACCTTATTCTTTACTAACGTTATGTTAAGTACATTCTTCTGCTTCTTGTTTAATGCTCACCTCACTAAAAGATCAAGGAATAAGGTGTAAAAAGCACTCTCTAAAACCCTATTTCCCAACTAGTTCTCTAACACTATCCTGTACATCAACAGGTGATCCTTGAGAAAAGGTTCCAGTCAGTCAAAGTTAAAGAAATCTTGTTAGCATGGCTCCTCCCCATCTCCCCCATCTTCTTAGTGCTCAATACTCTGAGAGGTCTCACAATAAGTAAAACAGTAATACCAATTCCCAGATTGATTTGACTATAGGACCATTTTTCACATACACCTCTTTAAGAATCTAGAGTTCAAGGAACAGAGATTTCAAACAGTGTTCTGGAAGGTAGTTTCCTTTGACTAAAGAGTCACATTTACCATAAACTACAATGAACCTTCTACCTTCAAAAACCAAAGGAAGTCTGACTTCCTAGGTAAATAAGTATACAGTAGATAGAGCCCATGAGAAGTTTCAGGTTGTACCATATTCCTCAATGTATTGTAGAGAATTAGGAGGAATTTATGGATCTGTGAAAATTAGTGTAAGAAAAGCAATCATCTCTATGATAAATTCTTTGATTCTTAAGAAACTAGATAAGAATAAATTTCAAGAATCATTTTTCTGAACTTTTAGGTTACGTTGTATTTCCCAATTTCCCCTCTCATATTCTTAATGAGGTCTGGGTTATCTATATAGATGCCTTATTCTGTTTTTATAGAGGCCTTTCTGTGTTCTAATAACAGGTAACTAATAAGTTCAGGGCTCTGTCACCTGTTCTAGTGATGACTAGGTCAAGGTGCCACACAGGACAAAAAGTGTAGGTGTTGTTCACCAGAGCAGACACTCCAGGAGGTGGCCTGGCTTACTCCTTAGGCTGAGGAGTGAACAGCCACAAAATGAAAGAAGGAACTTCAGCTACAAAATGGAAGAAAGAACTTAAGCCTTGTTTTTGTGCACAAAGCTGTAAAGGAACTCTAGGACAAGTGGGCAGTCTAAAAACCTGACATGATTTCTCATTAATTACACGTTGCAAAAATAAGAATATAGAGAGTACAGTAATTGCTATTGTAATGAAAATTCTTCAGAATAAATCAAATGTTTCGCATGCTTAGATTAAAACTAAACCTTTGGGAATTTAGTTAAATCTTTGATATTTACTTTATAATTTGTTCTTTCTGTTTTTGAAAATTATAAATAAGTAGAGCTTCCTTAAACAACAGTTTTATTTCTTGTCTTCATTTGGCCTATCAGCTAACCAAATGGAGTTGGTATTTAGTAGCGACCCATGATTTCATATCATAGTGTTTAGATGGGCTCTCCTCAGCTGCTGCATGGTTCCAGATGGCCACTTTGTTTATCTTTAGGTAGAGACTTGGGAGACTTACAGAGTAAAGGGCAGGGATGCAAGCTAGGCTGCAGGGATGGGATTTAATTCCAATTCTAAATCTCTTCTGTCTGGTGTATATAATATCATGAATGAAATTCCATACTTTTGAGTGAGGGACTTATTTATAATAGAGACTGTTTGGACATAAAAACTCTATAGTAAACAATTTTTCCCCAAGTTCTACAGTTAGTTTTAACCAACTTTCCTCTTTTTACTGTGAAGAAAGAGAGCTGAAACTAGAGTCCTTTACAGTTGGCCCTTTCTGGGTTGCTTCCAGCCATAGGATGTAGTCCTAGATTTTGGTAGGGATTGTTTTTGTTTGTTTGTTTGTTTGTTTGTTTTAATTTAATTGCAAAAAAATTTTTTTACCCCAGACTTTTTTTGTCCTTAAAAAAATAGCGCCATTATTTTTCTTATTATGTGAGCAGTACATATTAATTATAGAAAATTTTATATTTAAAATTACAATGAAAGAAAAAAACATTATTTTACTACCTAGAGATAATCACTGCTAATGCCTTGTTATGTATTCTTTTAGAAATATGTATAAAAATGTCCCAATGTGTGTGGTATATTTGTATATGCTAGTTTTATTAACTAGTTTTAAAAGTTCTTGCTAACTCTTTTGTAACCTGTTTTTATCCAAAGAACAGCATCTTTTTATGATAGTGGCTACACAGGGAGTCCCTGTGAGATTTCATTGGGTAGAATAAAAGTTTTTTAAAAAAATCATTGTGATGTCAATAGCTACATATTTTTCCTTCTGTGTCTTATATAAACAATACTGTAGATTTTTCTGATTCTTTCTATTGAGAACTCAGAATATATATCCTTGTAGCTAAGTTATCACATACATTTTCTCTCTGAAGATATGTTACTTGAAATGGAATTGGTAGATCAGAGGATTTTGACATTTTAAAAAATATGTTGCCATTTACGCATTGTTTTTACCAAATATTGTAAAATTTCCCTCCAGAAAGTTTGTCTGTGATTGTCCTCACAAACACTGGAAACTGTCATTAACAAACAACTCAGAATAAATCTTTCAAGAATGGCCCTGCACACATATGAAAAAATATTTGAAGTTCCGGAGACCTTTAAAAATACAGCCCATCTCGTAGATCATGTTGAATTAAGTATCGCAGACTCAAATGCCCCCAAAACAATATGGGCCATGGTAGTACCTACAGAGGGCCACAGTGGAACCGATACAGAGAGCTTGTCACTGTGTCAAAGGATCAGTTGCAGCTCACCTCCAGCCAGTTGTTGCCAAATGAGCTAGTTCCCAAATTATCCAGCTTCTCTCTGAAAATGACAAGCTGAGTTTTTATGTGAAAACTCCTAATCTTTAAAATGTCTGAAACATTTTATACCTCTGTTTTAAGAATTTATTATGAACAGTGTTTTATGTTTTCTCTAATACAGTTCAATTCCAAGCATTATCCTTAAGTTGTCGATACATGTTGATGGCAATACTGCACAAAGAAATATATTAGAAGATATTTCATAGGCTTTCACAAACTACTTCACCTCTAGTTATATGGGAAACACTGCGTAAACAGTAACACTTGTTTTGAAATAATATAAAGATTAAGGCATTTGAATAGAAAAAAAGCATATTATTCATTTAACATTCGGTACCCTGTGCTAAGCACATATTTATAGTGCGGTATCAAGAAAATTAATCTGTCTCTGCACTGAAGTTTGGAGCTTTCTTTTTTAATCTTGAGTATTCTAAACCGTATTTGGTATCCATTTCGACATGTATAATCTTCACCACATAGATGCTGTATCAGATTGCCCAAATAGAACCTAAGTTTCTAAAGCTTTATAATTCCATCTCCATCTAGTGATTCTTTTTTTAGGGTTATCTTTAACACCTTTAGTGTTATATACAAGGTAACAGGAATTTTAAAACATTTTACAACTATTTCATCATCTGTAATTGTGATAGACCTAAAATTTAGTTTAATTTTGAAGAGTATATGGTGATTTCAACAAATGGTATTGGGAACAATTGGCCATCCATATGCCAATAAAAAAAAAAAAAAACCACTAAATTTAACACCTTATACAAAAGTAACTCAAAATGGATCACAAATGGAAAACATGAAATTATAAAATTTAAAAGAAAAATATATTTACTGTATGACCCAGAAATACCACTTCTGGGTATTAACTCTAGAGAAATGAAGCTTTTGTCCACACAAAATCTGTATGTGAAAGTTTATAGAAATTGTCTTTATAATAACCAAAAACTGGAAACAGTGCAGATGTCCTCCTGTGGGCGAATGGCCAAACAAACCGTAATGCAGTCATACAATGGAATATTACTGAGTACTGAAAAGGAATGAACATTAATACTAATCAGCA
>NW_011889118.1:1411387-1449296 GCF_000151845.1 Pteropus vampyrus
ATAGAAAATTTTATATTTAAAATTACAATGAAAGAAAAAAACATTATTTTACTACCTAGAGATAATCACTGCTAATGCCTTGTTATGTATTCTTTTAGAAATATGTATAAAAATGTCCCAATGTGTGTGGTATATTTGTATATGCTAGTTTTATTAACTAGTTTTAAAAGTTCTTGCTAACTCTTTTGTAACCTGTTTTTATCCAAAGAACAGCATCTTTTTATGATAGTGGCTACACAGGGAGTCCCTGTGAGATTTCATTGGGTAGAATAAAAGTTTTTTAAAAAAATCATTGTGATGTCAATAGCTACATATTTTTCCTTCTGTGTCTTATATAAACAATACTGTAGATTTTTCTGATTCTTTCTGTTGAGAACTCAGAATATATATCCTTGTAGCTAAGTCATCACATACATTTTCTCTCTGAAGATATGTTACTTGAAATGGAATTGGTAGATCAGAGGATTTTGACATTTTAAAAAATATGTTGCCATTTACGCATTGTTTTTACCAAATATTGTAAAATTTCCCTCCAGAAAGTTTGTCTGTGATTGTCCTCACAAACACTGGAAACTGTCATTAACAAACAACTCAGAATAAATCTTTCAAGAATGGCCCTGCACACATATGAAAAAATATTTGAAGTTCCGGAGACCTTTAAAAATACAGCCCATCTCGTAGATCATGTTGAATTAAGTATCGCAGACTCAAATGCCCCCAAAACAATATGGGCCATGGTAGTACCTACAGAGGGCCACAGTGGAACCGATACAGAGAGCTTGTCACTGTGTCAAAGGATCAGTTGCAGCTCACCTCCAGCCAGTTGTTGCCAAATGAGCTAGTTCCCAAATTATCCAGCTTCTCTCTGAAAATGACAAGCTGAGTTTTTATGTGAAAACTCCTAATCTTTAAAATGTCTGAAACATTTTATACCTCTGTTTTAAGAATTTATTATGAACAGTGTTTTATGTTTTCTCTAATACAGTTCAATTCCAAGCATTATCCTTAAGTTGTCGATACATGTTGATGGCAATACTGCACAAAGAAATATATTAGAAGATATTTCATAGGCTTTCACAAACTACTTCACCTCTAGTTATATGGGAAACACTGCGTAAACAGTAACACTTGTTTTGAAATAATATAAAGATTAAGGCATTTGAATAGAAAAAAAGCATATTATTCATTTAACATTCGGTACCCTGTGCTAAGCACATATTTATAGTGCGGTATCAAGAAAATTAATCTGTCTCTGCACTGAAGTTTGGAGCTTTCTTTTTTAATCTTGAGTATTCTAAACCGTATTTGGTATCCATTTCGACATGTATAATCTTCACCACATAGATGCTGTATCAGATTGCCCAAATAGAACCTAAGTTTCTAAAGCTTTATAATTCCATCTCCATCTAGTGATTCTTTTTTTAGGGTTATCTTTAACACCTTTAGTGTTATATACAAGGTAACAGGAATTTTAAAACATTTTACAACTATTTCATCATCTGTAATTGTGATAGACCTAAAATTTAGTTTAATTTTGAAGAGTATATGGTGATTTCAACAAATGGTATTGGGAACAATTGGCCATCCATATGCCAATAAAAAAAAAAAAAAACCACTAAATTTAACACCTTATACAAAAGTAACTCAAAATGGATCACAAATGGAAAACATGAAATTATAAAATTTAAAAGAAAAATATATTTACTGTATGACCCAGAAATACCACTTCTGGGTATTAACTCTAGAGAAATGAAGCTTTTGTCCACACAAAATCTGTATGTGAAAGTTTATAGAAATTGTCTTTATAATAACCAAAAACTGGAAACAGTGCGGATGTCCTCCTGTGGGCGAATGGCCAAACAAACCGTAATGCAGTCATACAATGGAATATTACTGAGTACTGAAAAGGAATGAACATTAATACCAATCAGCAGCTTGGATGACTCGCAAAGGCATTATGCTAAGTGAAAGAAGCCAGAATTCCATTTTTTATGACATTCTTAAGACAAACCTATAGTGATAGAACAGATCACTAGTTTCCAAGAATGGAGGGAGGACATGACTACTGCGTGACACAGCACAAGGGAGATTTTGGGGGTGATAGAGCTATTTTATATCTTGATTATGGTGATGGGTACACAGGTAGAACTCTATACCCCAAAAGAGCTTAAGTTTACTGTATGTTAACTTAAAAAATAAAAAATAACTTTCCTTTATTGTATCTATATGAGAAGATGGATATTAGCCAAAACTATTGTGCTAATCATTTCACAACATATGTAAATCAAATCATCATGTTGTACACTTTAAACTTATACAGTGATGTATTGTCAATTATTTCTTAATAAAACTGATGGGAAAAATATTTTAATGGAAAAGAATATATAATGAAGTAGTATCATTGGCTTTTCCTTAAAAGGGTTATTAAAATAACAATTGTTGCTAACGCCATTGTCTAAAATCAAGTGCTCAACTTGCTAGAAATTTTATTATATAAGGTACTTACATGAGGGTCTAAAGCAAAACATTTTGGGATATTGTTTTATTTTTTAAAATAGCATTTCTGATAACCTCAAATGCTATTTTGTGAGCCAAATAATAGACAGCAAACTTTTTCACATGATATACTTTTCATTTAAGAATCAGATGGGCGACTCAAATATCTCCAGCCCTGGGTTGCAGCCAAGTGCTCAGCTCTCCAATCTGGGAAGCACCGAGACTCTAGAAGAGATGCCGTCCGGGTCACAAGATAAGGTTTGTATGGCTAAAGCCCTAGCTTTGTCCAAGATAACAAAACACAGAGTAACATTTTGTAAGGATTTTAATGCAGTACAAGTTTGATTTGTCATTTATCTGTCATGATACCTACAGACAACAACGTAATGACATCCACTCGTGTTATTTTCCCTGACCTATGTAACTGTCACTATAGTTTAGTCTTTCATCTGAATTTTGTACTAGCCTCCTGTCTGGTTTCTAGCTTTTGCCCTCATTACTCCCTTTCTTATTCTTAACCCAGCAGCCAGAGTAATCCTGGTAAAACGTAAGTTATATCTTGGCATTCCTCTGCTTAAAACTCCAATGGTGTCCCATCTCACTCAAATAAAAGCCAGGGTCTTGACAGTGGCCCACAAGGCCCTACGTGCTCTGGCCCCCTATCCCTGGTCTCATCTTCTACCTCTCTTCCTTGCTCACTTGGCCCCAGTCTCACTGGATCTTTTGCCTTTCCACAAATGTGCCAGACTTGCTCCTGCCTTGAGACATGCCTTTACACTTATTCCCTTGTCCTGAAATACTTTCCTCCCATATATGGCTCACTCCCTTCCTTCAGGTCTCAGGTGTCCTCCATATATGTGAGACCTTCCCTGACCACCCTATTTTAAATAACAATCCTTCACTACCCCTGTCCACTGTGCTTTATTTTTTATCTAAGACCTCGACCCAGATAACATGGTTTTGTGGTTTTCTTACATATTCATTGTCTCTCCTCCTCATGGCTGTGTTCTCAGCATCTAGTATTAAACATATTTGTTGGCTGATTAGTTTTCTTTATAACTGAGAGCTTGGTAAGTGAAATGCAAATAACAAGTAAAACCCATAGCATTTTAATTAAACTTTTAATTTTGAGATAATTATAGATTCTCAAAGAAATAATACAGAAAGCTCCCATGTACCTTAACTTATTTCCTCACTGATAACAGCTTGCAAAATATAGTACAATATCACAACCAAGATATTGATACAGTCTACCCATCTAGTTCACATTTCCTCTGTTTTACTTTTATTCATTTGTGCGTGTGTATAAGTGTATATATGTAGTTCTTTGCAGTTGTATCTCATGTATATAGCTTTGTATCCACTACCACAGTTAAGATACAAAAGACTTCCATCACCACAAGGATCCTATGTGTTGCCCTTTTATTATCACACTGACTTCCCTTCATACCCTTCCTGCCTTCCCCGCTCCTCTTACCCTTAACCCCAAACAGCCACTCATCTGTCCTCAGTTCTATAATGTCATTTCAAGAATGTTATATGAATGGTATTATACAATATAACTTTTTAGGATTGTCTTTCTCAACTCAACATGATTCCTGGAGATTCATTGAATTGTTATGTGTATCTGTAGTTTGTTACTTTTTATTGCTGAGTAATGTTAACACTTTTAACCATTCACCTGTTGATGGACATCTGGAGTTTTAGTTTTGAGCTATTACAAATAAAGCTTCTATGAATATTTATGTGCAGCTTTTTGTACATAAATTTCTCTTTCTCTGGGAAAAATGCCCCAGAATGCAAATGTTGGGTCATTTGGTAATGGCATGTTTTAATTTAATAAGAAACTGCCGTACTGTTTGCCAGAGAGGCTGTACTGTTTTATATTCCATCAGCTATGTTTCCATATTGTTTTGATGTATTTAGATAATTAATTTAAACCAGATTTTGTATACTACATTCCTACACTCCATTTTTACTGTTTGTATTTAGTATTTAGGATCCTGAAGGTCAAATATATTTCAAAAGCTATGCTATGTAAAATCTAATTTTTAAAAAAATACATGTTGAGAGAGGGAAGAAAGGAAGGCTCAGGGTCACTAGATTCCTTCTCTGGTCTAGTTTATCAGCCATGAGTGTTCAGTGGGCCAGTTACTTCCCCTTTCCTTTCTGAATCACGGGGTCGGGATTCTTGCATTGTCCCATTCAGAGTTATTGTAAGACCCAAATGAAGAATTAGACCCCCCAAAATGCCTAAAAAATCATAAAGCACTGTTTATCAAAAGATGAAAGATGAGTGTGGCAAGTCATGGTGCTCAGCCCTTCAAAAAAAAGCACTGGTGATGGATCTGTGGACATACATAACGCAAGTGGTAGACACTCAGAGAATTGTACCCTCTAATGCAAATAGTGGTGATTAACTAAAATTAGTTTAAATCTATATTCAGCACCTACACAGATAGTACATTTGTTTAGTAGCACTGCCATCTGGTGCTCAAGAGCAAATAATGCTGTCAAGCCTTGATAATATCCCATTTGTTTCATAATTCACTTATTCAAATTTCCTTAGGACTCTTTCTCTAGTTGGTTTTGTTTTATTCCTGTGGTTAAGAATATGCATACTTTGTAGTGTGTTCAGTGCACTGACCAAGTAGGAAATCTGACATGGACACAATAGGTCCAGAGAGAAATATGAAAGTCTCTTAACAGCAAGAACTGTGGGATGGAGAAGGAACAATGTAAAACCTGATACAATTAGAATTTTGTTGTGCACAATATATGCTGCTGCTCACTGAATTCCATTTCGAAGGGAAATGGTCAGACTAACACTCGATTTAAATCAAGTGAGGCAGCACAAAACTCAGAATCCAAACTTTAAGCATATTCAGATATGAGGGAAGAATAAAATTTCACCTCCTCTATGGACGATGAAAGATGAATCCATGGGTAAATTAGCCCAATTACTAGAGGAGTGTAACCAGTTTTTCTTGCCATAGGGTCCTCTCAGGTGCAAAGACTGTAAAGCTTTAGGGAGCTTGTGTAGAAACCTATGCTCTACTTAGCTTCTTGTGACTATTTTAGCTGGTTACATATTTTCAGATATTAGTACATTTTGACCTATAACCACCTGTTAGTTATTCAAGCCTTAGCTGCACCTCTATTTTCCAGAGGTCAATATCACCATTTAGTTCATTAGGTAACCTGTAATCGGCCTAATTGACATCTCAATATGGCAGCCTTATGGTGAGAACTAGATTAGAGTCTGGTTCTGTTGTCATATTTGGGCATCATCTATAAAATGGCAATAATAGTGGTACTACCCACATCAATTAATAGAGTAATGCATGTAAAGTCCTCCCATTTAATGAGCGTTGTGTCTACGAATAACTCTATTGCTATCACAACTTCATTTATTCCTTCTTATGGGAGATGCATCTGAAACCCTAATGCTTTACCACACACCCTATTCCAGAGAAAGTGTAAGAATCTGCTTCTGGCCTGGCAGAAGTATAAGGAGGCAGCATTGGGAAATCTGGAAACTTTCCACCTCTTTTGCAGTCCAGGTTCAGGGTTCTACCATACGGTTTCATCTTTTAATATGAAGTCGACTTTAAACCATTAGAAATATCTATTTTTAAGTATAAGTATAAAAATGTCCCACATGTAAATGCGGGTAATTTTAATTGTTCAAAAGTTGATTGATGGTCCCGCCAAACAGGTAAAAATTGCTACCTGGATCACGCCATTTTTGAAGCCTAAGGTGTATTTCATGGTGAGGCTTCTCTGTGTCTTTTGTTTGATTGCTCCTTTTCTTATAACATAAAAATAGTATTCTTACCTGGAAAAGACTCTTAAGTTTCTGCAAAATGGCCCCATTATGTTCTGTTTTTTAAAGCAGTTATATCTAAATGTTGGTTTCTGTATATACATACATATACACATGTATAAAACAGAATGTGGTGGTTAAAATCTACATAATTTGCATTAATGAATAAAAATTTGTGTCATTTTCCAATACTTTTTTGCCAAGCAATCTTGATCATTTTGTTCTAAACATACTGTGTATAAAAAGGAATTAATCCAATGCAAAATGGGCAAAGGACTTAAATAGACATTTCTCCAAATCAGATACACGAATGGCCATTCAATATGGAGAAATTAAACCCTCTTGCATTAGTGGTAGTAATGTAAAATGGTGCAGCAACCATGGAAAACAGTTTGACAGTTTCTAAAAAAGTTAAACGTAAGCAATTCTGTTCCTGGACATATACCCAAAAGAATTGAAAGCAAGGACTAAAACAGATACTTTTACACTAACGTTCATAGCAGCATTCACAATAGCCAAAAGGTAGAAACAACCCAAATATCAGAAGATATGGATAAACAAGATGTGATGTATGCATACAGTGGGAAGTTATTCAGCCTTTAAAAGAAATGAAATTCTGATACATGCTACAACATAACATGGATGAACCTTAAAAACATGCTAAGTAAAATAAGCCAATCACAAAAGGACAAATGTTGTATGCTTCAATATATATAAGTTACCTAGAATAGGCAAATTCATAGAAACAGAAAGTAGAATTGAGATTCTCAAGGGCTGTGGGTTGGACGGTGCAGGGAGAAGAAAAGATGGGGAGTTGTTTAATGGGTACAGAGTTTCTGTTTTGGTTGACAAAAAAGTTTTAGAAATAGATGGTAGTTACAGAACATTATGAATGTACTGAATACCACTGAATCTTACACTTAAATATGGTTAAAATGGTAACTTTTGTTAAGTACATTTACCATTATATTTAGAAACCAGGCTGAGGGGATTATCTCTCTGCTCATCAATAGACATTTGATGCCAAGGATCCGAAAGTGAATAGATCACAGTGTTCAGCTCAGGAAATGCATTCTACTACAGTTTATGCGGCCTGGACAGAGAGAGAGAGAAGTCTCTTTCAAATGAGAATTCATTGTCTATTTTGAATTATATTGAATGAATCTGAAACGTTACCAGTGAGTTTTAGACAAACAGCTATGTCTGTAATGACTCCTTTCATCAGAGAGTAGCAGGTTTGTTTTTAATAGCCCATCAAATGGTATTATTTTGCATTATGGGGATATGATATTTCATAGGATTTGATGAATTTTTAATATCCCAACATACTATTTGATGTTCCTTAAAACATATCCAAACACAGATTTATCATGATTGCTATCAAAACTATATGATGTTTATATGATGATAGCCAATTCCATTTATTGAATGCTTGTTCGGCATCAGACATTATATTGAGAATTTAATTTTCACAACAGCTCTATAAGGTAATTACCACAGTTGCCTCCATTTTTCAGGAGAGAGAACTAAATAGGTTATGTATTTTCTCAGTTAACAGCTGGGAATTGAACCTAAGTATCTTTGATTCCAGACCCTAAGCTCTAGTTTTTTTCAGAAGTAAAAATATTTTTCAGAGGAAATTAAACCATATAAAATCTTTGCATTTCTTTACATCCACAGTTTATAATTAGAAATTACTGCTGCCTTATATTTGAAGTGAGATTCTGAATCTGGAAGATTCCTTAAAGTACCAGAAAGCGTTGTCACAGAATAGTCTTAATACGGCATTATTAGTGGGGGACCTAAATTTGCCATTTGAGAATTCCTTAACTTAAACCTCTTGTCACATTTATTTACCAACATATTATTTTAGGTTTCAAATATTAATAGAATTCTCTTCATCGAATATTTTTAAAGATAAAATGCATTGATATGAAATTACAATTTTTTTTCAACTGGAGGAGGCTTTTGCCTCTTATTCAACAACAGTTGCCTGTGTCCTCCTCAGACTTGCTCTGCCACCTCTCACCAAACAGATATGCTGTCCTCACCAGAGAAAAAATAAACATTAGCCCTCCTATAACTTTCTGCCCCTCACATGTAAACTGCCCTGCATCCTCTATCCTCGGTGCTAGCCTCTTTTTCCTGTTGTGGCTCCTTGACAAAAGGGGATCCCTATCCTCCTCCCCTTAAGAACCTGCTGCCAGTAAGGCCCTTCCTTTCTTCATACCCGCTCATCACAGCACAATGTCCCTGGCACTTGGCAAACTCAATAATTATTTGTCAAATGATTGAAACAAACATTTGCCTGTGGAAAACTGAGCTCATTTTCCTATAAAAATGTGATTGTAACATAGTACTATCACGATTATACTTCAGATACAATATACTGAAAGGCCTTTGTAGACTTTCTGAGGCCCTGAAAATCATGTTTTAATGAATTGTTTTTTTCCATATAAACATACCTGAACATTAACTAGTTCACCCACTTTAGGAATAAACGCATAAACTGAGGCTGCCTGTGAACATAAGCTCTGTCAAAATAGAGCTTTTTTTGTTACTCCCCACTGTGTCCCTTAGGCCCAAGTCAGAGCAGGACCTGGCGCCCTGTAGGTACTCAGTAAATAGAGAGGTTGAACAAATAGGCAATACTGCATGGAGGTGCAGGAAAGCTCATGGGTGGAAAGCACAAATAATTCGCCTTTAAATCATTGCAGTGATATTAGTAAGCCGGATCAGTAAGATATATGTAAATTTAACATTTGCAGGCTTAAATGTTTTGCCTTTTCTTAGGGGTTCTGTGATTTGGGAGTAGAAAGGAGGAATGGCCTGCTGTTTTTTAAAAAAATGGTTCCATTTATTTTCTGATATTTGAGACCCAGTCGTTGAGGTGCCATGCCTAGCTTTTTATCAAGAACAGTGAAAATAAAGGTAGGATTACTTGATCAGCTTTTGGTCCCTTTGTTCTCCCGAGTGTTATTTCCCTACATGTGTTACTGACATGGGGCATTAGGCACAATTAACTTCGTAATAATGTAATTGCCCCTTCACCTGATACTCATTTGCTCAGAAAAAAGTGAATTCTAACACTATCACCTGGAGTCCCCAGACTTTGAATTTTATTAATAATGCAGATTTCTGTCCACCAATTTGGGGAAACTTAGATGCACCTTGGCCTTATTCCCTAGTATATCTCTATTTGTTCCATTTTCTTATTTTCAGATTCCATCCATTTTTGCTTCTGCACACTTTTTGATTGATGGAAGAGAAATTTAGTTACATTGGTTTGCAAGAGATTTCTTTCATTGGGTGATTTGATTTGTTTTTCAGTCTGTTCCATCTGGACACAAACATCTGACAGTGGAAGAATTATTTGGAACCTCTTTGCCAAAGGAACAGCCAACCGTTGTGGGTCTGGATTCAGAAGAAATAGAGAAGCTGCCAGGAGATGCCTCCCAGAAGGAGCCCAGCTCATTCCTACCATTTTCTTTTGAGCAGTCAGTAGGGGCCCCTCAGTCAGAAAACCTGGGTATCCATCCTGTTTCCCACCACTCAGTTCAACCTGAAGTCACTACCCCGGTGCTAATCACTCCTGCCTCCATCACACAGTCCAGTGAAAAGCAGGCCCCAAGCTATGCGATCCCGTTGCGCCCTGGGCTCAGTCCCACTCTGCCAGCAGAAGCTCCTACTGCACAGGTTCCCCCCAGCTTACCCAGAAACACCACCATGATGCAGGCAGTGAAGACCACACCTAGACAGAGGTCTCCACTCCTGAGTCAGCCAGTCCCTGAGCTTAGCCATGCCAGTCTGACTGCCAGCCAGAGCCCCTTCAGGGGCCCACTGACAAACACCACTGGTACATCCCTCCCAAGTGTTGATCTTCTCCAGAAACTCAGGTTGACCCCACAGCATGACCAAATACAGACACAGTCACTTGGGAAAGGTGCAATGGCACCCAACTTTTCTCCAGCAGCCGGACAGCTGGCCACGCCTGAGAGCTTCATAGAGCCTCCCCCTAAGACAGCAGCAAGAGCCTCCACCGCCTTGAGCAACATGGTGCTTGCTCCCCTTCAGGTACTGGCAGGAGGGTAGGTGGCTATAATTGAGTGGGATGAAACTGCAAAGACTGATTTTGACTGACGTGAGAGAGGCATTTTAAAGAGAGAACTGTTGAGTATGTCGGGCTAGAAGAAAGGGGAGGTCAGAAGTCTCATGAACAATCAAAAAATTGGCAAACGGTGTAACTCAATTCAATTCCACTTCCCAAAATTATTCCAACTGATTAAAGCTAAGAAGCAGTATTTCTATTTTCTTATGAGAGTATTTTAGAGGTATTTTTCGGTTGTTTTTGACTGATAGTTCCAGAAGTCCTCATTTGACTTAGGTCCACTCAGGTCCAAACTATCCCAACCTTTGTTCCATTCCCAACTCCCTCTGTACTGATGGAGTGCCTACCTTGTGCCAGGCACACTAGGGTACTATAAGAGCATCCCAGTATTGGAGGTATGAGGGCAAATAAAGCTTCCTAGCGAAACTGATGTTTAGCTGAGATCTGAAGACTCAGTAGATGTTAGCCAGACCTTCCCTAGAGTTGGGAAAAGCGTTTGGGGCAAGGAGAATAGCATATGCAGAGGCCTGGAGATAAGGAGGCAGTTGCTGAACTTACAGTGTGATTGGCTCTACTGTGGAAAGAGACTTGGAGGAGCTGGTATTGGTTGATGAGTAAGACTATATGTTACAGAGTTAAGAGATTTGTCCTGAGAGCCCTAGGGAATATTTCAAGGACTTTGAGCAAAACATGGCTTTCTGGGAAAGAAGACAGAAGTAGGATGACACGTCAGGAAGGAGGCTTTGGGAGTCACCCAGGCTGCCTGAATTTGGGGGTGTGGGCAAGTGCATATGTTAAAAAGTATGATTAGTGAGACTTGATGGTAGATTGAGTATGGGGGGTGAAGAAATTTATCCCTCAATAATGTACATGGTTGGTGAGTTGCAAGATCACAGAACTGAAAGAGGGTAGAACTTTCAACTCAAACATGTATTAGTTGCTTTTCAGGATTTTAGTCTCATGCCATTTACTAATTGTGACCCCCAATCTTAACAAATAATATTGTAAAAAAAGAGCCTATTATGATAATTGTATATTATCCCTTAGTTAACAGGATACTTTATTTCATTCCTTTGAAATCTTGCACAGAAAGCAGAAATTTAGTATCTTGGTTACGTCGTTAAATTGTCATTTCCAGCTGTTTCTGTTGAGGTTCTCTTCAGTACAAGGAGGAGAGAATGTATTCTATTTAATAGTTTGGTATATGCCCCTAAAATGTGCCTGCTGCCACTGTTCCTGTTGCTCTGCAACCATCAATTTTGAATTCTGCCTCCTCCAGATTTTGACCTCTGGGACAGCACCCTGCTCTCCAGCATGCCTCCTTTCAAGGGACACCTACATCTGTATACAGTTTCATTTACTTGGCAGTATCGAATTGAGGACCTGGGGCTTCATTGAAGTCTAATGTTTTTGCTCTACAACAAAAAGTTCTTTCTCTTCCCAGTGAGTGAGGACATATAAGTGTCACTGTGGATGAAGACTGTTTAGTGCCACCTGTCCAAAGTTTAAATCACCTTTTCAAGAAGTATGCTGTCAAGATCTTGCATCTCTGCAGACTCAACAGCAAAAATATGCTTGGGCTGTCCCCAGCTCTTCTAAGAGACACGGGTTTCGGCTTTTCCCTTAGAGATTCCTTAAAGGCTTTGCACACATCTCTTTTCTCAAGGGAACTAAACAGGGTCCGGATCTATCCCAAATCTCTCATCCTGCAGTCAGTCATCATTTGCATTGTCACAAGTTCCTGTCAGCCTCTTCCCTCAAGAATCTAGGAACTAGATTAATAGTTAATGTCTGAACTATTCCCTATTGCTAACCTAGTTTTTTTCCCCAGTAACTGCAAAATCTTAATTGAAACTTGGAACATCTGTTCATCTTTTCTTTTTAAACATTGCAGTCTATGCAGCAAAACCAGGATCCTGAAGTCTTTTCCCAGCCTAAGGTGTTATCTAGTGCCATCACGGTAAGGATGCCCATTTTCTGAAGAACACATTATGTTTAAGTTCCACTGAGTGTGAAGTAAAACATTGTTACTTGAGCGAAAAGTTTTAGCTTTCAAGCCCAAACCCACTATAGATTCCCCCTCCCCGGGCAGGCTACCCCTGCTCCCCCAGACAAAGAGTTCATTGCCATGACCTCTGTAGACCTTGAGTCATCTCTCTGTGTGAATGTCTTCCCTGACTGTGTGTATACAAAGGCAGGGTCAGCCTCAGGGTGGGCACTCACTTAAGTGTTTGTAAATGGGCAACTGCTGAGAGCACATCAGCCTCATTCTCTGAGTAGGAAACACCCTTTGCTCTGAAAGAGCTGTGTTGTCCCAGTTAACAGAGGGAAGCATCAGTACCCTTAGTGTCCCCATCCTCCATCACCTACCAACCTTGAAATGCACACCTCATTGTTTCCATTCTTAACATTTTACACTTCCATTTGTCTTGAGCCTTTATACCTCTCTTCAAGTCTCAGAATTTAAAGCCAGCTTCTGACTGATCTTGTTAACCAGTGTTTTCTGTAGCTTGTCCTGCTACCTGGTGATCTTAGCAGAAGTTCTTATCCTGGTATTGTAAATGAGGGTGACAAGGAGAAAGAGAGGTACAGATCTCTGTTGGTTGTATCATATGTGAGAATTATTAAAAATACTGATTATTACTGGTTTAGTGTGTTCTGATAGTTGGCCATTGTTAGCCTAAAAGCACATCTAAATAGGGGAAGGAGGTAGATGTTAGTTTTATTTTTAAGAAATTGTATCTTTTTAATACCTAAAATGGTTTAGTTAATATATTGAACAATACAAAAGAAACTAATTCTTCATATCATTGGATTTTTTTATTCTTTCTATTGAAATAAAATTTACATGTAATAAAATGCAGATTTTTGTGTTTTCCACACATGTATGTATATCCCTTGAGTAACCACCCAATCAAGATACGTAACATTTCAATCACCCCAGAAAGTTCCCTTATGCCTCTTTCAGTTATTTCCCTGCCACCCATATAAAAACTTTACATTTTAAATTTCTCATAGAATTGTTATTATTGTGCATACCATGCTGTTATTTATCATATTCCCCTTCTGTGAAGATCAGACTTGGCTTCCCATACAACTCTAGGGCATTCTTATCATATAAACGGGCTCTTCATTCTTTAGCTAACAAGCTTCCTAACCAGATGTAAAATGTTCAAATGCTTCTACTGAATGTTTATCTGAACCCCAAATAGTTAGCGTTAGACTCTGCTCAAGTCTCCTACTGCTTATCACATCATCAGGTGTTTCTTACCTTGGGCCTGGCTGCTAGCTTCTGCACTTTGGTACAAAATGACCATTCTTCCCCTGCAGGTTGCAGGCCCCCCACTGGCTACTGCAACAACCACGGCTGTGTCTTCAGTCCTGCTGTCCCCGAGTGTTTTCCAGCAGACAGTTACAAGGTCCACAGACCTTGAAAGGAAAGCAGGCTCCCCTTCTCCTCTAACTGTTGGAACCTCAGAAAATCAGCGAAAGCCTTCCATTATTCTCAGCAAGTCTCAGCTCCAAGATACATTAATACATCTAATAAAGGTACGTAGGATACAAATTAGTTTTTGAAGTTTCATTCTTTCATTTTAAAAAAATTTTATAAGTTCTTAGAAATTAGTTCATAAAGTAAATTCAAGACTAGCTGGGAGTAATGTTTCTTACTGAGCGTATACTCCTGGTGGAAAACTATCTGAGTGAATTTCAAAATGTTAATCATCATGGTTTCTGGGTGATCAAATTCTTTGGGTAATTAGTTATACAAATCATTCATCCAGCTTTTTTCCTAAGCTGTTATCAAGGACATAACTGGGACATTACCGTCTCTTCCAGAATGATTCCAGCTTCCTCAGTACGCTTCATGAAGTCTACTTGCAGGTTCTGACCAAGAACAAAGACAACCACAACCTATGACTGGAACAGAAATCAGTCCGAACACAGAATGTCAGCCTCAGAACAGATAGGCCTCATCATGGAAAATTCTAAACAGAACATTCAGTTTTGAGAATCCTGAAATTGAGCCTATGAGAAAGAGACTCGTTCCTTAAGAATGTTTTCCAAGTGACGTTCTCAGTGATAATGGAGGTTTCACTGTGAAGCATCACCAGCAGACCTTTGTTTTGACAAAAAAAAAAAAAAAACAAAAAAACCATTATGTTAAGTTGTGTGGGTGTTTTCATCAGCTGTAAGCAAGTATGTGAAATAAGGAATCTTGATTTTTAGCTGCTTTCACTTTCAAGGTCTTAAGGAGAAAGTGTCACCAGCCTTGCAGCAGTCAGAGTTCAGCCCAGCTTGTACCCTTTCCCCTCCTCTCCCCTGTAAACTTGAGCATTAGGCTGATAGTCAAGTTCTGAACAGAAGTCAGCCCTGTGCAAAGTAGCTTCAAGTTTTAAGGGTTAGAGTTCAAGTTGGCACATTAGGACTGAATTATTCAAGTGGAGTATATTTTATATGAATGCCCCATTTGGGCCTTTAAAGTTCTGAAAATTTCTTAATTGTGTTTTAAGTGTTCCCAGTGCTGCCGTGCAGCAGGCTCCCAGCGCAGTGATCATTTGAATAGGGCCCTGTCGGGCCCTGTGATAGTGTGGGAGCAGGCCCGTCACACCTTTGAAGCAAAGGCTGGGACTAGTGAAGCTCCAATTCTGTCAAATCTTTAAGTTAAACTCTCCAGTGGTTTTGAAATGTTACATTTGTGTGTGAAGCATAGCCTTATTTTCCTTTTCTGTCTGAACACAGAAGTCATTGTTGATTGTTTTTCTTAACTCTTTGACAAAAGGACCAGTGGACCAATCCAACAAAGCCATTCTGGTTCCACTCCCGAGTCTACTGAGAATAGTTTTAAAGCTATGCAGAAAAGGGAGCCGTTATTCACACTGCCCTTACTTTATTGTAGAATATGGGGTTAAAAACAAAGTGAAATTCAGAACTTTACCAATGTATTCCTCGGCTGTGAGTACTTTTGCAGCCCAAAGTATGAAAATATGTAAAGATGCTTTGTTATGCTGCTATTAACCTGCCATGATTTATATTTATTCTTTTACGGCATGTAATGGTGATTAGTAATATTTTAATGTAGATTCTGATTTATTTCAACAATAGTAATTTTAAGATATTCTTTGAATGAAAGTGTCTTCGTTTCTATGATACAGGTCATTTTGTAATATTTAACCAATTAAGATGCACTGCTTACTTTTCTGAGCACTATTTAATGAATGGGTAAAAACCCAAATGGCTCAACCAGCTAGCATAAGGATTAGCTGTGAATAATGCTGACAGATGTGATGGTTCTTCAGGAACAATCATTTAAGCTTTAATGGTAACTCAATCATAAGTCCATAGATTTTTTTTTTCCTAGCTGAGATTTTAGAAAATTACTTGTGAATTACATACTTATTTTACTTTGTTCTTAGCTTTTTAGCATAAACAATGCTTGATTGGCTTTTGTTGATCTAAACATGCTTCCTGGGCAACTTTTCTGCTTCTCAATTTAGTGTCTTATTGCTATCTACCTAGTTATTCGTGAATTGTGCAGAAGTCAGGGAAGCTTATAAGTTCTCATATTCAGTTAGGAATAGTTTGTTTTCAAAGGTAGTGTGTAAATTCAGCAACCAAAAATGAATTGCTCGTGCATCACCAGGAAAGAGAAAGTTACAGTAAGACATGGAGTATTACTGACACCAGGAGATGGTGTCCAGGTGCCTCGTGACGGTTCTCAGAAAACAGTCACACTGGTAGGTTTGGTAACACCCCAAGTATGGTCTCAGTGGGCTTTGTTAAACAGAAGAATCAAGGAATTCTTGTTATAAATAGACATTTGAATCGAAATGATGATTTGAGTACGTATAATATTATGGGACAGTTAGAATATCCTAAAGAGGGTTTGTAATCAACTCTTAATTTTCACCCTTTAATCCAAAGGAATGAATATGGGTTTCCTTAATGTAAAAGTAAACTTTTAAGTGCCCAAGTTATGGAGACTTGAAAAGGGTAAGCCTGTTTCAACTCCCAATTTTATATATTCAAAGCATTTATTTAAAATTCAGAAGCCAGAAGTTCATCATCATGATTACCAGGAAGTTCAGGCCAGAATGAGTCCCTAGAAATGTCAGGCCAAGCCTAGATAGTTACAGTGGATGACCCTGGCCCAAAAGTCACAGTTCAGTTGCCTTATTCCTCATTCAGGCTCACTATCCAGAACCTCATGCTAGCTTAGGTTGCATGTTTACATTGCTGCAGTGTCTTTACTAGAACCTTAGTTTTAAACCGTAATTGAATCAAAATGGACACCAAAACAGAGATGCTTCTTGCTAGGTTTTGCAGAATAGGTGACCTACATTTAGGCCACTCTGTCTATCTGTGCACCCAGCCCCAACCCCAGGGGGTAGCACTGCTCTTCTTCTGTTGTGGTTAATGTGATGTCTTTGAATGGATTCCTACACCCCGCAGACAGACTTGTTCCTTTAAGTCAGAATTTTTCCTCACTGTGCATCTCTCCTGAGATTGGTAAAGTGTGACTTTGAATCCTAAGATTTCGAATGACTGTCGGTGTCAGGAGAGGCATTTCATGCTGTCTGCATGTAAATGTCCACAGCTTACCTTCAAAGGTGTATGGCGTACCTTTTGGGTCATCATCACAGAGAGCCCAAGTTGACCTGGGTCCTTCTCTGCCAGGAGATGCACAGGCTTAGTTTAGGATATGTCTGACCCAATTTTGCATGTCAAGCATTTGTTCTTTTTAATGCCTTTTCTTTTTCTTTTTCTTTTTTTTTTTTGGTAAAAATGCTAAACCCCATTAAATCCTCTTCTAGGTAAATATTTTTAAACCATGCAGCTTTATTACTCTCTTCCCCAAATATAGTTTGAAATTTTCTCATTTCGGTGGTAGAGGCCATAATGCCATTGTATTACTAATAATGCAACATGAAATTGAAGGTGCCTAACTGCTTTAAAAAAAAAAATTAGCCATCATACTGTAACTCTGGGCAAAATGTAAAAACAGAGGAATGAGAGGTGGCACAAGTGGGCCCAGTCCCTGTGAATGAAGACAAGGAATCACAGGGACGTGTGTCCTGCATTTGCTGCTGAGCACGTGTTTCTTACCTATCTGATTTTCTTTGGTTGTATTCAGAGTACCTTCTGGAACCAATAGTGCCCTGTGTTTTCAGGTGTCTAAAATGTTAAGATCTGCACCGAGGAAAGCAGCTTACTCTGGGCTTTTTAAAAACTGCTTAAGACCATTTCCCTGAGTGGACTGGGCCCTCGAGGAGCCTGTATTTTTAGCAAATTCAGCAGGAGAGACGTGTGCAATGTTTCACTTGGTTTTGTATTTGATTTGATATCTTCGTTTGAAATGCTGAGATGCAATATGGTTCACTTTGGGGAAAATGCAAAATTGTGTTTCTCTTTTATCTGTGTGATTCCTTAACGTGTTTTTGAAATATGTGTTCTAAACGGTTTTTTTATTCTGTATTACTGCTTTGGACATGTGGCTCTCATGACTTCAGTGTACCAGATCCTCAGCTCCCTGAAGTGTGGGGACGAGGAGCTCTGGAACTACAGCAAGATTTTTGTTCCATGAGCGCAGTACTGCATCATCAACATTTTTAATGGTATGAATTTTATACCATCTGCGTATGTTTGCAAATATTAAGTTATTACATGTTTTCAAATGAGCATTTTTCATCCTAAATTTTATATGTTTGCAAATATATTTTTTTAATAAAAGTTCAAAACCAAGTTTTAGCACCTACTAAATTTTAATTGTGTTTTTATTTAATTTGTAGAAATAGGAACTTTTGAATGAGTTGCTCCTCTTGGCCAGAGCCTCACAGTGGTGAGATGGGGTGGGTTGAGAGAACAAAACCAACAAAGAAAACTCTTTTCCGTTTTCAACCTGTCCCGGCCAGCTGGATCACAAGCCACACGGATTCTTAGGTCTGAAGACTTGTATGAGTAGACATCTAAAGAACTTCATTTTCTCCTCTGAAGTTTCCCCAGATGGAGGATATATTTCTAATTATGGCCAAAAATACCATTTATAGAGGACTTTACAGTCTGGGTCATTTCCCAAATTGACTCAATTCAATGTGTATTGAACTATCATTATGTGCCAGATGTCTAGGCTGATAAGAGAGGAAAGAAAAAGGGAATGAGGCAAGTAAAATGTGTTATGGGAAACAGAAGTGTTTAAGAAAAAAATGGGTTAATCATATATCTTCCTAATAATTGTTAACATTTAGTATGTTTCCGACCAAAGTGTTTGCTCATTTAACACTTAAGGATTGCAATTCCATTGTTTTCTTAATCGTCACAATAACCCATTTTAAGGAGAAGGAAGTTGAACTGAGTGAGTGAGGTATGTGCCAAAGATGCTTATTAAGCCATTAACGGTCCAAGGACCCAAAGCCAGCAGATCAGAAAGCTGGTTTAGAATTCCTTTATTGACCGTTTGCCTCCATGATAAATTATCCTAGGTTGCTTTTTATGGTTTCTTAGGTCACTTGTTACCGCTATTTATTAAAAGCTAGAGTGGTCTGCTCACCTACTGCTTTTCATCTGTCATGACGTAGGAAACCAAGTAACTAGGTTCATTGGAATTTTGTGAAAAGCTAAAGTCTGGGTACTGAATAAACTATAGAGGATGGGGGTTTAGGTTTCTAGGTTGTTTTTAATGACATTTTCACTCACTGTTATGGATCCTGGTTCTTCATAGATTGGACGTTGCTAAAAACCTGATCTTTAAGGAGAATGTGAATGAGATTATTGAGGCTTCTGGGAAGCAGTGTTTGTCTCAGAGAACTATCAGGAATCTGCCAGTCTCTCCTACTAGATGTGAAGCTAGAAAATGGACTTCCAGGTGGTCAGTCTGAGGGAAGACCACCTTTAGATGAAGCCAGGTCGTTGGAAGGCAGAAAGGAAGAACAGAAAGAAATGGTCACTCAAACTCTGAATTTCTGTCTACAGTTTCATCCTTTAGACAGTGCAGTTGAGTTCTCCGCAATGTGAAAGGCCTGACGGGTTTCTAAAGGTCTGAGATCAAGATTCTAAACCTCAGAATTTGCTCAATGGAGTTAAGCAAGAAGACAGCTGCCACACTCAGACAGAACCCATGGGGAACCTGTGCCATCCAAACCCTGGCAGGAGCATAGGGCTCTAAGCCCCAAGTGAGCCTTACCCCTGTCTCTTCAGGTTTACAAGGTAACTTAGCTAAAAGCAAAGATGACGACTAAGAGATTTTTTTGTAACCAGCAGAAGTAGAATGGCTCGAAAGGAGGCAATACAAAGTCAATGTGACAGTCGCATCATGTTCGACAAACATTTCTTGCAGGTGAGTATGAATAAATTTGAAGTGTAATTCTACAAGGAATCATAACTTGCATTTGTCATGTGCTGCATGCTTCGTATGCATTCTTGTTTAACCCTCTCCATACCTTTGAGGAGTGAAAGGAAAGGGCCACACATGACCCCAACTTTCGGCCATCCTGGGAAGGGGCAGAGGCACTGGCTGTGGTTAGACTGATGTCAGTCCATCAGTCTAAAAATGGCCCCAGAATATGGAGTCAGGAAGGTAGCCACAGTCCACAGAAACTACTGTTTTCTTACCAGGTCCCTGTCGCTCTGGAAAGGTGGGTCTGATGCTGCCTGAGCCCTACCTGGCAAAGCTCTAGGAGGCACCCTAAGCAAACTACCCCCCATTTTCTATGGAGTCCCTCAACAGTACCCTGGCTTCTGAAACAGGTGCAAAACCTGAACCCCCTACACAATTTGCTACCCAAGCTCATTTTGTTGTTTCTATCTCTGATGTGTCGCTTCCCCCTCCCAGGCCTCTCCCAGGAAGGGATCTTTCCCCTGAATAGAGCCAGCTAACATCCTCTCCCCATTCTGCTGGCCCTGAGAGGTTCTCTGACTTCTGTTAGACCACGACACTCACCAGAGGACTCAAATAGGAAAGAGGACTCTAGCAAAGTTGTGTGGGCAGTAGTCCCCATTTGCCAAGTATGGTCTGTACCAGGGGCCTCCACTCCTTTTTAACAAACATTTTGTAATTTTACCTTTACTGTCCTTACCTGGAATTCATAGAGACTGTGACCTCTGCCTACACACACTATATTAAAATACCTTAATCGTGATATAAAGGAGTTTAAAAGTAATAATAAAATGCTCCATATTAAATATATAAACACTTGGCATCACTACACAAATTCTCAAAATGACCTCATATGAAAGCCCCAGCTTTCACTCTGACACTTGCCCCCAGCCCATCCAAAAGATGGCTGCTGTCCTGTAAAGGGCACAACACACCTGGGAGGCAGCCTTCCCCACCCCTCCATCCTTGCAGCCCTGGCTCTCAGCATTCAGGGCCCTGACTAGCGTGGGCTCCCTCCCTAAAGGAGACTGTGAAGAGCTGTTTGCACTCCAGCCAGAGAAGGTAAGGTTATTAATTAATGCTCCTGGAGTTCTTTGGAGTCCACAAATAATGGGCCCATGGGCTGGCAAGTGGGAGCGACACATGCAAATGCTACTCGTTAGTCCTCGACTGACCCTGATGGGCTCAGGGGCTGGGGTGGCAGCTATTCTGTTCCAGACACTATGCTTGACATCACATGACCACATGTGAACGTGTGCATGCACAAACACACACACATACACACACACACACACACACACACACACACACATACACATTCGCATGCCCACATGGGGAACTAGGATTCCTTGAGCCCCTTTGTACCCACAATGTGGCACAGAGTAGAGGCGCATGTGACTATTTGAGGAATAGAGTGAATTTCACCTTCCTGACCAGCTGGAAGACACATGCTGTTACCTCATTGTTTAGATGAGGAAACAGATTATTGAGTAACTAGCCTAAGGCAATCAGTCCAAGTTCACCCAGCTAGAGTGCAGCAGAGACAAGAGTTGTTCACGCCACCTCCCTCTGGGCTTCTGGACGTGGAGAAAGCCTCTAGGTCCCCTGAGAATTTTGAACATTTTGAAATGACAGCAGCATTGCTCCCGTTGAGGGGGTAATTGATGGGTTAGGGGACTGCTTCGCCTATTGTAATTACTCCCAGTTACCCTCACAGATGTGGCTCTCAGAGGGCTTTCTCAGCCCTAGGCCAAAGGAGGGTGAGGGAGGTTCAGGGGCACCTTGCCAAGACACTGCCAACCAGGGAAACTGAGGCCCAGGGCAGAAGGTGGGTGTTCACCCAGCCCGCTTTTCCCCTTCACGCTGTTGCTGCTTTCCAATTTAGTGTTTTAAAATTTGAAATGCGTTTATTATCTCAGTTCCCCTTACCTATGCCAGCTTGGCAGAGACACAGTTTTGTTGCGGAGAGTACCGTTATTTCAAAACTTGCTGTCTGTGATCACCTCCTCTTTGGAGCCTTTCCTGATCTGAAGCCTCAGCAGGCAATTCTTTTGTACAGATCACAGGACAGTGAAACATGTGCACACAGCCCCTGCCAGCTTGTGACCAGTCACCTCCTCAGAACCAAGAACAAAGACAGGGTCATCTTCCTCCCCCAGCATCTAACACAGCGTCGGCACATAGGCCTTGGTAAATGGAAGGAATGAATGAATGGATGAGTAAATCAGAACGACAATGATGACAAAACCATTTCCCTGTCCCGAATGGGTAACCAGCAGCAGCAGGAGCAGCAGCATTCTTCTGTTTTGCACAGTAGCACCAAGCAATGCTTTATCAAGGCCTCATCTCAGTCACCAGAACAGGAGGCCAACTGGATGCCCTCACTAATCCTGGGGCTAAGAGTGGGGAGAGAGGTAGTAAAAGCTATGTGTTTGGAAGGCAGCTAACCTGGGTTTCTGGTTTTATGAATCTCCTCAGTAATCCTTCCACCCAGCCATATGAGGGAGACAGCAGTAATGGCTTCGTGTTTCCCAGGAGAAGCTATGGCTCCACACAGTGGAATGACACCTCCATCTGCCTTTCTCAGTAACCGTTCACTTCAGCTATTCAGCAACCGCCCAGGAGAAAATCCACTTCATCTCCCCATAATAAAACAAATACAGGCATCTTCAATATCCACATAATAGTCACCTCCACTACCCTGGCTTGTTCAGGAAAACCCAGGAGCTACAAGAAACGGGGACGAGGGTAAAGATCTCTCCCCACCTTGTCTTGCAGACTGTGCAAGGCGGAGACCAGTTGCTCTAAAAGTGCCGTCAAAGCACTACCCTAACCCAGCCTGGCACAGTGCCCCTGGGAAGGAGCTGACAGGGGCTGTTGAGGCAGCTCCATGCTCACTGCTCTGGGAGGTGCCCAGGCTCCACTACTCAAATTGCAAGCTACAATGACTAGGCAACTTTTCTTTATGCACAACAAAAGCAGACCTGGCAGGGCTTGGCTGGGCTCCATACTGGTGCTCACCTTTAGAAGTGCCAGGGCTCTCCAACCCCAGGCCTTCTGAGGGGACTTGGAGGGTCACCCACCCAGTCTGGTCCTGGGATTGGCCAAGGACACACAGTGTTGACTAGAATAAAAGCCCTCTCTCCTAGGAGAACAGTGCTGGCTGGAGGAAGCACAGTATTGTTAGAATATAAACACAAAAGCAATGCAAATGTCCAGTCAAAGGAGAACAGTGGTTGAACTTTCTCTGTGCCAGTAATAACCCTGGAGGGAGAAAAGCACATAGACTCTGGGAAAGGATTTCAGATGCACAGCAATGTAAGCAAAAGCAAGACATGCCGAGGGTTCATGACCTTATTTAAAGTATTTATGTTTATGGATAGAAAAGGAGAAAAAAAGATTGGAAGGGAATAACCCAAAAGTTGTCCATGGTGATCACTGGATGGTGGGGTTATTGGGAATTGAAACTTTCTTCTTTGTGTGTGTATCAGCCAGCGTCCAACCAGAGAAGCAGAACCCGTAGGAGATCTATATTAAGAAATTTGTTGCAAGGAATTGGGGGCTGGCTAGGCAAGTTGGAAACCTGCAGGGCAGCCCATTAGGAAGGGCAGGCTGGGCTCTCAGCATAGGCAAAATCGTTTTTCTTCAGGCTTTCAACCAACTGAATCAGGTCCAAGCAGGATATCTAGAATAATCTCCTTCACTTAAAATCCGATTACAACTTAAACCACATTTACATGATATTTTCACAACACCACCTCAGTTAGTGTTTCATTGAATAACTGGGGACTCTAGCCTAGCTGAATTGACACATAAAATGGTATTTTTGTTAAATTTCCAAATTTTCTGCAAAGAATATGTGTTACTTATATTATTTTTTCTAAGTATTAAGTGACAAAACCACCATGAAATGCCACTTTGCATCTACTTTTTACCACTACTATGATGATTAAAATAAAAAAGACAGATGATAACAAGTATTGACAAGGATGTAGGGAAATTGGAGCCCTCATCCATTGCTGGTGAAATGTAAAATTGTGTAGCCACTTTGGAAAACAGTTTGATGGTTTCTCAAACAGTTAAACATGGAATTGCGATATGATCCAAAAACTCCACTCCTACCTAGGTGTATACCCAAGAGAATTGGAAATATATTTCCACATACAATTTTTACATCAACATTCAAAGCGGCATTATTCATAACAGCAAAAAAGTGGAAACAACTCAAAAGCCCATCAACCCATAAATAGATAAACAAAATATGGCATATCCACACAATAAAAATGACCATCAATAAAAAGGAATAAGATACTTTGAAAATTAATAAACAGAAACTTCACTTAAAATGGAGTGAGGAAGCTAGAGAACTCTCATGCATATGTTGCTCAACTGACCCCAGTAAGAAGAGATGGAGCTTGCATCTCTGACAGGAAGTGATACTACTTCCTCCTTGCCTAGTTATAGCTCAGCCAATGGGAGGCTGCCATAACTCAGCCTATGAAAAGTCACTATACTTCGAATTTTCAGTGTCCTCCAACGAACTCTTCATTTACAACAGCCCCTGCCAAGTCCATAAAAGAGCAGTTCTTGAAAGAGCGATTTGGGGGATCGTTTCATAAACTACATAATTGTCTAACCAATGTACTATATACCTGAAACTAATAAAATAAAATTTTAAAAAATTACTGTGATAGTAAAAAAAAGAGAGGGAGCAGTTTTCTCCTTTGTTTCCCTGGATTTGCATATTGCCCGTCTTTAAACCACATGTCCCAAATTGCCATTCTTTGTTTTCCCAAAATAAATCCATTTTTTTCTGGAGATATAGCTGGCTATTTGTTAAAGATCCACAGTACTGATAAACACGACAACATGGATGAACCTTGAAAATATTATGCTAAGTGAAAGGAGTCAGTCACAAAGACCACATGTTATATGATTTTGTTTAAATGAAATATCCAGAATAGGCAAACCCATAGAGATAGAAAGGAGATTGGAGGCGGCCTAGGCCTTGTGAGGAGAGAGGAAAAGAGAGAATGACTGTTAATGGGTACAAGTTTCTTTGGGGGTTGATGAAAATGTTCCCAAATTAGATCATGGTAATGATTGCACAATTCTATGAATATACCAAAAACCAATGAATTGTACTCTTTAAAATGGTATGTTATCTATATCTTAATAAGGCTATGATTTAAAAAAAAAAAAAAAAGCAATGAATGAGAAAGGAAGAAGGAGAGAGAGCCACATGTACCCGGGTGAGCTGCCTCCCAGCAAAGTTGAGGAGCTAGTGAGTTATCTCCTGTCTCCAGTTCCCTTCCCCTGCATTCACCTCCCTCTTATGTGGCTCTCATCCAGTTCTGAGGGCCTCAGAGTCACCTGCAGAAAAAGCCACCTGCAAAACTCATCTCAGAATTCTTTCTTCTCACTGATCTTCCCTTTGCTTACGGCTGTGGGGATCCAATACCTTGCTCAGGCTATATCCCACTGCTACGAGTTTATAGTCATATGAAAATGACAGCAGCCTTTGGCCCTGCTAAACTCATGTGAATTTGCTTCCCCTGGATAGAGAGTGACCCCGCAAGAATCTGACCAGGCGCAGGGGGCCTGGCACGAAGGGAGAAGGCAACCTCTGCATTGTGAGAATGAGCCCATTTTATAGACGTGAGGAAAGTAAGGCCCAGCAAAGAGCAGGGATCTCAGATCCCCTCTCTCTATCCTCTTTCCCCAGCACATGCTGGGACCTCTCCAGTTAGAGGCGAAGGCAATTGAGCTGCAGAACCAGACTTTCTGTAGAGCTCTTGCCAAATACATATCAAGAGCTTTAGAAGGGTTGACATCCTCCGACCTAGTAGTGTCCCATTTAGAGCCGATGTTCGGAAACATGGTTATCAGATGGGAAAGGGGTAGGGTGGATGAAAGAGGTGAAGGGATTAAAAAGTACAAATTGGTAGTTACAAAATGTCATGGTGATATATAAAGTATAGGGAATATATTTAATAATATTGTAATAACTATGTATAGTATCAGGTGGATACTAGACTTATAGGGAGATCACTTTGTAAGTTATATAAATGTCTAATCACTAAGTTATGTTGAGCAATGTACCCCCACTCCCCCTCTCCAGCCCCTGACCCTTGATCCTGTTTTGTTTCCTTCATAACAATTACAATGAACCGATATTTGTCAAACCAACAGATGACTTTAACAGTGGTCCTCTTTAGATGGGATTACCCATGATATTAGTTTACTCTAAAATTTTCTAGACCTTCCAGGTTTTTACAGTGAGGATGTTTTACTTTTATATTTGGGAGAGGAGTGTGTTTTAAAAAACAAAAATCAACTCAAGAAAAATCATTTTCTGTGAGTCAGTTAAATTGTATGTGATCTCACTTTCCTAGGGGCAATATTATTTTAAAAATGTCCTCCCAAAAATACCTCCTGAAGGAAATTTTGAGAGATGGATTTATTAAAATTCAATTAATCAACCTACAAGTCCATACAGAGTGGCCATAAGTGGGCCCTCCACTAGGCACCGGTGGGCACAAGGCTGGACATACACTCGCACAAGAATCATTCCAGGTTTGCAGGCCGTAAGCCCTGGATGCAAGTCAAAGAAAGTGCCCTGAGGACCCAGACTGGGATGTTGGCTCCACTGCAAGCCCTGTGCTGGCTTGGGGGCCCCGGCGCCCAGCCCAAGCATGCCCCAGGAGCACACACATAGGCTGGCCCTGCCAAAGCGATGCCCAGCGCTGTCACTCAGGAACGCAGCTGCTCGAGTTCCGTTCATGCTTCATCGGTGCCTGCTCCATGGATGTGCAGGAGCACATCAGGATAGCTCTGCCCTGGGTTTGAGGAGCGCCCTCCTCCATGAGCACCCACCGCCTGGAGGTTTTCTCCCAACCCAAAAACATCCAGGGCAGCAGCCTGGCTTATGAAACACAGGAGCCACTTATATAACCATGAGATCAAGAGAAAAAAGTGCATTCATAGAGATGCACTCCCCCACACAATCTCAGCCATATTTCTTTCAAGATGGAATTTTGGTTTCGCTTTTTTTGTGTTATAAAAGTCAACAATATTCACTGGCACTAAATTCCAACAAAAGAAACATGTGTAAAATAGAAATTAGAAGTCCCCCTCAGTCCCACCCTCCAGAGTCTCCCACAGCTTGGATCATGTGCTAGCAACCTCTCCGCTTTGCCTGGACAAACTTACAAACATGCACATACACGGGAACACATGCATACATGCACACACCTGCCTTCATTATTTTTGACAGAAATACCTGCTGTTTGACACATTATCTGCTGTTTTACACCTTGTTTTTACTCCATTAACAACGTATCACGTCTTCCCACCACACCCTGGACTCTTCATTCTTTACCTGCTGCACCCCACTCAGCCTTATGGGGCATTCAACAAGGCATTGAACTCAGGCCCTAAGAGTCTCCCCAGTATTTTCCTCTGGAGAGTTCTCAGAACATGAAATAGGACTGCCTGAGGGTCCTCTTAGAAATGCAGAGTCCTAGGCCCCATCCCGGATATTCTGGTTCAGAAGGTTAGATGTAGTGCCCAGGGATCTCTGTATTTAAAAACTGCTCAGGTAGTTCTTGTGATTTAGCTAGAGGACGGTCATATCTGATTGTTGGAACCACTGAGTTACATCTCCCCAAAGGCCCGTCCAATTTCTGTTCCCAAGAGTAAGCCCATTTCTGGGGAGGTTTGGTCTTCACACTGATCAGGTAAAATAATTGCTCAGGCCCCCACCAGTCCCTGCCTCTGCTGTCATAGACATGTCTGCAGGTGGAGCTACCCTGAGGATCAGCTCCTGGACACAGAGTTCCCAGTCGAAGGGCATGGGCATTGTGGGGGCCTTCATGTCCGAAGGTCCAGCTGGATGCCCAGGGCTGAACAGCGGGAGAGGCTGGACCTTGGCTCTGCCCTGTGCCTTAGCCAAGGTACACAGGCTTTGCGGGAGGCCAAGAAGGGGCTGTGGTGATGCCAGCCTGTCCTCTCCAGGGTACAGCAAGACACATGGGAAACGGCATGAGGGATCTGTGAGTGTGTGTGCACTGGCATGTGTAACGGCTCCAGTAACCTGAGCTTCCTCACGCCTGGCTCAAGTGCAGCCATCTCTGGACCCTGAGGCAGAGAGGCAGGTAATGCCTGGCCTGCACTGCCAGCCTCCTGTATTGATGGCCTCTGCGCAGCACTGCTCGTTAGTCCAGGCATTTCCTTTCGAAATGTAACTCAGAATTCTACTGCTCTACATGACACTCCGGGCAGCCATTACACTCCATCAGCACTGTCACAGTGACCAAAAGCCACCGCCCAGCAAGTACCACAATAAAAGTACTGGGTTGTCTGTCACCCCTTTGGCACTCCTGTTTCCCACTCATGTCTCTTCTGGTTATCCTGGAGGTACCTTGGGAGCCAGCCGCGGAGACTCTCATATGGGGACATGCCCTGTCCTGGCTCCCCAAGTGTTCCCTTTTCCCCAGGCGCTGCACGAGTCCTGGGGGACAGCTCAGACTCCAGCACGTGGCTCTGCTCTCATGTCACTGTGGCCTTTGCTGGTGCCTGATGCTGGCAGCACAACATCTGTGCCACTTCCTACCCTCCAACACAGCACCTTTGTGTCCCAACTCCTAGAAAGATAATGTCGACATAAAAAAACGTGCAAACCTGTAGATAATTTTTATAAGAGTTCATTTGAGCTCTGGGGAGCAAGATCTCAAATGTTCTGCAGAATAACAGTTTTGCAGCTTCTCTCATGAATTTTAAATTAAGGAGGGGATGTAAGGAAGGTTAGAGAAACAAGGTGGGGATTAGATTACAGAATAGTTAAAAAGATTATGTGCTCTCTTGAGGGTTAATACCCCCATTGAGGGGTATTCTGCTATTTCAAAGGTGTGTTAACCTAGATGCACAAGAACAATGGACAGGGCTGACTTAAAACCTTTCACTACAAAAGTTATAGGCCTGGGGCATGACTACCCACCATGACCTTCCCAGTTAGGAATTTATAATCAGATCACTCTGTGAGGTTCCTTTCCATAGAATCCCCCCCTTTTTTTCCATCCACAGCTGGAATGGAGGGCACGGGTCTGAGCAGCCCTCCCTGAGGTCCCTGATGCTCTCTCTCCTTGGGTGCAGCCCTGGCAGTTGCTGGCTATGTTGACTTCGGGCAAATCATGTAACATCATATTGTCATTCTACAGGCATCTTTTGAAGACCTACTATATATGAGACACAGTTGTAGTCCCTGGGTAAAGCCAGCCAGAGACAAGAGAAACACATCCCTTTCTCCTGGAGCAGACATAAAGAATGCAGATTAGAGGAGAACACCGCAGAAGCTCAGAGAGGTGGTATGATGGGAAGGAGGGGCTGCTCTAGATTGTTGACTTAAGAAATGTCCAAACCTGTAGAGAATTTTTATTATAAGAGTTTATTTGAGCCCAAACTGACAATAACTGCCGGGGATCAATATCTCAAATACTTCAGAGAGTAACAGTTTGCAGTTTCTTTTATGGATTCGAAATTAAGGAGAAAAATTCAAGAAAGATTACATTAAGGCGGGAGAAAGCAAGGCAGGGATTGGATTACAAGATAATTAAGATTATGTGCTCTCTTGAGGGTAAATACCTCCTTTGAGAGGTATTGCTTCTGGCATTTCAAAGGTGTGTTAACCTAGATGCACAAGAGCAGTAGACAGGGCTGGCTTAAAACCTTTCACTAAAGAAGTTATAGGCCTGGGGCGAGACTGGCCACCCTGACCTGCCCAGTCAGAAATTTATGATTTATGACAGCACCTCTTTTTCATCCATAAGATCCAGGCAATTTGAAGAAGTTCAAGAAGGGTACCACTGGCACAGAGATCAGCCCATGCAAAAGCCTCTGGGGGAGTGAGTTTAGTGTTTTTTAAAGAAAGCAAGAAGGCCAGTGTGGCTGCGATGGGGTGAGGAAAAGGGACACGAGTGGAGGGAAATGGAAGAGAGGTTCGAGGTCAGGGGGCAGAGCACGCTACAGTGGAGGGGCCTGATATTCTAAAGATGGAAGGAGATCAATGGGGGTTTAGCTGGGAAGGAATAGGGGATCTCTCCGGCAGCCATAGTGTGAATGGGAGGCTGAAAGAGGATGGAAGGAGGGGAGCAGAGGAGCAAGATGGCAGTTTGAAGCCAGGCAGAAAGCTGTGGCCAGCAGGAGCCAAGGTCTCCCTTCCAAGTGCCATGTGATTTATGAGGTACATATGGCCGAATAAAGACCCAGGACTTGGGGACAAGAGTACCACCTTGGACAAGCAAGGTATTGGCAACACCTCCAGCCAGCCCAGGATTCTGGTTCTGAAGCTGACCTTGGGGAAAGCCAAGAGCTCCTAAAAGATGACTGAAATCCATGGCGAACTGCGTCTCATTTACCCAGAACCCTGAGAAGAGAAGCTAGAGCCAGGGGTCTCTAGTTGAAGAGGAATTTTCTTTCCATCACTACAGGGACCCCAAGAGCCACAGTGAATCCTGTGCCACCATCAGAGACGAGGGTGTGTATAGAGGGGCAAGGATTAGTCAGTCACATTGGGCAGATGGGGAAATCAAGGTTCAGACTAAGAAACCACTGTTCTAAGAGCCTCAGTTCGAAGGCACAGAGCTTCCAAATAGTTTCAAGGTGTGTCCTCTTACTGACCATGAGCAGCCTGAGGACAGAGGTGGCATACCCCTGAGCTACCTCACTCTGATCCAGCCTGCAGCTCCGGCCAGCTTAGGGGCCAGCCTCAGTTGGCAGTCTTCTGTGGACTGGGCCAGCAGGTGCCAAGTGCTAGGGGATGTCACCCTGGGATCTGGCTGGGCATCTGGGAGCCAGACAGGTAGAGGAGCAGCAGAAGTGTACTTGGGGGTAGAGTGGGGAACTCATTCTCATCTAATCCATTGTCCCACATGATCCAAAGCTCTGAGTGTGGGCGATGCAAAGGAAACAGAGGGGATATGGGCAAAGCCTGGCTATTGGTTCCTCCCACAGTTCTCTCAGGGGCTCAGCATCAGACAGATCTGGTGCAGGCCCCTGCTCAGCCACTGCTTTGAGGTGCCCCCCTTTAACTCTTTAAGATGAAACTTCCTCCTGTGTAAGTGGTATTAACCGCATGGGTCATGTGGGATGGGTGGATTCCATAGACAATGCCTGTGATGACTGTCCCCTCCCTATCCTCACTCTGGGGATCCCCATCCCCCTGGGAGACAGGGGGTCTGGTAACAGCAGAGGTGAGTGCTCCTGTCCCTACAGACCTGGGACCAAACCCAATAATTTCTCTAAGGATCAGCAGTGTTATTAGGCCCTAATAACTTGTGAAGGGCCCGCCTCTAGTACTGAGTTAACATTAGCCGGTATTATCATTACTACACTATTATTCTCATTTTCATAACCCTCATCCCCCTTACAGGCCCCTAAAGCCCTAGACTCACTCTCTTGGGGCTGGGGCTGGGGGGACGAGGCTGTTCTGCTAGGGCAGAGCCTTACACCCGCCAGTCCTGTGACCTTGTTCACCTTGCCAGTCTCAATTTGCTCATCTGTATAATGGAATTCCAACGAAGCCTCCCCTCTCAATTCCACCCTGAGCTTTGTGGAGCAAGGAGACAGAGCACTCTGCAGTAAAGATGCAAGTCATCAGGCAAGCTCTGAGCCAAGCCTAAAACCTGGAGTTATTTTCATTTGTGCGTTTGGTGAATACCGCAGGGAAGTGCTGCCTGACTCACAGGAGCCTGGCAGCCTGTAGCTGCCACCCAAATGTCGGGTGAGGTGGAGGGAGGTTAAGTGGGTGGACAGCATCAGGCTGGGTCCCAAAGCGCCGGGGCTAGCAGCAGCCTCAGTTTCCCAGTCGGAGAGCTGGGGCACCGGTTGCTCCCGGGCCCGGGGGCGGGGCGGGGCGGGGCTGTTGGCGACGCGGCGGCCTGGGGTGATGCCGACGCCCCGCCCCTACGGGCGGGCCTGGGAGTCTTAACGCGCCCCCGCGCGACACCCGGCCTTGGCCGCTGCCGGTCTCTGCCTTAGCCACCGCGCTACCTCCGAGTCTCCGCGTCCTCCAGCCTCCTGCTCACCCGCCCGCGCCATGGAGGGCTACCATAAGCCTGACCAGCAGAAGCTGCAGGCCCTGAAGGACACAGCCAACCGCCTGCGCATCAGTTCTATCCAGGCCACCACAGCTGCCGGCTCGGGGTGAGCGTGGGGCCGGGGAGAGGGCGCCGGGCCCGGCGAGGCTCAGGTTAGGGTGGGGGAGCCGTTTTCGGACGCCGCGGGCCCTCCAGCTCCGTGCGGCGCTGCACGATGCCACCACGAAGGAGGCGGCCAGAGCCAGGTCAGGTGGTGGAGACGCGCGCCTTGCAGGACCCTGGCCCGAGGCACCTTCCGCTCGGCTGCGCCGCGCCGCGCCCTCTCAGCCCAGCTTCCGCCTGGTGGGCCTCGGCTCCCTGTGCGCCTCAGGCTGTTATCTCTGCCCTCACAAGAGTCCAGCTACCCGGCTGCGCTATGCGGCAGAGGACGTGCGGCTTGTGAACGGCGCAGTCCCCTCTGTGGCCATGCCGGGAAGGCCACCATAATTGTGCTTTCGCAGAGCGCCAGGCCTTGTGCCGTGCGCCCTATACGCGTGGCCCCCTAGACCCCTTCCATGTCCTGTGTGGGGAACCCGAAGCTCAGAGTCAGTTTCCCAAGGCCCCACACGGAGAGAGCTGGTATTTGAACCCGAGCTCCCCAACTCGGGAGCGCAGGGTTTAACCCCTCATCTTGCAGGGAGGCTCTGGGCCCGGCCTTTTCCCCATCTCACTTGCCCTCCCTTTGCCATCTCACATTCCTGCTACCCTTGGGTTGGGGTCTCAGTTTGTAGCAGGGGACTGCTGAGACACCGTGCTGCTGAGTGGGATGGGAGAGGGGAGGAAGGCGGCCACGTGGATGCAGAACCTTGGCACCTGGTGTGAAGGGGACGTCTTAGATCTGACCTGAGGCGGGAGGTGGGGTTAGGGATTGGGGAGGGGAGACTTGGAAGGCTAAGAGAACCAAGGGCCTAGTCCTAGGGCCTCAGCGGTTGGAATGCAGTCTTGGGCAGGGCCAGCAGCCAGGTGCACTTTTCCCAGGGCAGAGACTGAGGCATCCTCTCCCAGTATTCTTTCCGGGTCAGCTCTCTGACTCAGAAAGTGGAGACAGACTGTTGCTGATTCCAGGAAGCTTCCACTGGAAGGTGGCTGGTAGCAGGGACAGTGATAGTAACAGGGGCCACTGTACAGCTGGAGGTGTCCAGTGGGGTAGTTAAGGTCAGATTCTGTCTCCTACTCTGAAATGCAACTAGTAGTAGCTCCTACACACTGGGCAGTTTCAAGGATGCCAGCCCCTCCTTCCCTTGGGGCCTGGTGTGAGAAGGAAGAGACAATGTACTGGGTTTATGAAATGTATTTGGGGCCTGGATTAGGCAGTGATTTCCAAGAATCTTCCCAAAGCTGTGTACTTATAACAAAGACAAGATTCTAGCTTCTGGCCAGTTTCATACAGGCTACATTATTAATAAGTAAATAATTTTTGACCAGCAGGGTGGGTCTGCACTAACCCTTTCAACTTGAAGACACCCAGTTCTCAGAAGAAGGGATTAGCGCTCTCTTGGCAAGCCCTTTCCTTTCCACCCCACCCGCTTGCACACTTCGGACCTGTTACCTCTTTTGGGCTTATATTAGTTCTACCTACTGTGTGGGAGCTCCTGCCCAGGCAGGAACCCTGCTTACTCTCCATGCCCCCTCCCGCAGCCTGACACACAGTATGTCTGCACACCCTGTATTGCTTGTTGGGTAGTACATTTCCCCTTCCCTTGTCCATTTCAGGGAGTGATTCACCCTGCAGGGCTTTGTTGAGCCATACTGTGTGATAGGAGCTATCTAGCCAGGCTCCTGGGGGTCTAGCTGGAGAAACACAGCAGTTACCCAACTAAATAGTGTTATACACCTGAGCATCTTACAGAGCCAGATGAGACCTGCAGACAGTTACAGCGTTACTGAGCCAAATAGATATCACTGGTTTGACACAGCATCCTTTATTGCTAATATTGTTTCATGCATTCTGAGAATAACCTTATGAGATAGATGCTATTACAAACACACTTATAGATGAGAAAACTGAGGTTAGTGTGTTAAGTGACTTGCCGGAGCTGATCATTGGTGGTGGTTCCACACTGCCCAGTGAGGGGCTTGCATTAGGAAGACTTCTTGGGCAGCCAGGAGAATGGAGAGAAATTGGAAATGGGGAGATCAGGTGCACTGATGGCAGGTATCAGTTGGTTTGAAGGCACTTTCAGAGAAATGAAACATTAGTATCTATTGGGGGCTCCCAAAGGGAGGGGGTATCCAGTGGGTCGCCTGGGTCTTTGTTAGGTAGTTAAACTGATTTCAATGGAGGGAAAAGATACTGTATGTAGCAACAGACTTTATCGCCAGATTTACATTGTAATGTCTTAGGGAGGAACTCACTGAACTCAAAGTATCCATTTGTAAGAAGGAGAAAAAGTATAAAATACCTGGTGATTCCTGCATGTTTGTGAGTATGTGTAAAAGATAAAGGAAAGAAACACTTAGAGAAAACTTATTTTTCAGAAGGAAGTAACATTGCTATGCAACCCCTGTCACAAGAGGTTTTGAAAGATGTGTGCCAAGAACTATGAGTGTGCACAAAAGTAGTTTTGGAAGACTTGAGGTAAGGGCTGTGTTCCAGTCCCTGGACATTTGCTTTAAATTTGCTCTTCCCTCACCACAGTGGGTGAGTTCCATCAGGTGAAGACCCAATCCTGATGCCTTGGCCCAAGCCGGTTCCAAAGTGACCATCCTTTCTAGGGGAGCTTGCATCCCTGGTGGTGAAACAGCACTTTGGTCAAGTCTTTTCATGGTCACCCACACAGGCTAGATTCAGTGAGGACCCAAGTTATAGGGTTTAGAATTCAGTGAGGTCCCGATTTCTTGGCTTTCCCATTCCTTTGCCATCACTGACCCCTTGTCAGGGGACCTCACCAAGCCCCAGGGAGTGAGGACACTGGCTTCTGTGTCAGGGGAGCTGAGGGACAGAGGGCTCTTTATGGAGGCAGCACCCACAGTGGCCAGAGCTGCTCTGGGGTCATCTCCTTCCACGTGCTAAGGAAACTATGGCAAGAGTCCAGTTCACCCAGCCTTTAAAAAAATAAAACCCACTGACCTTACCAGAAGGGACCTGGCTGCTGAGGCTGGTGGTAACAATTTCATAGTTCGCAATGACCAGGGCTAGGCTATGGTATTATACAAACAGTGCTAGGTGTCATCTGAGGATAGTCAGGCCTAAATCAGGGAAGCGCAGGCTGTGCTTTTAACATGTCCCCAGGGCTCTGTCCCACAGCGTTGGGGAGGATACTTGGGTGCTAATGTCTAGCCAGGTCTGACTAGTGGGCACAAGGAGATAGGATTCCAACTCTGGCTCCAGCTCCCTTCAGAGCAGCTGTGCCCTTGTCCAAAAGGCCCTTCCCATCCAGGACCTCAGTCACCCCATCTTTAAGGGAAGAGTTCTTAGGTGGTTTCCAAACTGGGTCGCTCAGGAGTGTGACAGGGAGCTCTGGGGTCCTACCCACTGCTATTGTAGGTTTAACATCCTGGTGGTCCATGTGACTTTAGTGGCTGGAAATACATCTCCGTACCCAGCTCTGGCATTCGAATCTGCTTTGGCTGAGTGCCTAGAGGGCCCCTTCATGGCCTAGGCCCCTTCAGGTTTCTGGCCTCTCTGGGAAGAATACCACATCAAGGCCTGCTTCTCTCATTGAGCTGCCTTCCACCCAGTCTGGCCCTGTCTGAGGCAAAAGTGAAGCTGGTTGAGGTTGCCCCAGCAGCAGCAATTTCCCAACCCGGTGTGAAGACACCTGACTGTCCTGACATGTCTCAAGTGTTCTGCCCAAGTGACTCTAACTCGGCAGGGCTGATGATCAATGTTTCTCGAAGCTGGAAACCAGGTGCAGTCCCTGGTTAGGATCTGGCTGAGACATTCTCATAGTTTCCTGTGTGCTGACCACACTTTGGCCCTATCACAGCTCTTACCCCTGGACTTGGCTTCTTTTAGGCAAGGCTGTTGCCACTAGATTCTGGACCCACAAAATCAGGAACTCCCTTATTGCCACAGACCAGAGCTATTTGCCCTGAACGACTGTTCTCTTGCCCTGAACGGTGAGGCAGAGTCCACTCAGAGGAATGGACTTCTGTGAGCTGGAGCGATTCCACCAGCAAGTGGGTCTGGCTGACCCGGCCCACACAGTTTAGGCTTCTTGCTCAGAAGTCAGTTGCACTCATGGGCTGGATGTTACAATAAGTTTTAGTGAATTTACCACATCCTTTTTTTTTTTTTTTTATTTTTTTTATGGTGACATTTGTTAACGAAATCCAATAAGTTTCAGCTGCACACTTTAACAGTAAGGCATATATATATGTTTATCTGTGTGTTCACCTCCCATAGTTAGATTTCTTTCTGTCATCACATATGAATTTACCACATCTAATTTTAGGATACTTCCTCACTCCTAAAAGACCCCTTCTGCTTGTTTGCTGTCATTCTCCATTTCTACCTCCATTCCCAGCTCCCAGGCAACCATAATCTCCTTTCTGTCTATAAATTTAACTCTTCTGGACATTTCATATAAATGGAATCATGCAGAATGAGATCTTTGAGGTCTGGCTTCTTTGACTTAGCATGATCTTTATAAGGTCATTCATGTTATAGCATGAATCAGTACTTCATTTCTTTTTCTTGTTGAATATTCCATTGTGTGGATTTACCACATTTTTGTTAATCCAGTCATCAGCTTTTCACAGTATCTTGCTCTTGCCCTAGCTCTTCTGATGGCAGACTGTGTGACCTTGGGCAAGTCACTTCCCTTCTGTGGAACTTAGAGGTAAGAGATCCCATCCTCAAAATGAGGAATAAGGTAGGCCTCATTTCTGATGTCAAGAGCTAGTATTTTACTGAGCAATTGCCGTTTTCTTATGCACTGTGCCAAGCTCTTTCTCATTCAGTCAGATTCTGTTAATATCCCTATTTTACAATGAGGAAACTGAAGCTCAAAGAGCTCACACTTTGCGTCTTAGAGCCAGGATACATTTATTCATTTGTGAACTTTGCGCCAAGCACCGAAAGGACACAGCAGTTAAAAGGCTCAAAATCTCTGCCCTCTTGGAGCAAATAAATAGTTACATAATGTCAGGTGGTGGCAAGTATAAGAGGAGATGAAGAAGTATTTTAGGTAGTGTGGTCAGGGAGGGCTTCTCAGAGGAGACAACATGGGGCAGAGCTCGGAAGAAACTTTCTGAGGTGTGGAGGCAGAGTCTTTCCTGGCAGGAGCCAGCTAGAGCACTTCGGGGAACAGAAAGAACAAGGACTGCTTCTGAAGTTCACTTCCGCTCTGGCATCCTGGTACTCTCACCTGAGTATGAGTTGTTCTTTTTTTTTTTAAATATATGCATAAAAAACAATATACTGTACATATGTTATAATGAACCCGTATGTACCCACCACCAGGCTTAAGAACTAGGACATTACAGTACTTGAGGAATTCCTGTGTGTCCCTCCTCCCCTCCGCAAGGACGATACCCTGAATTTTGCGTTATCATTCCGTTGTTTTCCTTATAGTTTTATAACATTTGTTTATATTCATAAACAGTGTTCTTTTTTGCTGTACAGATCTTTCTGTAGTGTGCTTCGTTCACATGCTATATTTGTGAGTTGGTGCTGATGTTGGATCTGTGTAGTTCGTTTATTCTCACTGCTGCATACTATTTATCATATGAATATATTGTGTTTTATCTATTCTGTTGATGGGCCATGTGGGTGGATTCCAGATCTGGCTGTAGCAAACAATGCCGGGCCCTCCCCTGTGTGTTTCATAGAACTTGTGTACATTTCGCTGTGGACGTGGTCTGGTGAACAGAGTTGCTGTGCGTCTGCAGCTACTGACTCGGTTTCTTTTTAATGATTAGAAGATCACTCAAGTTTTCTATTTTTCAGGTCAGTTTTGGTGAATTATTTCTCCCTAGACATTTTCCCGTTTTCACATTTTGTTGCCTCGTCACTCAGTATTTTATCATCC
>NW_011889118.1:1449346-1497692 GCF_000151845.1 Pteropus vampyrus
TTCTATTTTTCAGGTCAGTTTTGGTGAATTATTTCTCCCTAGACATTTTCCCGTTTTCACATTTTGTTGCCTCGTCACTCAGTATTTTATCATCCATTCTTATTTGCTCCTTCAATTTCTAGTATTGCCCCTCTCTTTTCCTGGATTCTGCCTTATCAGAAGTTTGCCTGATTTTTGATCCTCTTTTAAAGTTTTTTTTTTTTAAAGAATTAACTCTTGGCCTTGTTTAAATATTGTATATAGCTTCTTATTTCATAAATTTCTGCTTTTTAATTTTTTTCTACTGTCTTTGAGCTCACTTCATTTTTCTAATTTTCGAGTTAGATCTTAGCTAATGGTTTTCCACTCCTGTATTTACTTTCTTACGATTTATTTAGGCCTAGCTCTAAGCTCTCAGCATCACCTTCATAGATTGAACTACTTGGCATCCTAAGTGAACTGTTCAAGCCAAGGCAGAGTTTTCAAACAAACTCGTAACTCCCATGCATCTCTCTGGTAAAGTACCCAGCAGCTCCCCTACCCTCACCCCAACCCTCACCTGTATCTAGCCAGTGTGTGACATACACAGCACCCTGGACTGGGGCCTCCACCTGCAGTTGCTCCCGCCCACCCACTGGCCCCAGGGGAGGACAGAGAGGACAAGAAAAGCTCAGGCCCTGAGTCTGTACATGCAATACATTTTTGGCCTGAAGGTCCTCTAATAGGTTGCATTTAAGTGTAACTGTGTCTCCTGTTTGCTTAGCACTACAGTTAACAGAGCTCTGTCTCAATCCATGGCTCATTTCTTTCTATCTGCCCTATGGTTAGGGTTTGGCAGGGGGTGGGCAGTGGTCACATTCCCAGCCCATCAATAAGAAGATGGAGGCACTGAGAGGTTTGGCATCTGGTCCTCCAGCAGATGGTTACTTTTTGAATGCATTATCTTACTGGGACTCTTAGACACCCTGCCCTCCCCCCACCCCCCGCCACCCCCACCACCGCCCAGCATCCCCACTTACAAGTTAAGAAGCTGAGCCTCAGGGAGGTGAAACACTTAAGTCACATAGCCTATATCCCTACCCAGGACACTTTTCAAAGGGAGATCCATGAAAGCTCTGGGATAGAATGGGGTGGATACTTGGCCCCTAAGGACCTATTATTATAGGTAAGTGTGAAGACAGGGCCAGCAGGCTAACCCCTCATAGGCCTACCAAGAAAAGGTTAAAATCAACTAATTTTCAACTTCTGGTGTCTCTTCATGGCTACCCTCCCTCCACATCCACTGGGGGCCTGGGCATGCTTCTGCCACATGCAGAAGGTGCTTGTGCCATGGCATTTATCTCTGATGCCCTTCTTGGTAGTCAGGTGGGAACGTCACCCTGGGATCACAAGGGGGACAAGGCAGGCAGAGTCCCTGCACCCTTCTTTCCCCTCAGAGCAGTTTGGCCCACTATCCACCTACATCTTTCTTCCACTCCTTTCATTGCAGGGTCAAGACTTTTGAAACAGGATTCCTCAGGGACAGGATTGCCCTTGGAGGTGGGAAGGACATGAGGTCAGACTAACTGGTGTTGACCGGGATGTCCTCCAGCTGAAGTTTGGCACTGAGGACAAGGGATTTGGGTCCCTGCCAGGCAGAGAAAGGTTTCTCGTTTACATTTCCTCACCTCCCTCTTTCAGGTCTAGTGTCTTTTCCCCATGACCAGGAGCTCATAGAAATGGTTAAGTATAAGATGATTGTGTGCTGGGAATGTGGGTACTAAACCAGCATGGACAGTTCTGGGTTTCTCTACTAATGCGTCTGCGCTGGGAGTGACTCACCCCTAACCCGGTGTGGAGGGGGTGGGGGAAGTGACTGGCAAGGGAAGAGGGAGGCGTGTGTGAACTCCAGATGTTGCATGTGCCCTTAGGTTTGGCGCTGGGTGTGTTTTAGCGTGAGGACCTCAAAGGGCAGCATCAGAGAGCTGCGCTGAGCTGCATGGAGGAGTAGTGGGGAGGCATGTTTCGTCATGCTGACATCTGAACAAAACTGGGACTAAGGGCTTCAGTTAGGGTTAGGCAAGGGTTACAGCATGTCCCAGCAGGAACCCCAACCTCTGGTCCCATTCCTGGGGGAAGTGCCTGGATAAATCAAGTGGGTCCTAAGAGACCTAAACAAGTCTCACTTCTAGGATGTAATGCTTATACTTTGTATCATTATTTGTAGAAGTTGAGATCTTGTGTTTTGCCTTTTAAATTATGCACAAAAGCATGGTTCCTAGTGGCTACACTAGGGCTCAAAATGCCCATTTAGAAAGCTACCAAGTAGCCCAATGATGCTGTTGGAGAGTCTGAAGCCCAGGTTTTCAGACTATGAGCCCCATGAGGCTGGGAGATTTGTGATAATTCCATAAGCCTCAATCCCTTACTCCTTGCCCATGCCCTCAGGACTAGCACCCCTGGGTTCTGGGAGGACAGAGTGCCCCTCGCAAGTAAGTAAGCAGAGTCCTGGACAATTGCACCAGAATGTGACTTACTGGTCAGTCACAGAGGGGCCACTGCTCCTCAGCTGCTGAATCCTCGTAATTGCTGCTAGGAGCCATGAGGCCAGAACTGGGCTTGACCCAGCACCAACCACTCCCCAGCCACGGTGTTGCTTGGGTCTGTGCTGTACATAGTCTCTGGGCCCTTCTTTCTTACTCTAGTCCAGCACAGAAATTTTTCAGTTGTATGACTAAAGATCTGGACTATTGGCCCTGGGAGAGTACCACCCCCATGCCACCAGCAGTGTCCTCCTTGAGTACGTGGCTATCTGGCTCCTTGCGGCACATACCCTCGGGTCCCTGTGCCTGGGCTGGGTGAGCCCTGTAGGTCAGCATGTGATGCGCGTGTTTCTTTCCTGGGCCACAGCCACCCCACGTCATGCTGCAGCGCCGCGGAGATCATGGCTGTCCTCTTTTTCCACGCCATGCGCTACAAGCCCCAGGACCCCCGGAACCCTCACAACGACCGCTTTGTGCTCTCCAAGGTAGGAGCCCAGCCTGCTACCCTTCACCTGGGGCTGGATGTCATGTGGGCCCTGGATGGGTGAGAAGATGCTGGCAGTGAGCCATCTCCAGCCTTCTCCCCCAAGGCTCCTTCTGTGCCGACCTAGCTGGTAAACTTAACCTGAGTTAAGGAATAAATGACTGAATTAATAGGGGACAATGGAAATAACCTGCCATGTGTTTTGCCCATTTGGTGTTGATATGCAAGACTCGCGTCCAGGCCTGGGTACGGCTTTGTGGCTTTCTGCACGCGTCTTTCTGTGCTGTGCCAGCACCCCTAGACCACAGCTTTCCCCTTCAGAAGTGGTAGTTCATTGCAGCAGGGTTTGGGATGGAGCATCCCGTCCTACGCCACCCACGGGAGAATCACAGCCACAAACTATGCTACGAACTCTTGAAATCCACCTGTACCCAGGCCTGGCTCTGTGGCTTCTGGTCTCTTGGAGCAGGCATGAAAGCTTAGAAGTCTGTCCAAGTCCACTCACATGCCAGAAACCAAGGATTAGGGCAGCTGGCTGCCTGCTGGGGTTTTGGCTTCGGCAAGCCTCACAGCTGTGCTCCCCCTGCACCTGTCCTAGGGCCCGCTTGGCCTTGGCTATGGGAATTTCAGGCTAGAGAAGGATGAAAGGAAGGGAAGTGGCCTCACTTGCTTCCTCCCCTGAAATGGATACCCCGTCCCACAGGCTTAGCCAGGCCTCAGGTTTCAGTGTGAAGTGGGAACAGACCCCCAGTATCAGCTCCCGCTCTGACCACTCCCTCCACCATCCATCCCTTGGCAGGGCCACGCAGCTCCCATCCTGTATGCAGTCTGGGCTGAGGCCGGCTTCCTACCCGAGGCAGAGCTGCTGAACCTGAGGAAGATCAGCTCTGACTTGGATGGGCACCCTGTCCCGGTAAGTGCACCCTGCCAGGATCCGCACAGGCCTCTATCTCCACTTCCTGTTTCCCAAGGCATGCTGGAAGGCGGGCAGGGGTGCCCACTGAGAAGCCAAGGGTGTCAAAAGGTGGAAGGTGGAGAAAGGCACCAAACTGAGGAAGGAAAGAAGTGGGTGTTTTGGGGACTCACTCTCTTCACCCCAAGCTGGTGAAGAGTGAGGCCTTTCGAGGCCCCAGCCTAGGGTTCTCTGTGTCAGCTGCAGAGACAGCCTCTCCCCAAGCACCAAACACCCAGCTTCCCTTCCCCTCCGGGCCTCCCTGGCGATACAGACACAGAACAGGAGTTCACCAGGGTGTCAATACAGGATCACAGGATACTGGTGATGCCCCAGGAAAGGGGCCCAGTTTGCCCCTGTACCTGTTTGGAGTTCATGGATTACCATAGAAACTATCAAACACACTCCCCCCACACACCCCAATCTGGGTACCCACTAGGGCCAAATGTTCTGTCAATTTTGTCATGAATTCTCCTAGTCACTGTGAGGTGGGTGACATGGGCTCCATTTACAGATGAGGGAATGGAGGCCCAAAGAGGTTCTAGTCCCTGGCCCGAAGTCACACAGCTCCTTGGTGGGCAGAGCTGGTATTTGAACCACACCCACAGTTACTGCTGTATGGGAATGAGAAATTACACTGGTTAGAGGCTGCCCTGGGGCTGTGCCTTCTGCAGACCCAGCCAGCACTGCTAAGTCTAGGTGGGAATGTGGCTGGCCCTCAAGTCCAGGCTCCTGGGAAGTGAGCTGCTTCCATCTTTCCCCCATGAGTAACTATGGCCCTCTGTTATGACAGAAACAAGCTTTCACCGATGTGGCCACTGGCTCACTGGGCCAGGGCCTTGGAGCCGCTTGTGGGATGGCTTACACAGGCAAATACTTCGACAAAGCCAGGTAACACTCCCACTCCCCACCCCCACCCTGGATAGTTCGGGGAGGGATTCAGCCCCTCTTGCCTGAGCAGGAGCTGAGTTAACAGTGCGTAATACCGTGGCCAGCTCCCTTTTCAGATGAGGAAATAGGCTCAAAAGAGTAATGGGACCTGCCCAGTGTCCCTTGATAGTAACTGGCAAAACCAGGTGTGAACCCAGAGCCCATGCTCCTGACCATGTGCTCTTTAGCCAGAGTGCTTTGGCTGATGAGTTCCTGTGTCGCCCTCAAGCGTGGCTCTTGGACCCCAGAAGTCTCAGCAGGCCCTGTCCCCCAATATCTGACTAAGTATCAGGCTGAGGTGTTTATATCTTTGGAAAGAAGACTGTTCTAGAGGGCTCGGGACATCCCTAAGCCCCACCTGTCAGCTAGAGAGGACACAAACATTGGAGAGATTGACCTTATCATAGACCTTTCTGCTCCAGTGCCTGGTAGTTTGGAGAACCTCTTGAGGCAAATTTCAGCCACAAGACTGGCAACTGTGGCCCTGTTTGGCCTGCAGACAGGTCTCTGTTGCGGGGAGAGGAAGAATGTTGGCTACAGGCTTTAAGGAAAGCACTTGTCAAATGGTTTCTTCATGCCATTCCCTTTTGGGGCCCTGTACTTGGTGCTCAGGGCTTTATAGGGTTTCACCTTAATAAGCAAGCACCCTTTACGGCTGAGTGGTGGCATAAGTATAGCTACCCCTTCCACAGATGGGGAGACTGAGGTAAGATACTCACCTAGTGGTGGAGGTAGGATTTGAATCTATTCAGTCTCCAGGCTCTTCTGAAGGGCCTAAAGGAAGCAAAGGTTTGGGAAGCTCTGTGAGTAGGAAGCTTCCTGGAAGAGGGGCTGATGGAACCCTGCCTGCAGGTGGCAGGAAGGGCCTCGCTGTGTGGCCCTGGCTTCCCCAGTGTCCTACAGTCCACCCCACTGGCATGAGAAGGGCTACAGCCAGGGCGGTAAGTGGGGAGTGGTGGTGACTTCAGGCCCACCGAAGACAGGTGGCTTCAGGGAGCCTGACTGGAAGCTACACTGCAATGAGCACCTACTGTGTGCAGGGGAAGGGGCTTCAGAGACTGCTTTCCAGGAGGTGAGCCGAGGCTGTGAGGTGTCCCAGACCTCTCAGGCCAGTGTCACCTGCCAGCACACGTTTGCCTTCTTCAGTCCCTCACTGGGCTTTGGGGCCAGGCCCAGCTATACCCAGAAGTGATTCACTGTGAAGTGAGGAAAGTCACAAAGAATGGGGTGTATGTTTAATAGTATTTTATTTGGCACAGAACCAGAGATGTGAGTTAATTAGTACCTACAGTTGCTTGAAGTAATTCCCTGTGAAGGGTCGTTTCCTGACCCTAACATAATGGAACAAGCCAGTGTATGGAGAAGGAGTTTAACTCCCTAACTCCCGTTCCCAGCGGCTGGGGTTGGCTAAGGTTTAGAGCCTGGGCCCCCCTGGGGAGGGGAGTGGCAGAGGCATCAAGAGAATTATCAGGCCATGCCAGGCTCCAGGAAGTAGTGTCATGATAGAGCAGATCCAACCTTCAGGCATGTCCCCCAGCCAGCAACAGGGAGTGTACAGCAAATTGGCTCACTTTTATATCTCTTTTATCTACTCATTTGAAATATACAGAATAGCATTAAAAAGAAATTAACATTTTCTTTATGATTAACCACTCCCCTATTTAAATCTCACTTAATGTATCATTTCCTCCATGTTATCATGAGAAGAAACTTAGAAATTTGGAATCCTAATATTTATACACATTTACATTCCTCTTTTTAGAAAAACCTAAACATCATGAACATTTTCTCATGTTGTAACTGTCAGGAGCTAGTTTTAGTGATTACATGATGTTCTGTTTTATGGATCTGCTGCAACCAGTTTACACAGTCCTCTGTGTTTGGACGTTTCAGGAAGTTTTCAGACACCTCTGCAACAAACTTTGCCCCCCTGTTTAGGGTCCCTTCTCTTCACGTTAGTTCATGACTGGACACTTGCAGCCCCGACCCCTGCCCCCTACCCCCCCCCCCACCTTAAATCTAACAGCTTTGGGCAATTCAGAGCCTCAGGGTGAGCCCCGGCTTCTGTGGGGCCCCTTTGATAATAAGCCTCCCTAGTATTTGCTCAGGACCCCAGGACACCCTCCTGACCTGAGCTTACTGGCCCCAAAGAGGCAGGTCTCAAAGGCTGAGGTGCTGGCACTCTGCTTTTAGCCCCAATCTAACTTCCTTGGAAGTGGTGTACGCTTGGGAAGGCAGCCAGTCCGCTTCCTTGGAATTGCTTTCTGGGGAGGTCCAGTTCCCTAGAGTCCTCTCTGGCTCAGCTGCATTAAGCTGGTCACTTTTGGGAGCTGTTGTGCTAGACCCAAGCCCTCCAGGGTCCCTGGACTTCCTTGCACCCTGCAGGATGCAGCTTCGGATAAGCCTCTGAGTGTGGGGCCTGGGAACTTCTCCTGGCCAGGAAACCAGTGGTCTGGCCTGTCAGAGGTCACAGAAGGGAAGGAAGCCAGAGCCTTCCCTGACCTGCTGGCCTGCTGAGGTGCTGAGTCATGCTGACAGCACCATGGCTGTCCCCAGCCCTTCTCCAGCTCCCTTTGCTTTAGCCCTACAACAAGGAGGCCTGGAGGCCCCAACTGCTCAGGTGCAGCCAGCTCTTAGGCCACAGCTCCAGAGCTATATCCTTCTGCAGCAGCAGGGCAGTGCATCCCCTCTGAGCCCACATCCAGGCACCAGCCTCGCTCTTTGGGCAGAAGAAAGGGGAGTCTCCAAGTCCTGCAGCTTCTCCTCCTGCGTGCATTTCTAGACATCAAGGAGTGGACAGTCTGGGCTGAGTAGTCACATCTGTTTGAATCTCTGTTCAGCTACTCCCCCCACTACACATGACCTTCAGACAAGTCCCTTGACCTTTCAACTTGTTTCCTTTTCTGTGTGTTTTAGGAATAAAATTCCACTTACCTCCCTACCTCCCTCAGAGGGTCACTCAGCACAGGGCCCAGCACCCTGCCATAGCCCCTAGGAGCCCCTCAATGCCACATGCCAGCCCATGAATGGGGTTCTTATTTCTATACCTGTGACTGCTGCCCCTCAGCCATCCCCTCACATCTGAGGGGATGGTAATGTGGGGGTGGGTTGTCAGTTCCTGAACTGGTCTCCCTGACTCTAGCCTCAACTCCCAGGGTTTACTTTTCCCTGGGGCCAGTGTTCTTTTTGCCATGTCATACCACCTTTGAAACAATCACAGTTGCCTGTGTTGAGGGCAGGAGAAGGCCCAGGCCCAGCCCCAGCCCCAGCCCCAGCTCCAGCTCCAGTCTTAGGCAAGGACCAACATCGGTCCACTAGGGAGAGTTCATCCTGTGAGGCCACGAGCCCAGTTCTCGAGTCCTCTCATTAGTTAATGCTCATTCCTCACCTGAGGCCTCTTCCCCTAGAGTGCTGCCTGGCACTCGTCACAGCTGCCCCAGCCCAGCTCCTTGGAGCAGGAAGGGTCTCTTTCCCTCCGGCCCACCCAGAGAGTCCCAGGGCTCCCCCAACAATCCTGATTTGGGGGAGGGTAGAAGGAAGTGGGCACATCCCTGCAGCAGGCAATTCAAGCCCCTGCAGCCGGCCGTGAGCAGTTAGCCCCGACGAACATTCATTTTCCTTGTGTCCTGACGACCCCTGAGCCCCCGGATCTTCTGACCAGATTGCTGTCATCTTGGAGCTCTGTTTCTTGGGAGCCAGTACTTTCTGGAGCTCTTGACCGCTTCCTTCACAGCCATGTCCTCAGGGTGTGGGCTTGGGGTGGACATCAGGGAGCTGATGGCACCCTTGCACATCATGTGTGGCTGCTGCTTCACCCAGAGGTCAGGCTCCTTGGGAGGGTCAGGCCAGGAGCACAGTGACCCAGGTGAGAGGTGCCAGCCTCACGCCCACTCCCCACATCTGCAGCTACCGTGTCTATTGCATGTTGGGAGATGGGGAGATGTCGGAGGGCTCTGTGTGGGAGGCCATGGCCTTCGCCGGCATCTACAAGCTGGACAACCTCGTCGCCATTCTTGACATCAACCGCCTGGGCCAGAGTGACCCTGCCCCGCTGCAGCACCAGTTGGATGTCTACCAGAAGCGTTGCGAGGCCTTCGGGTATGTACAAGGCTGTGGCCTGAGCACCCTCACAGCATGGGAGCCATCTGTGCTAGAAGCTGGGCAGGTACGAGGGCTGAAGCCAGAGGCTAATGAGTCTCCCTTTTTCAGGGTTTGACTCACAATTTCAGACTTTGGGTATTTGGACTTAAAGTAGCAGCCCAGGCTACCTCATGAATTTGTAGGCTAAGGCCCACTTCTGAGTTCCTTTGTCTGTGTGGTTGTGTGGCATCCTAATTCTCAGAGCTTTTACATAACGTTCTCTCACACATCCTCACTTGTTCTTGAGGGAGGGGGAGGAGGTGTACACAGTGTGAACCAAGTTTGCTCAGTGAGGCTAAGGGACACATAGGGGTTTGAACATAAGTCAGGTGGCTGCCTCCTGTGCCCAGCCCCAGCCAGCCTGTGGAAGAGGAACAGTACCCCTTCCTAGTGAGATGGGAGAAACAGTTTTCAGACTACCCCCTGGGCCTTGAAAGTTGTGAATTCAGAGTCACGTGTTACAAAACAGGAAGGTCCATCTGGGTGGGTGTCAGCCAGAGGGGCCCTCACCTCAGTGTCCCTCCCCTGCCCCAGATAAAAGCTGCTCTGCAGTTAGGGCTCCAAGATACCCAGGTTCCAGGCTCAGCCTCGGTTGAGAAGACTGTGGAGGACTCTGGCCTGTAGTTCTGCAGGGCCCTGAGGGCCAAGGGCCCTTTGTAGATGAGTCAGTGACCAGGGAAGGTCGAGATAGACTTGCAATACCAATTACACAGGCTGACCTTATAGAGAGAGAAAGTAAAGAGAGCAAGTATCCTGTTAGGCAGAAGAGGAAACAGCCATAAAGTACTTCAAGGACTTCGCCAAGGCCACATCAGGCTGGGGAGTTGAGTATATGACCCTGACAGCTAGGTCTGTGTCTATATAACCCTGTAGCTCTGAAGGCAGATTCCTTAAGTCCTGGCTCTGTCACTAACTTGCTTTGTGACAGGTGATTCTACCTTCAGCATCTCAGTTTACTTGTCTGTAAAGTGGAGGTGGTAACAGCTCCCCCTGTTGTAGTGAGACACATGGGTCGTGTGTTGTGCTTGGCCCAGTGCCTACAGAGTACATGTTAGCTGCTATTTTCATTATTAATGTGCCATAAAGAGTCCTAGAAGGGATTGCCTTAAAGAGAAAGGTTGCCCTGCACTGGCTCCTTCCCCTAGACATTTGACAGCATGGCTCTTTTAAAAATGTTTCCAGCCTACATCCAGCATCTGTGAAGTGATCAAATGTTCCCCTAAATGAAAATTGGGCCAAAAAATTCATCAAATATCTAATAGCAGATTCCAAACCTAGTACATCATCCCAAAAGCAGCTTTCAGTAGGAAATGAATAGGTCAGGAATAAAAGATGCAATAAATGAACTAAGCTTTGAATTACTTAGGAGAGAGGAGGAAAATCTGTTCAGGGAAAACAAGAGGAAGTTAAATAATTTGAAAAGAGAAAATAAAACCCAGATTGGAAACAGGAATGTTTTAGACTTCCTGACTCCTCCAGCTCTTTTCCAGATTGCAGCCGTGCGGTAGAGTGAGGGCAGACCTTCCCTGGGACCCTCCTCAGGGTCCTCGGGCCCCTGGCCCTTGCTCCTCACTCCCACCTCTCTGTCCCCAGCTGGCATGCTATCATCGTGGATGGACATAGCGTGGAGGAACTGTGCAAGGCCTTCGGCCAGGCCAAACACCAGCCAACAGCCATCATTGCCAAGACCTTCAAGGGTCGAGGGATCTCAGGTCTGTTTGCATGAGCCTCCCTCCCCACTCCTACGCTTGGGGCTGGGTTCTGGAGCTGACCGAGAGGGTGGGGTGGGGCATGTCTCTGAGATCTTGTATCTAGGGAAGCACCATCCCTCTGCTGCCATAGCGAGTACACCAGGACTGGGGAACGGGGAGCAAGAGACTGTCCCCTGAAGTGACTCAATGGTCAACATAGCTGAGCCAAGATTCAAACCCAGGTTAGGCTGGCCTTGGCTAAGGGGCATGTGTAGGTAGGAGGAGAGGAGGGGCTTGGGGAAAGCATGTCAGGGAAAGAACCTGGTGTAAGACCATCCCCCATACTCCCTCCTTGGCTGGCACTTCCAGAGCATCCTTGATGGCTCCAGCTGTCTGTCCTGAGCTGAAGGGCCGACAGGGAGCCCTAGGAGAACCTGAAAAGACCTGGGTTTTTCCCTAGAGGTGAGCGAGCAGGACATCTCACGCAGTAGAAAAGTGCTTAGAAGACTGTGTGGGTGGGTCTGGAAGATAGTGGTCGTGTCAGGCATGAGAGCCATGCCGGCTTGTGGCTTTCTAGCCCACAGGTGCGGGCTCCAGACCTTGAGGCTGGGATGGCCTTGACCCATTTTAAAGGTGGGAAAATGGAGCTAGAAGCAGTCGGGAACTTGCTCAGAGACACAGGTAGTCTGTGACACTAGGGGGCCTAACTGCAGGCCCTGGGCCAGCTTTACTGTGGCACATGCCCTGGCTGTCCCCCTGCTTGCCTGGGAGTCACAACTTCCTCTCCCTGTGTGGACTTGGTAATTGAGGACATTCACTGCAATGTAGGAGAAGATGCACGGCTTTGGGAGCCTTTTGGAGGGGGTAAATCTAGGAGAGGATTCTGGGATGTCATGGCCTCAGTGCTGCTGCCTGACACCACCAGATGGGATCTAGAAAGCTTGCAGCTTCTGGGGTCCCTGGAGGTCTGCAGAGCTGCTGGGAGGATCAGTCCTTGGCTCTGCCCAAGCTGAGGTAACCTTGGAGGCGAGGGACATTAACCGTGGAGGTAGTAGAGGGCCCACTCTGTGACTCACTGATGTATCAGGTGACCTTGGCAGTGCTTGCCCTGAGCCACATCCCAGCTCCCCTACTGATGGCCAGGATCCCGACCTGTTCAACAAACTGAGTGTGATTTCTACAGCAGATCCCTCTCTGCAGGCTTGGGCTGGGAAGGCAACAGCGTAGAATGGGACAGGGCAGTCTGCTCATGCCTGTTCCCATTCCTATTCTGTAAGCTGCTGGAGGACTAGGCTAGACATGTGGTGTGGTGTCCTGGTACCAGGACCCTCCTTTCCTCAACTTGTGGTGTCCAGTGCAGGGCCACGCTTGACTGCGATGACACCATTCCTCCCTTTCCACTGGCCTGCCCTCAGTGGTGGAGGGCCGGGTTCCTCTGAGCACCTTCCTGGCCTTCTGGGAGCTTCTGTCTTACCTGGCCCTCTGTCCTCCTATATTGGACCTGCAGGAATAGAAGATAAGGAGTCTTGGCATGGGAAGCCTCTCCCCAAAAACATGGCTGAGCAGATCATCCAGGAAATTCACAGCCAGATCCAAAGCAAAAAGAAGATCTTGGCAACTCCCCCGCAGGAGGACGCCCCCTCGGTAGACATCACCAACATCCGCATGCCCACTCCACCCAGCTACAAAGTCGGGGACAAGGTAAAGTCAGGCCTTGCTTTTCTGGACTAGCTGGGTGGGGTGGCTGTGGTTCTCTGGCTCCCCAAGGCTAGGGCTAAGATGCGACTCTTGGCAGGGAAAGGGAGGAGAGCGATTAGTACAGGGCGAGGAGGAACCCTGAGATGTTGCTCCTGCTAGTTCCTTCATGGAGACAGCCAGTTCTGGAATTATTTACCTGCAGAGACTCAGAGGGCAAGGGACTTGCTCATAGTCACACAGCAAGGTACTGGCTGCTGGGATCAAAGCCACACCTTCTGAGTCTCCCATCCCTGGTCCATCGGGGCCTTGGCCTATGCTCAGGACTCCTTTGTGTCTGGCCTGGCAAAGGCTGGGCAGTCCTGCCCTACTCCAGGGCCCTCCCCTGGGTGAACCCATCAATGCAACTGGCATCAGGCTTTCTGATTCCCACACTTTCAGTGTATTACCATGCATAGTAGGGTGAGTTCACAGACCTGTCACAGGGGAGGGAAAGTGGGGGTGTTAGTACATCTTTTGCAGCTCAGACAGCCCACAGCTTTGCTGAGGACAAAGGACTTCCAAGTTGTTCATTGTAGAAGTTCCTGGCAACCTTACAGAAGTTAAGTTTCCACAGGGTCGTGTGTTACTGGGCTTCCTTTTTCTGTTCCAATTTTCATTCTTTTCTGCTCTAAAAGATGTTACCCCTGAGACTGTGCATGGCTCTAGGCCACACCTCACACATGCCCACAGCAGTGCTCAGCCTTCTCACTCTACTCCACAGATAGCTACCCGCAAGGCCTATGGGCAGGCCCTGGCCAAGCTGGGCCACGCCAGTGACCGCATCATCGCCCTGGATGGGGACACCAAGAATTCCACCTTTTCAGAAATCTTCAAAAAGGAGCACCCAGATCGGTTCATCGAGTGCTACATTGCCGAGCAGAACATGGTGGGTGCCAGGTGTGAGCAGGTAGACACAGGGCTTTGGGGCAGAGGTCTGAGGGGAGCAGGGGCAGGGCCAAAGCCATTTTGCTCCTTTGGGCCGCTACGATGGGAGTGCCAGGTGACTGCTGTGTGCTAGCCCACCCAAATGACTCCAGAATAGCTAGGACCCAGCACTGACCCTTGACTTTGAGTAAATATAATTTGAGGGGGGGATGTGTCATGTCCAGGTGCAAATGTACTGAACGAGTGTGCAAACAGGAGCTGAACAGAGTGCAGGTGCACACAGGAGTACTACATGTAGGCCAGGGGTGGTGAATGGGCTCTCTGGGCACAGGAGGAAGACTTGAATGTGATGGGCCTAGCAGCCAAGTCTGCTGAACCCCTTTTATGCACAAGGTCTAGACTCCTGACATGCACACAGTCGAATAAGCAGCCCCTTGTCAGGAATGATGTTTCGTCCTGTTTTTCGAAATATCTGCTCCTCTTGGCTAAGGACCCTAGCTGGGTCTGCAGGCCTTTACAGATCTCTCTGGAGTCTTCTGGCTTCACAGTTCTTCAGCTGAACCTGAAATTCTCTCTCTGGTTTCTAGCCTTGGCAGCTGGAGGGTCCAGATTAGACTAGCAGGGTTTGTGGGTTGGGGAGGCCCTAGGTGCTAGGGAAGGAGGGCTCACTCATGTCAGCAGTGGGTTTCAGGGCTGTGGAGGCCTCTTCTGAAACCAATTGGTTCTAGCTGATCTGGAACCAAAGGCCGTACTAATTGCTTCTGGGCGAGGGGTTTGGGGCTGGAGCCTCTGTGGGGAGACAGAGGAGATGGGAGGCCTGGTCTCTGCAGAGGCCTTGGGGCTCGTAAGGGAGATTAGTGGTAAGGGGGGGTAGTTGCAGAGGCTGGACCATCCGTGCCCAAACTTAAGTAGCCTGCTCTGTGAAAGGCTTTTTGCTTGTTTCTAGGGGAAAAAAAATTCCCCAGGACAATAATTTTAAGAGAACTTTTGATATGGTTATTTCAAGTTGAAGGATTTCCGTGTTTGGAAACAGACTGTGGAGTACATGCCTGGATAGAAATCAGTTGCATGAGGGGAGGAGAATTAACAGTTACTAGGATGACGACCCTGCCCCCCACCCCTCAAAAGGGGTTCTGGGCTCCTTGGCCACCCTCTCCCTTCTGTACCCCCAGGTGAGCATCGCCGTGGGCTGTGCCACACGCAACAGGGCCATACCCTTCTGCAGCACTTTTGCAGCCTTCTTCACGCGGGCTTTCGACCAGATTCGCATGGCAGCCATCTCCGAGAGCAATGTCAACCTCTGCGGCTCCCACTGCGGTGTGTCCATTGGTGAGTTGAATCGAGGCCAGGATGTTTACAACTGGAGCTTCCCTGGCCTTCTGGACCAGGCGGTGAGGGGAGTCGGGGCCAGGATTCCATTCCACAGATGGGGTCTTACTTCAGCATGTCCTTTCCCACACCACAGGGGAAGACGGTCCCTCTCAGATGGCCCTGGAAGATCTGGCTATGTTTCGATCGGTCCCCATGTCAACTGTCTTTTACCCAAGCGATGGGGTATCTACAGAGAAGGCGGTGGAATTAGCAGCCAATACAAAGGTTAGTCACAGAGCTGTTCCTTTTTCTGCTGGCAGCTAGCTCTTCCCTAGAGGGATAGCAGGGGAGGCCAGCATGCAGGCACAGAGCTGATCATTCACTGCCCCAGAGTGGTATCGCCTGAGCTTGCCCCTGATGTTTATAGTTAGAAGTTAGACTAGGAAGAACAAAATACACACCACCCTTCCTGCCTCATGGCAGACATTGCTAATTGATTATCACACTCTCCGCTGAGAACCCAGGTAGCCCCTGCCAATCTGGCAGTTGATGCCCCTCTGGCCTCCTTGAGTTGGATTCACCAAGACAAAATGAGCTAAGCAACATGGTCCTGACCAAGAGCCGTGCTCCATAGACCAGAGTACCCTGTGGTTCCAGTTCTCTGCCTGAGGGCTAGGGGCATGCCAGATGCACTCTGGGGGAGCAACCCCACTTGGGAGGCCAGTCTTCCTGATGGAAAACTCATTTTCCACCTGGGGCTTGGGGCTGGCAAAGCTTTTGGGTGGCTCTCACTCAGGAGGAGTGTTGGGAGCAGTGCATGCTGCAGAGAACGAGTCCTTTTTCGTGCTAGGGGAGTGGCCAGCATGAGGTAACTGACAAACACCTCCGTGGGGACAGTGGGGTAGAGGAGGTTTGTTTGCAAGTGGGAAGTGAAGCCTTTCTAAAAAGATTGCTCTTCGAGGTTGAATGTGCGACATCCTGTAATCCTCAGTTATTGTTTTGTTCCAGGGCATCTGCTTCATCCGGACCAGCCGCCCAGAAAATGCCATCATCTATAACAACAATGAGGATTTCCAAGTAGGACAAGCCAAGGTCAGTGTAGTTCATGCGCCAGTGAGACCTCACAGAGTGAGCCCAAAGTTGGGGCCTACCCCAGGCCACCAGTACCTGAGCCTCACTGGCCTCCTGTGTCACCTCTAGGTGGTCCTGAAGAGCAAAGATGACCAGGTGACTGTGATCGGGGCTGGGGTAACCCTACATGAGGCCTTGGCTGCTGCTGACCTGCTGAAGAAAGGTGAGGAGAGAGGGACCCAAACAGTCTTTGGGAGCTGACTACATACTAGGTCTTGGGAGTGGGAATTTTACCTAATTAAATGATAATAGTGAAAAATAAAAGCCACCTTTTAAGCACTTACTACGTGCCCATTATGATGCTAAGTTCTGGGGCTACAGTGGCCACAGTCCCTGCCCCATGGCCCTAGAGTTGAGGTGCCCCAGCATGGCAGTCAGATCAGACGCCCTGGGCTTCAGTGGGGTTCGGTCGCCACTCAGCTGAGCACTAGTTAAATAAGTTATTCAGTTTCAGTTTCTCCATCCATAAAATGGAGATACTGTCCTGGGGACTTAGTAAATGTGATCTGGTGTTGTTACTGTCATCACAAACTTACAAATGTTAGCTACCGACACTGTAGCGGAGACAGGCATTAGCCTCCCCTACAATAGAATCACAATAGATATCACGTCTCATCCATGCTGAGCACGAAAGAGAGGGTGGACATGGGCATCCTTAGGAATATGATCTCAGATGTATGTAGGACTGATAAGCAAAGAGGGGAATGAAGAGACCCAGGCAGGAGGAATGGCATGTACAGGGCTCTGAGGACCTGGAGGAAGGGCTAGGCAGGAGCAAGATGGGCTGGAGAAGCCAGAGAAAACTGGTCCCAGCAGGGATGGAGATCCAGGGGGAGGATGTGAAGCAGGCATAACTGACTTGAGTTGGCCTTCTGAGGTTATTCTGCTGGGTCATCACCTGACCTGACACCTCACCCTCATGCTTGCCTGTGGCCACAGCTTTCTTCCCCATCACCCCATGAGCTCATGGCTTATTTCAGATCAGACCCTGGAGCCGTCCCTCTGGCTTCCCCTTCATCTTCAGAGGCATCTAGGAGGATGAAGGAAAGCTATGCAGGCCCTACACATATGCCACTTAATGTTCTTTGACAGTATAAAGGTCAATAGCTCCTTGGCCCCAGGGTGTGAGGGAAGAGAGAGGGGTGCTCCTCTCTCTTCGCTAAGACCAGGTGCTCCTAAAACAGACCAAGGAACGCTTCCAGGAGGAGGTGGGTGGGTGCAGAATGCCAGAGGACATGGGAACCACACATAAACAGGAAGGGGGCAAGCCATGGGGGGTTGGCAAGCACAAGCCCAACAACGGGAACAAGGGGACAGCTGGTCCTCCTTGGGACAGGGACAGGCCACAAACTGAGCTTTTAGCTGTATGACAGCTCTCAGGACATACCAGCCGGGCCCCCTCCCAGGGGCCCCATCAAAGGCCACCAAAAGGCAGACCCACAGCACCTAGCCCATTCCCCTCAGCTACACCTCTGCATCTACCTTCACAGAGAAGATCAACATCCGAGTGTTGGACCCTTTCACCATCAAGCCCCTGGATCGGAAACTCATTCTTGACAGTGCCCGTGCTACCAAGGGCAGGATCCTCACGGTGGAGGACCACTACTACGAAGGTAATAGGTCCTGGGCCAGAAAGCCAGGGCCACATGGGTCAGGGAGGGGCCCCGGGTCACAGTGCTGGACATCCCAGCCCCAGTAGGGCAGCTATGGCCCAAGAAACGGAGAGCTGTCCCTCTGAGCATTTGGATCTTGGCCTGTTAGGCCTCAAGCTAGGCCTGGGACCCAGTGAACTCTCAGCTGCTGGAATTCCCCATGCAGTCCTTGCCCCACAGGAAGCCAGTGGGGATTCTTATCTCATTGCTAAGAGTGAAAAAGGTGGCTTGTGTCCCAGAAGTAGTTGAAAGTTAAGGCTATTCAGATTCACACTGGGAAAGCAACACAGAATTTGTCTTTCATGAGTCCTTCCCAAAGCGACCCTCTCATACCACCTTCTCACAGGAGAGGTGATGGGCCTAGACTCTTAGGTCAAGTGTAGATGCTAGTCCATTAATGACAGCTACTCACCAGATGGTGTTAAAAATGATTCAGAGGCTACATGTGGGCTTATGGAAAGAAAATAAGTGTGGTTATTGATTAGTGATGTCCTCTGTGGCTGCAGTTGTGGGGAAGGGTTGGTGCGTATGCCATCTCTACCATCCTTGGGTTAGGGAGTAAACTCAGACTGGCAGAGGGCCAGGGGACGCACCTACTGCTTACTCTGAGACTGAATCACTTGACTCACCTCCTTTCCTTTGCCCAGGTGGCATAGGTGAAGCGGTGTCCTCTGCAGTAGTGGGCGAGCCTGGCGTCACTGTCACTCGCCTGGCTGTTGGCCAGGTACCAAGAAGCGGGAAGCCAGCTGAACTACTGAAGATGTTCGGCATTGACAAGGATGCCATCGCACAAGCTGTGAGAGGCCTCGTCACCAAGGCCTAGGGAGTTACAGGGTGTGGGGTGGGGGTTCTGCACATTCCGGAGAGATTCTGGCAGAGGTGCTCAAAGATGTACTGAGAAGAGAGGTAAATATATGTTTTGAGAAAAATGAAGCGGCCCCTGATATGTTTTTTCTTTGATATGGATGTGGCCAGTGCTGGTTCTGGGGAAGAAGGGTAGAAAGGAGAGGGAGGAAGGTTGGTACCTTTGGCTCTGGGCCAGAACCTGGGTGTCTTAAGGCCTCTGCAGCCACCTTTCCTGGGCCCAGCATCTGCCTCAACTGCCACAACTGCTGCTGCCTCCCAATTACTGCCAGATGACATTGGACTACAATCTGCTTTCCAGCCCAGAGTCTGCAAACCCAAATCCCTCACCTCGCCCTCAGCCACCAGTCCCAGGGAGGCTGGAAGCTGCCTCCGGCCAGGGGCTATCCAAGCCCCCTTAGAGCTGCCTCACCTCCCCCAAGGCCCTGCAGCCCTGCCTCAGGTCTCCCAGGGTGAGGAGGTGCCCTTGCTTATTGTCATTGCTCCTTGCCTTGTCCTCTTAACTAGTAATCTCAGAGAAGCAGAGGGACACAGGACAGCTTCCATCCTGGGGGAGAAGGTGACCCTCAGGTTGGCATCAGAGCTGCAGGTGGCAAGTTAAACAAGAAGGTCCAGCTCCCACCCTCGACCACAGACCAGACATCCTCAATCCTGAGTGTTCAGGACTGCCTCCCCTCAGCTTGCTAAAATGTACGTCTCTGGGCCTTGCTTCTTGAGCCTGGAACTCTATTCGATAGCTGTCTCAGGAGCTTCTCATGTCACACTTAGAGAATGGTGCCAGCCTCGGCTCCAGCCCATACCCTCTGCTGGTTCCCTTACTCCCTGTGACCACAACCTATTTCTCCCCCTGCTGCATGGGGCTCAGTGGGAGTCAGCTCTACTTGTGCTAACTGTAGAGACCTTTGTACTGGCCTAAGACAAACTAATGTCAGAAAAAGGCTGGACACCCCTGGCCACTGGTGGGGTCCTCAGGAAATCCTCAGCCCTTGGGGAAGATAAGATACATTGTAGACAATCTGGACAGAATGAATCAGTCAGACCCACAGATGGCAAACCACCACCCACTCAGCTACTTGGCCAGTTTTGGCTGTACCAGGGACTGTGTGCCTGCATTCAACTCATCAGAGCCAGAGGGAAGGGGAAGAGCAGGGCTGGGGAAGAGGCCTGGGCTGGCATAACCATTCTCCATCTCTGGGTTAGAGCTTCTCAGCCTGTGAGCACTAGCTGGAGGTGAATTCAGTAGTAGACTTGGGGGTCTGAGCAAGCCTCAGGGAGCCTGTGGACACCAGGCACTGCGGGAGCCCACGTGAGGAGGAGGAAGGGTTGAGGGCAAGCCTCTTCCCTTCTACGTGAGACATTAGGGGTAGGGCAAGAGGGACAGTTGTCAAAGCTTTGCGTCCTGACACAATTATGATGCCTCCTTGTATAGTCATGTGCCACATAATGACATTTCAGTCAACAGAATGCATATATGACAGTGGTCCCATAAAATTCCTATCAATCACCTAGTGACGTCATAGCACAACACATCACACGTGTTTGTGGCGATGCTGGTGTAAACCTACTGAGCTGCCAGTCATAAAAGTATAACTCAATTATAGTAGTGTGCCATACGGTTTAGGTTTGTGGAGCTCTATGATATTCGCACGATGAAATCGCCTAAGGATGCATTTCCTAGAAGCATCCCCTTTGTTAGGTGGCGCCTGACAGTAATCCAAAATAACCGTAAACCATAAAAGAGGAAGGAAATCCACAAAGGTCTGTAGGCTGCAGTCCTGGGAAAGAGAGGCGGGGTGCCACCTAGTGGTCTCCCTGGTACTGCAATGCGTGGGACAGCCCCTAGGTGGATCTGAGATAGGACTGCCGGGGGCCAGTTGTCATAACAGGGCTGCAGCCAGCAGGGAACAGGGAGCAGCAGGAGTGGGAGGTGAAGGTGACAGTATACCTCCTGCAAGCCAGTATTTTATGTGTACATATCTTGCTTAGTCCTTACAATAGGATCATCCCCATTTTACAGATGAGCTAGTACTAAGGCTCAGAGGATAAACCAGTGAACCCAGCACAGTACTGGGCAGAGCTGGGATTGGGACTCTAGAGGTCCCAACCTCTGCCCCCACATTGGGCCATCCTGTAGAAAGGGTTGTACGGCAGGCCCCCTAGAGAAGGGCCTTGTGTCCTGTAGGAAAATGCTCATGGGGAGTGTAGAGGGAGCTCAAGTCCTGTAGGTTTGTCAGCAAAGTTGCCTGTGGTCCCCAGAGCCTACCGTCCCACACAGAGAAGTTTCTAGAAGCAAATGGTGAGGCAGGCAGCTGAACCGTGGGCACAGATCCAGACCTGCAGGGAGACTAGGGTGGACCTGCTGGGCCATATACCCTGGGCAGCCATGGTCCCCCAGAACCTGGGCAGTCCTGGTTAATCCAACAGGAGAGGCAGCTGTCCTCACCCCAGCCTGCCAGCCTCTCAGAGGCCCACACAGCTTGTGAAGGAGAAGATAAGGCCTGGGTAGGTAGGCACTTGGGGCTTGGGCAGGATGGGGGGCAATGGCAATATTCCCAAGGCCTCTGACCCAGTCCTGGGATAGCAAGGACACAGGCAATTGTGGGACATTTAGGGATCCGGGGGCTATGATGAGCCTCTGAAACTGCCTCCTCTCTTGTTTTGCGGAGAAGACATAGTGCAGAATGTATGTGGTACAGAATATGCTAGGAGACAGTCAGCTGGACCCCCATGGGAGTCCGAGGAACCTGTTATTTCCCCCTCAGCTCCTGGCCAAGGGAGACAAGAAGCCAGGACAAAGTGCCTGAGGCTACCTATGGTCTGACCTCTCGGCCAGAAGAGAGGTGGGGTGGGTGTCACCTAGTGGTCTTCCTGGCCAGGCCTCATGGCTTAAGTAGCTGAGGGGAAGGTCAGCATGGCTCGAGGAGGGCCAAGGCTGTGGGTCATCTGGACCCCACAACAACCTTTCCTGGTACCAAAGAAGAGGCCCTCCCAGCCCAGCTGCCAGAGAAGGGAGGCCAGAGACCACTTTTCTTCACTTCGTCACGCATAGGTATGTGACATAGCTATAAGAGGTATGGGGGGGGGTATGGGTGCCCTGGGTCAGATCTCACAGTCCCCAAGCCACTCAAGTGAGGCTACAGCCAGCTGAGCCTGACAAGAGACAGGCAGGGAAACAGGCAGGGCTGCAGGTACCTCACAAAACTCTTCAGACCAAAACACTATGGAGTAACAGGTCTGGGTTCTGATCCTACCTCCCCAGCTCTCTCTCTGTGCCACTGGGAGAATCATCTCTCCAAGCTTCAGTTTCCTCATCTGCTAATGACAGGTTCCTCATAAGGCTGCTGTGAGAATGAAATAACAGACGTGAGAATGAAATAACAGACGTGATAATGTCGTTAGCACAACGCCAGGGAGATGGGGGCTCAGAAGACAGTTGCAATGCCTGACAAGCCATAGGCAAGGGCACCTGACCTGGCAGGGCTAGTGGTGGTTAGCGCTGGGCTCTGCGTGACTACAATACTTAGGAAGCTCAGGGCTCTCTACCTGCAGTAGTTTGGGATGCTTTTTAACAACCGTTTTTTAAAAGCTTTATTGAGATATATATAATTCGCCTGTTATAGGTATACATTGTAAGTTCAGACTCCATCAAAAATTTCATTTTTGTTGATCTCAGGGACACAGATCTCAACAACTAGCCAGTCTCCTCGTCATTCTCAGAGGCTCAAGTTGTATCACTTTTCAGTAGACAGTGGCCAATGTGGAGGAGGAACCTGCACCCCTAACTGTAGCGCTGGGGAGGGGTGGACTCAAGGATCAGAGACTCTGGGCTATAGCAGTGTCTACTGGTAGTCACACAGCACCAAACTTGCAAGATGCATTCTGGGACAAAGAGGAAGCTTCCAGGCAATACCCAATGAGAGACTAGACAGGTCTCTCTCTCAGTAACTTTAGCTCCCATTAATTTTGCTTCCTAAATTATTCCAAATGTGCCACCTTCTTCCCCCATCCTGGTCCAGAGCCCCATTATTTCTCCCTGCACAAAGCAACACAGGCAGCCTCCAGCTGCCTTCTGGCCTCTGCCCCTCCCCCAATCCATTCTCTACACAGAAGCCCAAGAGAACCTTCTAGAACCTGACACAAACACTTTCCTTTTCAAACACTTCCCCACCCCCACGACTCTCACTGGATTAAGCCCAGCCTCTAGTGAGGCCCTAAATGGCCTCCACTTGCCCCCGCTCCAGCTTCACCCCAAACCATCTCCTTCTTGATCTACCGGCCCAGCTTCTCTCAGTTCCTCCACGTCTCTCCCACTTCCTCTTCTGCCTCTTCTATCCCTCCCCAGTCTGGGTTGTGCTTGAACACTTAGGGCAGAAGAAAACACAAGTCAGTTTGGCAATAGGGAGAAAATGAGGACAAAGAGGAAGAAGAAAGAGCTTGGTTGGGGGAGAATTAGAAGAGACTCTGGGAGGAGACGGCCTCTGAGCCAAGCCTTTGGGCATCAGCTGGGTTTTGACTGAGAGTGAGCTGAGTGTGCATGGGCAGTGGGCGAGGACCTCTAAGAAGGCACAACCTACTTGGGCAACAGTGGACATCTGGTTTGACTGGAGGACACATGCAGGGACAATGGGACGATGCAGCATTGAATGCTAACTTCGTCAGTTTTCAGGCCCCAATTATGCCTGCAGAGACTTCCATTTTAACTTTCGCAGGAAGAGGAAGTTTTCTTTTTCCTTCTCCAATCAGTATTTTATTGCATGCTTTACACTGCCTAGGTCCTGTGTAAAGAAGAAGCCAAAGATGAACCAGCCCTAATTTACGTCCACCAGGCCAGTGATTTCTCAAACCTGGCTGAGGTACAGAATGGGAGATTTCTGCGGGTATCAAGCCCTAGGCCCAAAACACCACCTTTCTATGGCTTTCCTTAGCCAAGATAGCACAAGCTAAAATTCTTAAAAAAGGGTTTACTAAACCAAGAGCAAACAGAAAGGAAATAAACTCCTGGAGGACTTGAAGTATAAAATTAATCAGACACAGGTTCCTAAAACTTCCCAAACCATAACATTGTTTTTCTGTTCTCATCCCCCACACATGAGAAATCCACATTGCAAGCCCAACATTCAGTCCTAATTTCCAAGGCTGGCCACCCTCTCACCAGCCGCCCCTGGAGGCAGGTCATCTAGACGTTTGGGTGGTGCAAACGATCTTCCTCCACTGCTTCACATCCATTCTCTGTGTTCTGTGTTCTGCACGTTCCCGCTCCCTCTCCTCTCTCCAGTTTCAAACACAGTAGAGTAACATGTGGGAGGAGGGAAGCAGCAGAAGAAATTTTAATATTTTAATCAGAAGTTACCAACAAACAACAAATAAAATGCGCCTTTCTTTAGTAAATATTTCTAAATTCTCATGCTTTGGAGGGTTACCTAGGAAATGGCCCTCTGTAGATCTCTAGTTGAAAGATCTAGTAGATCTCTCTCCTCTGTGTTTCTCTCTTTCATAAGGCAATTGTATCTATTATCATCTGTTATGGTGATTTGTTCTAGACTGAAATCCTTAAAACCCAAGAAAGTTTCTAGCTCATCTTTATTTTCTCCACATAGCCAGGTGCAGGGTAGATGCCACATGAATGTCTGTCCGACAAAGTGAGTAACTGAGAAAGGAGTAGCAAAATAGTACATTTACATGAGAAAACTTCATTTTGGTTGAGAAAGTTCTTTGCACATTCACCTTGCTGAAAAGTTTGTGCATTTCATTATCTACACAGGAACAGTTTTCCTGCCTTGTGCCCACCCCTATAGCAGTCATGACGTTTACTTTTACAAAGGAATGTTAAATCATGTGACCTCTAGAGGTTATTTGCCTGCCTCTGCAATACCAGATAATAGTTAGCCCATGTAATTACTGCTTCCGACATTCTTTGTTCCTTCGGGTAGATGCATATTCCCATCTGGAATAATTTCTCTTCTGCCTGAAAGACTTTCTTTAACATTTTCTATAGATGCTGGAGATGAATTATTTCAGCTTTGGATGTCTGAAAAACTCTGACAGCCTTGCTAGTCATAAAATTCTGGGTTGACTCTGTGTGTGTATTTTGCCTTTTAGTATTTTAAAGATTTGCCCCCGTTGTATCACTTGCATTGTTTCGAAAAAGAAAGCTATCATCCTTATTTTCTTTTTCTCTGTATTTTTTTCTTTGATTCTTTTAAGATTTTTCTCTTTACCACTGTCAATTTAATTATAATGTTCTTTGGTGCAGTTTTTCTTATATCCATTGTGTTTGGGGTTCATTGAGCTTCTTGGATCTATACTGTAGATTTATTATTTTCATCAAATTTAGAAATTTGTCTGCCATTATTTCTTTCACTATTTTTTCTGTACCATCATCCCGTTCTTCTTCAGAGATTCCACTTATGTTAGTATTAGATTGCTTGAAATCATACAACTACTTGGTACTCTGTTCTTTTATAAAAAAAATTCTTTCTCCCTCTGGGTTTTATTTTGGATGCTATCTGTTGCTATATGTTTATGTTTACTAATCTTTTATCTGCAATGTCTAATCTGTTAATTTTATCTAGCATGTTTTTCACCTCAGACATCATAGTTTTCATCTCTAGAAGTGCGATTGGGAATTTTTTTTATCCTTGTATCTCTGCTTAACTTTAAAAAAAAGTGGGCTCTATTCTTTAGAGCAGTTTTAGGTTCACAGGAAAACTGAGTGGAAGGTAGAGTTCCCATATACTCCCTGCTCCTACACATGCATAATGTCTCCCATTATCAACATCCCCCACCAGAGTGGTACGTTTGTTACAATGGATGAGCCTACACTGGCACATCATTATTACCCAAAGCCCATAGTTTACATTGGGGTTGTACATTCTATGGGTTTGGACAAATGTATAATGACACGTATCCAACATTATATACCCCGTATATGATACAGAATTATATATTCTGTATGATGCCAAATAGTTTCACTGCTTTAAAAATCTTGTGTTCCACTTAGTCATCCTCTACTTAACTTTTAAACATATGGAATACAGTTATAATGTTTTATGTTTTGTCTGCTAATTCTAATATCTTTGTTGGTTCTGAGTTAAATTGATCGCTATTTCTCTGGTTTCTTTTTATGCCTGATAATTTTTTTTATTGGATACCAGACATTGTGAATTTTACCTGATTGGGTGCTTTTTGTATTCCTATAAATATCCTTGGGCTTTGTTCTAGGAAACAGTACCCTCTGGGTACTCTACACAATGACCCTAAATCATGAGGTTTTCCAGTCTGGCTGCTGAGAACAGACAGACACTGTTCCCAACCCTGTGTGAGTTGGAGGGTTGTTCCTACTCATGCGCTCAGAGGGGTCTTTGCCCCACCCCCGCCTGGGGGTTGTTTCCTCACTTGCAGGCACTAAGGACTCGAGGAGGCTCCTCTGCAGAGCTCTGAGCTTTTCTCTTTATTTTTTTATTTATTTTTTTTTTTACACCTACAGGTCCTGGTCTTCCTAGGTGGTCTCCCATCCAAATACTAACCAGCCGCGATCCTGCTTAGCTTCCGAGATCAGACATCGGGCTTGTTCAGGGTGGCATGGCCGTAGACAGCTTTTCTCTTTCTGCAGCTCTCTCATCTCCATTAGGCTGCATTGTGAATCTAGCCACCTTAGCTTCCTTGACCTCACAGCTTTGCCTTCTCAACTTGGGGAGTCCACTGGGCACCACCTGCACCCCTCCCTCCCTGGAGACTGAGCAAAGCTGGGCCAATCACAGGGCTGGCCTTCCTTGTTTCCCACCTCTCAGAGAGGACTGCCCTTTGTTGCCTGATGTCCAGCATCTTGAGTACTGCTGTTTTATCAATTTTATCTTGATTTTTAGTTTTTTGTTTGTTTGTTTCAGGCAGGAAAGTAAATACAGTCCCTTTTATTCCACCTTGGCTGAAAGCGGGATTTCACATCATTCATTTGGATAAATTGTAGTAAGTTTATGTGATGGAAATCATACAACCATGAAAAGAAATGACTTAGCCAGTCACAAAAGTCTATGTATAATTCTATTTATATGAAGTGGCCCAAACAGACAAATCTATATGGTCAAAAAGCAGATTAGTGGTTGCCTAGGGCTGAGGCTATGTGGGAATTGGGGGGTGATGGGTAACGAGTACGGGTTTCTTTTTTGGGTGATGAAACAGTTTTAAATTTGTGGCAATGGTTGTACAACTCTGTGAATATACTGAAAACAACTGAATTATATACTTCAAATGGGTGAACAAGAAAAGAAAGACGCTCGAGCCATAGGATTTCAAAAGCATGCCAGGAGGAAATCTGGTGGCAGAAGAATATTCTGAGCACAGATAACTGTTTATATGAAGCTTAAAAACATGCAAAACAATTCTCTAGCTATGTTCAGGGACGCCTCTGGAAGTTATTTGCCTGTCTTTGCAGTTCCAGATAACAATGATCCACACACTAAAAGCAGGTGCTGCTGGTTCTCTCTGGAAGAACGCAGAGGAAATGAGGAGCGTGTGTTGGGGAGCCGGGTACAAAGAGCAGCAATTTTATCTCTGGTGATTTATTTCTTGGTCTGTCTGCAGCAGAATCAGTCTCTACGCTTTTCTTTATGTGTGAGTGTTCTCGGTAAGATTACTTGTCAGAATCACCTAGCCTTTCCCCTGATGCCAGGTGCCCCTCCTTTCCTGTGCCCACACAGCACTGCCTTGAGAACACTAGCACCATGCTTGGGGTGTGACTCCCCAGCTCTGATGCAGAAAGAACACTGGGGAGTTTTAGGAACAACATTCTCCTCTTAAAGCTCATCTGTCGCTTCCCCCAGAAAAACACAGCTTTCCCATCACCCTTGCCTGTGCTGTGAATCAGTCTCCCAAAGGCCCTGGAAAAGCCCACCAGACTCATGAAGGCAGCTGCTCTTCTGCACCAGGGCCACTCCGCTCTCTCCCCACAGCCCGGCTATCATGCTGCCCCTGCTGCTGCCACAAATTCCCCCATCGACACAGCTGCCCCTGCTGCCTCCAATAAGAAATGCCAGGCTCATAATAACCTCCATTCGCAGGCCACATAGCCACCTCCTACAGCACCAGACGCTGGTGAAAACACTTCAAGGACCACCTTCCTTGGTCCTGGACTCCCAGGGTCCTGCACACAAGGGGCTCTGCCTGGTTCCCAGGCTTGGGCTTCTGCAAGGTGCTCTGCCTGGGACTGCTTCTCTGACCCCAGCCTCTGGCCTACTTATTATTCCTTTTAACTTCTAAAAACTGTGAAATGTCACCTCCCTAAAGGAAAGCACATAGAACAAATGGACAGTGTAACAAGCCATTTTAAAAGGATGCCTTGGTACCCAGCAGTCAGGTCAAGAGACAGAACGCCTACCTGTTCTTTAAAAAACACTTTTTAAAAATTATGAAACATTTTAGACATAAAAAACAGATTAAAATAAGCATCCACAGATCCTCCTCCGAACCCTTTGAACCTCTCTAATGGTTTTGCCTACATGCTGCAGATTTTTTAAAAAAGGCAAAACGTCACAGATGGAAGCCAAGCCATTCAGGTACCCTCTCCAGACCCCAGGCCTCTCCCTCACCCCCCAGAGGTAGACAGTGTCTTGGCAAGGTGTTCTCATCCCCATGGGTCTGTGCAATTCACAAAGAAGCCCCCTGAGCCACAAGCTGCTCTATTCTGCAATATTTCATCACCTAGCACATATCCTTCTGCTGTGTGCTTTTCTCCTTCACATGGGTTTGAGATTTTGTTGGTGTTAAAGCAGGTAGCTCTCTCCCACAGTGAAAGTGGTGAACCAGCATTCCACTGCAGGAATTCACCTCTAGTTCTCGATCTAGTCTCCTGTAGAGGACATTTGGGCTGTTTCCAACTTTGCACTCTACAGACATGGCCATGAGCGTTGTCAGGACCAACACTAGTTTCTCAATAGCCTGCGGAGTCCTTTACGTGCAGTCGGCGCTCACTAAATGTTCACGTAATGAATTAACCAGTACAGCATTCATTTCAGGATCATGACCACAAATGTACTAGAAAAACCTGCAGCACAGGATCTGCCTTTCTGGTAGTTGCTCACGAAATATCAGCCCAGCCAGCATATCTGCTTCCTGGTGCCACCAGTAGGCGATATATCTGGGGGCCTGTGGGAGGTTCTCCAGCTCTGCCTCTGGAACATGCTGGGGAAGGTCATGAGGGTCGAGGGAGAGATTTCAGTGTGAGCCGTAAGACCAAACAAGAGGGGGCAGAGAAGGGGCCACCCTCCAGGCTTTGGTTGCTCTTTCTGCTGTTGTCACAATGTTCAATAGAATTTCGTGACAGTGGTAATTTTTGCCTTTCATATCATTTGGTTTTAATTTGTGCCAAGAACTGGGACATTTGACATTCAAATGTTCTTTTTCAAAATTTAAAACCACATGAGTCCCACTCGCCATTCATATCAGTCTTAGACACTCGTTTTCCTGCTGTCAAGCTGGCTGATGACCCAAAGCCCACAGGGAGGGAGTGAAGGATCCTGCTGCCAGGTCTGGAACCCACCCCTGACTCATAATCCACGGCTTTTCACTCCACACCTATCTCAAGAAAATTGTGTCCCTTTTCTACAGGATTCCTGGATGCTCCTAGCCTGGGCCCAGCCATGCATTGTTATACATTATTAAGGTGAACATGCATGAAGACTTAAAATGTTCATGGAGTTAAGAATAAAAGCAATTGTCTTAGATTTCCTGAGTACTTACTGTGTGCTAGGTTGCACAAAGAGTTTTCCACGCATCCGCTTCATAACAAACTTATAAAGCTGGTACTATTATGCACAAGCTACAGATGAGGAAACAGGCTCAGAGAGGCATAGCAGCACCTGAGGATGACACAGGCAGCTGTAGACCTAGATCCATCTCCAAGCCTGTATCCTATGGTTTGGCTATGAGCATTGCCACCTCCTGACACATACTAGGTTGAGTATGAGTCCAATATAAATAGGGACATTTGATATCCAGCTACAGTAAATCTGAGCCAGGGTTTAAAGACAATCTTTTTAAAAAAAAAAAAAAAAAAAACTCCTTGTTTCCAACCAGCCTTCAAAAACAATTAAGCTAACAAAATCTATTTTTAATTCAATGCAAGCATTTTATGCAGTGCATTATTTTTAATTTATAATTCATGCAAAGTGTGTCTCATTGGCTTAATTGTCCCTGAAATCATGATTTAAAACCTAGGAAGTGATGGAGAGGCCTTGCCAATACTATTGATGGTAGGTTTCTAATGAACCGTGGCCAGCCGCAGCTGCCTTGCTCTTGAACTGAGTCCCAACCCTCAGCTGGTGCTGGTGGATATGGACTTCTGAGGTCCCTAGGCTTTGGTTGCCTGCTGCTGCTAACGTGCCAAGGCAGGACTTGCCCCCACCCCCATACTGAAGCAGGAGAAGGGGAGCAGAGTGAAGAGGAGGACGGTGCTAGGTGTGTAGTAAGCACTCAGTAGATACTTTCTGTTCGCTCACTCACCTGTGCTCATTCATCAACATTTACCGACCACCCACAGCATGCCGTGTTCAGTATGAGTCTGCAGTGGGCAAAAAGAGCGAGCCAGGCTTCTGCCCTATAGGAGGGAGAAGACTGAGAACATACCCGGCTGTTCCCTCCGAGGGTCTCCCTGTGTGACCCTGGCCTAGCCCCTTCCCCTTGCTAGCCTCAGTTTTCTACTCTGGATCCATGGAGAGCCCCAGTGCAGATCCGTGATCTCCAAGGGTCCTTCCAACTCCGAGTCAGCCTGCCAGCGCCCCATCCTAGCTGCCCTTTGCTGCCCCTGCCTGCCACCAGGCTTACCTTCCCTCTTCCTGGGGCCTCTGAGGACCAGGACAAGACCTGTGACCTCTACCCATTAGCTCCTAAGCAAGCCCAGAAGACTGCTCATCTCTGTGGGAAACAACACAGTAGAGCCCCAAGCCCAGATCCAATGGAAAAATTCCTTAGCCTCTCAGAGCCTCAGTTTGCTGATTCATAAAATGGGAAGACTAACAGTCGTTTCCTCATGGAATTGTAAGGATTAATTGATGTTAACGGTACAGGAAAAGTATCAAGCACAGTGCTAGACCCAGAGTGTCACTCTTATGGGCTCTTGAGCCACACACAGTGAGTGCTAGATCATACCTGTTAAGTGACGGCTCAAAGTGATGCCCATTGAGCTCCTGGCACAGAGCAGGCACCTGTGCCATGAATGCATGAAGAGTCAGGAACAGAGCCCAACACTGCCACCCACCCACAGTGCCTGCGTCTACCACCACAGGTGAAACCAATAGAAAGCTAAACTCCCCTCTCAGAAGAAAATGAAAAACACTGTCCCAAAAAGGCTCTGGGCTTGTATAGTACTTAACATGGACTAAACAGCAAATGTGAGGGCCATCAGAGTATGTATTTCACTGCAGGGAAACAGAAGTTGGGGGTCTTCTAAGGCCACTTTAGGGCCTGATTTGGGAACTGGTATTAAAGTTCCAAAGACTTAAGTCACCAAGGCCACAGCTGGTGAGGTCTGGATTCAATCATGTAAAAGATGCAGAGAGCACCCCAGTGCCCCAAACCTTGCAGGTCTGGCTTAACCTGGGCCACACTGACTCAGGACTGGCTCACACTTTTAGGGGCCTTTCTTCGGCCTCTTTCCCCTTCTTTGCTACCAGCTTCCATGTTTTCAGCTGTGTGCATCTCCCCCGCCCCAGCCCTAAGGAGATAAGAAGGTGCCCTGGATAGTGGTCAGTATTTAGAGGAACCAAAATCAGCCTCCAGTCCCCAGCTTCTCCCAGGGCAGTTTGAGGTCCCATCTAGCTTAGAGGGAGCCAAGGAGGAGGCAGGTGCACGGTGGGCTGCAGAGACTGGAAATCCCCCAGTCTGCTGGAATGAGGCCAAGGGCATCAGTGGGAAGCTCTGAAGCCCACTAGCCCCTCCCACCCTGGCAAATGCTGCGTGCCCCCTTATTTCCTGCTATTAAAACTTACAGAAAACAGGGAATTCCCAACTCATCAGTTATGCACGTCTTAATAAGGAATAAATTGAGGAAATGTGACTAATGTTGGGGCAAATGTCAGAGAATGGGATTGAGATATGGACTGACCCAGAGAGCCTCTTAACGTTCGGGGAGCTGTCTAGATGTGTAACCTTTGTGTCTCTTGAGTCTCTGCAAAATGGTCCTCCAGCAATTCCTTGCAGGAACGTTTCCCCAGGGACTAATGACACGAGCAAAGTTAAGAACCCAGCACTGTACCTTGCAGCAAAGCAGGTCTGCGCTGGCCAACCACAAGGGGGCGCTGCACTCCGGCCCCGGAGGTGGCCTCCCACCTCCATTCACCAATCTTAGACTAGCGGTGGGAACTCTGGCAGGGAGCCTCTAGCGTGGGATCCGGCCAAACACAGAGCCTGGGCGGTAACTTCACCTTCCAGGGTGCGGTCTGCTCAGAGCAGCATTTCCTGGCTTCACCTGGATAACTATGCAAAATGCATATTCCTGGGCCTCACCCAATTGGCTCACCCAATTGGTGCAGGTCGGACTCTCCCAGGAGCTTTAAAAGTACCGATGCCTGGGCCCCCTCCAGAGATCATCCTTTTATTAGACCTGGGCATTGGGTTCCAATGTACAGTCAGGGCTGAGACCTGCTGGTTAGAACCTGCCATAATGGACATCTCTTACCAGTATGGGCTGCACACTTAACTTGAGAGCCAGACTTAAAGGGACTTGTGGTCCTTCACCTCTGTATCCCCACACTGTGCTCCCGGACCTTTGGGTGACTTCACAAGCTGGCACATAGAACCACAGAGTGGAATCACTCTGAACCTTGGGTTCTCTCAGTTGATCTTTTTGATCTCTTGGCCCTGCAACACTTCTCACATCAGGAAAGGATTTAACCAGCTCCCCAACTGCTGGGTGTTCTGCTTGCCTCCAGTTTTTCCCAATTAATCCCTGCAGAGGTGAACATCCTGGGCCAGCCACCTGGGCCCTGTGGGTGAGGTTTCTCTGGGTGGCTCTGCCTGAGAAGGAGGGGTCACTGGACATGGAGTGGCACTTTAAGTTTTAATTGAAACTGCCAAGTTGCCCTACTACGGTCCAATCAGAAGGCCCAGGGATTCAACTGTGCAGCCGGCAGGCCTAACATCCTGCCATGTTTCATCCCGTTGAGGGGATGGATCACAATGGCTGCTGATTACTAAGAATCCACTGTGTCCTGAGCCCAGGGGATGTGCTTACAGACATCATTCTACTCCACAAGCAGCAGCATGGTTATCCCTATTTCACAGAAAAGGAAATTGAAACTCCAGGAAGTTGTCACTCATTGAGATCACACAACTAGGGACATACAGGATTTGAACCCAGGGCCGTCGGACAGCAGAGTCCATGTTCCTGCCCCCTGGGCCCTCCAGCTTCCGCATTACTCTGCTCAACACTGAGCTTGAAGCCTCGCACGCATTTCAGGTGGGGTGTGTTGTCCCAGCCAGCCCTACGGTGGGAGTCGAGCTCACAACTCTGTTCGTACACCTACTTGGCAATTGGGGTGGGCAGCCTGCCTGCTTCTGGACTCCCACATCCCAGTGAAAGTGTGGCTCTGGGCCCAGCGCCAAAAGGCATTTCCTGAGACTGACGGGTCCCGCCTGGCGCCTACCCAACTCTAGAAACAGACCTAGAGCCTAACGGCCTCCCACGCAGTGTGGCGGCATCCTTGACAGCTGCTTCCCCATCTCACTCTGCTTGAAGTGAGCCTCTCGGGCCCAGCCCCTGTCCTTCCCTGGGCTTTGCCGGGCATGCTGGGGCAACAGTATCAGTCCTTAAGGGGTTCCCTAAAGCTGAGAGCTCCACAAAGCAGTAGGAATTAATGATCCCATTTTACAGTAGAGGGGCCCGATGAACTCTTGGAGGTTTCAGAATGTGTGAGTGACAGAGTGGAACTCAAAACCTAGGCTCCCAATTCCGGGTAACATATTCCTTCTGCCACCCTCCACTGCCTCTGGCTAATAAGCTACTTATTCCCCCATTCCACACAGAAGGAAACTGGGGCTCTGGGTGCAAAGCTCTGCCTTGGAAGCTGTAGAGAGATTGTAAGGGGGCTCTGAATTCAAACACCAACCATATTGTTGTTCTAAACCCACTCTGGACAGCCCCAGGGGGAAGGGGGAGGTTCTTGGGGCCTGTGTGTGTTGCAACATAGGTAGGGGACAGGGGCTCCTCTGGGATCCCACAGCCCTAGTATCCCTTAGCACATCCCATGCCATGCTGTCTTCCTGCCTGACTGTGAGCCCAAAAGACAAAGCCCCACTCCTCACGTTTGTGCTGCTCTATGCAGAGAAGGGATTCAACGAGTGTGTCCTGATAGGATGGTGGGTGGAGAGCAGAGGGGGACATTTGGTCTCTCTGGGGAGAATTCAGCCCCCTCATCCCTACAGCCCCCTCCCCTCGCTAGGGCCAGCCCCATCTCATCCCGCTTCTCTCCAGCTATGGAAACTTGTACCCCAGCCCAGAAAAGTGAACTTGCTGGAAGTCAGCTGCTTGGCTGCCAGGGCCAGCCAATCAGGAGCCGAGGGCGCCTTGCCTACCTCTAAGGACAAAGGGCTGGGGGCTGGACCAGAGAGGCTGGAAAGGCCTGTGCCCTAGAGACAGAAAGAGGGAGCAGAAGGGAGAGAGGCAGAGCGAGAGGAAGGAATAGGAAATGGGAGAAGGGGAGCCATGAAGGTGGTGGGAGAAAGAGCTGCATGCTCAGGGGACACTGACCACCACCTTGGAGCCAGGTTCCTCACTACGCGACGGGCACACTGGAGCATGGCTCTCAACCTCGATCCAGCCGCTCGGCATTTTTTCACCTTTTTCTTCTACGCTGCTCCCCTCCCCCTCTCCGGGTAGGCAAGGGCTCCTGAGAAATAGATTCTAGAACTCAGACACAGACCTCGCTGTGGCAAGGTCAGGGATAAATAGTAATGAGGTGTGGAGTTACATCTAGCATCGCCTTGCCTTGTCTTCATTTTACAGATGAGGAAACTGAGGCTTAAAATAATTAGGTGACATGCCTATGTCTTTTGGCCACTCTGCAATATGAATCTAGATCTGCCTGAAGCCTGAGCTATATCAACTTTCTCTTCCTTGTCCTCCTTTCCAGTCTGGGTCAGCCTTTAGGCCTTCGCTCGTACCTTCCAGCCAGGCCTTCACCTCTCTGCTCTTCCAGACTGGCCCCTCACTCTCCTGAAACAGCCTGCAGCTTGTTCCACCTTCTTCCGTCACCCCACACAGACATCTGGGGCTCTGTAAGCAACCCAGAAAACCCCGCTTTAGGCCCAGGGCCCTAGAACCAGAGGAAACCTATAAATACAAACACATTTGCATGAGAAAGCGCAGGGGTCTGTGACTGCAGCTAACAGCTCAGTTACTTTTCAGGACACAGCTGTCACAAGTGGGAGCAGCAGCCACCAGCTTTCTGGGACAAACACATCCCAACAGCCAAGTTAGTACCATTCAGTGTTTATTTAGACACACAAATAAAAGAACCTAGGGGTTCAAATAGCTTGCGCTCCTTTTTTTTTTGATATTATATATATGTATATATGTATATACACATATATATGTGTATATACCTATATACATATATACGTACATACTTTTTTAAAAAAGATCAACACATTACCAGTCCCCATGTTTTTTCTCTGAGCAATATATACAGCTTATTATATGTGTGTATGTGTATACATATATATATATGCATATATATAATATATTTTTTCAATAGATAACTACATTCAAGTAATGAAACACAGGATTTACAGTTTCCCTCTGAGGGCAGAGGAAAAGCAAATTCACACTCAGTTCACAGAGGAAGTACCATTAAGAGCCCAGCCAGACAGGCGCCAAGGCCCCTCCTGGGGGTGGGGGTGGGGATGGCAGCAGCAGTCACAACAGTCACACAGTTGCTTATCGTGGGGGGCAGGCCAGTGCCGATGCAGGGGGCTGGGCAAACCTGCTCTGCCTGGGCTGGGTGGGGAGGCCATGCTGGCTGACCCAGGTTCCTTGGCTGGGGTGGGTTGCGGGGTGTGTTTGGGAACCTCACTTTTCTAGGAGCCTCTCGAATTTGGGATTCACAAAGGAGAAGCCAGCGAATGCTGTTTGGTCCATGGAGTCGATGAGGTTCTTGTCACTGTAGGAGAGACGCGCCTTCTCATTGAGGAATTCCTGGTCAAAGTTGCTGTAGTCTCCAGGGGACTTCTGCGGGCAGAGGGTAGGGGTGGGTGAGCGGGACCCAAAGGGTGGCCTCCCAAACACCTCGGAATCCCTGTCAGGCTGGCCCAGCCGGAGCTGTCCTTGTTAAGAACAGAAAAGGCAGTCTCCCAACAGCCTGAGAGGAGCCCAGCCAGAAGGCAGATGCCAGTTCCCCCAGCAAGGAACCCTGGACCTGCATAAAAAAAGGTGGGCGTGTCCTGAGCAGGGTTCTGGCAAACTACAGCCCATGGGCCAAACCCCACCCACCGTCTATTTTTGTAAGTCCCACAAGCTAAGAAAAAAATCAAAAGGAGAATAATATTTCATGATGTGAAAATTAAATGAAATTCATGTTTCAGTGTCCATAAATAAAGATTTATTAGTACGTGACCACATCTATTCAATGATGTATCACCTATGGCTGCTTGAGACCATGTGGCCCACAAAACCTAAACTATTTACTATCGAGCTGTTCACAGGAAAAATTTGCCAACTCTGCTTCTGAGGATGCGGCAAAATGGTAATACAGATCGCAAGCTGGTGGCCCTCTGGCCAAACTGAGCTGGCAAGTACAATCATTTTGGCTGGCAGTGGGTTTTAATGGCATTTGAATCAATATTTTTAAATGGGGAAATTCGACATAAAAAATCCAGGTTTCTGGCTTTTTTAAAAAATAGGCAGAGCAGAGCAGTCTTCCACCCATTTCCTGGCATGTCCTCTCCTGGTGCTGAAGGCCCCTTGGGCCACTCGCCACAAGCCCCACCACTTCCCACTAACAGGGGCAGCCAATCAGCACTCCAAGACTTGTGCTTTTAGTGCAGAGAAATCAAATCTATCCTCTTCCTATCACAAGCGAGGGACCGAGGGCAGCCTGCATGATTTTCCTGAAGCTGGCCTGGCCTGGGAGTGATGTACATAGCCCAGGAGGCATCCAGTTTAAGGTCCCTAGAGCAAGGGAAGTGCTCTGCAACTCCAGGCATAATCATGGGGCACATCACACAGGCGGCCCAGTGGACAGCGTGTCCTGATGAAGGAGGGGAAGCAGAGGAGAGAAAGGGAGTGGAAGGGAGGAACAGTGATCAGAGAAGGGCCACAGAGTCCAAATTCTGAGGTGTCTGGAGGACTCCAAATTCTGGCCCTAACCTGCCTCTGCTCTCCTCCTGGCTCCTGGTGGCCTCTGTGGATTCTGAGTCTTTGTGTGAACCATCCCTCCTCTACCTGGAACACCTCCCAGCTGCCCCCAGCCCTGCCCACACCTCACTTCCCTCCAGACCCACCCCATTCTATGCATTCTGGGCTCCTGCTGACAGACCCACTTGATGACTACTGATCATGTGTGGCCTTGTGGTATCTCTCGTACTGTTGTGTTATATCATGGCCATCTGTGTTAAAGTTTCATATTTTTATGTCAAGCCAGGGCTCCTCCAGCTCTCGGGCTGGGCCTCCCACTTTGCTGAGCAGCTTAGCACAGCGCTCTGCACCCAATAGGCACTCAGTATTTCCAATATTTATTGGAAAATGGATTGGATGGATGGAGGAAGAGAGGCCTTAACCCTGATTCCTAAGGCATAGTACCCTGCATACAGTAGGCACTAAAGAATGTATGTTGAAGAATGGCTGGATCCAGTTTCCAGTGTTTGTTGAATGACTGACTGAGTGAGGAGAGAGAGGGTAGGAATATCAGTGTAGAAGCTGTGAATGAACATGCCAGGGAGATCAGGGAAGCAGGTTTGCTGGAAGAAGGGAGGAAGAAAGCATGTAAACGATGCTGGAGAGAGGCAGGGCAAAGGAGGTGCCCACTCTAAAACACAGCAGTGGCAACATCAAGTCAAGGGACTCCCACTAGAGTTAGATCACATACCACTTTGGGCTTGAAGGGCGGCTCCACTAGACGTTTCTCCAGCAGAGTCCAGTTGATGGTCTTGAAGAAGGGGTGGATTTTGATGTTGCCAGTCACTCCCAGCCTCTTGGCTGGGTCCCTTTCAAGCAGCTGCAACCCAGCAGGGGCCCCGGTTAGTACCCGAGGGCTGTAGGAAATCGGAACCTCAGCAAACCCCCAAGCAGATCCAGGGTGCTCAGGCAGGCATGGCCCAGCCCAGCGGTGCAGCCCAGGGCCTCTGGGACTGCTGGGATCTTCTCTGGCCTGCTGTGCTCCCAGCTGCCCCAGAAACAACAAGCTGTGGACGGGGGCTGCTGGGACTCGTGAGTGAAAACAGTGGCTATTTGTTGAGTACTTGATTTCTGCCTGGCACAGACCTGAGTATCATAACATTTATGTTTTCTTCCCAACAACCGTGAGGCAGGTTCTTTTGAAGCCTCCATTTGCACATAAGACAGACACATAAGACAGACTCAGCATTCAGCTTCAGGTCTGTCTCCTGACCTAAGCTTGTAATTGCCATGCCAGGCAGATTCACTTCAGGGTACTTATACAAGAGCTCCTGGGAATGTGTCGAGAGAGTAATACACTCAGTGCATTAGGACTGGAGCGTCAGCTGCCATTCCAGAGACAGGAGGCTTCCGGCATTCCTGTAACCCCATGTATACTGGTCCCTGCCCCAGCCAGCCTAGCCCGGGGCCTCCCACCTTCTCCAGGATATCCTTGGACTCCTTGGTGATCCAGCGTGGATAATGTGGGGTGTCCACACGGATGGACTCGAAGAGTTCGTCCTCATCGTCACCATGGAAGGGGGACTGACCAATGAGCATCTCGTAGAGAAGGACTCCGAAGGACCACCAGTCCACAGAGAATGAGTACTTCAGGCCTTGTAGGATCTGGAGCAGGAGAAGGGGTGCTGGAGCTGAGAGGGGCCCCAGAGTATGAGCCCTGGCCAGGCCTCCTCACCCTCCTGGCTTTGGCGTGGACATCACTGTCTCTGGGAAGCCTTCCTGGCTCTACCCTGTTGAGACAAGGTGTCTGCCTAGGCCGGTGGCTGGGAAGGTGCCAGCTCACCTCAGGTGCGATATAGTCGGGAGTGCCGCAGAAGGTGCTGGCCTGTTTCTCCCCAGTTATGTTCTCCTTGCACATCCCGAAGTCAGCAATCTTGATGTGGCCATCTCGGTCCAGCATCACGTTGTCCAGCTTGAGGTCCCTGAGGGGAAAGGATAGGAAAGGGAGTCCTCAGGAGCCACTTCCTCTCCTGCGCCCCTAGCCCCTATGTCTTCATTTTCAGCCATGTAAGCCTGGGACCCTCCCCAAGGGAACAAGGGAATGAGGAAGAAAGAAGCAGCAGGAGAGAAAGAGGTACTAAAACAGATGCTTCTTGCAAGCCACCTACTGTGTGCTACATGCTGGACACATGCTGTCCTACTTCCTGAAGCCCAAAATGAGGCTCACAGAGTCACTTGCCCAGGGTCACCTGGCTGGTCAGCAGTGAAAGTAGCCCTGGGCTCAGGTTTGTCTAACTCCACAAGGGCAGAGACCATGTTTATTTTTATGTACTTGGTTGGGTGAGTAGGTAATTTATGCACACAATAACAAGTACTAGAAAAGGGCAAATAGCACAAAGTCTACCTTCCACTAACCTTGATTGCCAGGCCTTCCCTAGAGTGATTCTAGATACGGACAAGCACATTACAACATGCATCTTATCCTCACCTTTTAAAACCTGAACTCTAACATTCAATACACGCTGTTTTTCCTCTTGACAATATATTTTGGTGTCGTCCCACATCAGGACACAGAGCATGACCTCGGCCTTTTTGATGGGTACATAGTAATCCATTGTAGGATGGGACCATCATTTACTGGGGTAAATTTATGAAACCAGTCCCTATTGGTGGAAGCTTAGACTGCTCAGATGGAACTTCAGAGCGAGACTGATTGCTCCGAGGAAGGGAGACACGACACCAGTCAATGCTGCGCTCCCGACAATGTCTCTGAGTACGGGCAGTGAGTTCTCAGCCCCTGGAGCCGTGCCAGCCTCAGCTGAGGGGCCAAAGGAATTCTAGCAATGGAGTAGGAGGTTTAAGCAAATACCCAACTAAAGACTAACTCCAAGTGGAGATGGGGCCATAGCTGGGCTGGGGCCCCACTCAGAGAATTTCAGAGGATACGATGGGGTTAGAGCTTCCCCTCCTAAAAGCTCCCCAAACCCCAACTCTCAACCTCCGCACCTGTAAATGATCCCTTTGTCGTGTAGAAACTGTAGTCCACAGACTATCTCAGCCGCATAAAACCTGGATATGAGAGAGAGAAAGTGTTCTGGAATTTCTGCCAATCAGTCCTTGCTTTTCCTTGGTCCCTCATCCCCACCCCCAGGGGCAGGAAATGCTGCAAATAACTCCACGGACAACCTGGGCTAAGATCAAGTACATCTTGTATCAGGCAACACAGCAGGGGGTGGGGTGGGGTGTGTGTGTGTGTGTGTGTGTGTGTGCGCACGGCTGGCAGCCAGGGCAGAAAAAATTATGAAGGAAAACCTCCAAATAAGACAATTTTATGTCATAAGAGTGTATGCATTTCTATTCATGTACATATTTATGAACATATATACACACATGCACACACACAGTTTTGGGGGTGCGTGCTAGTCCGGAGGTCACACACTAGGGTCCTGAGTTGTGCAAGATCACCACCTGCCTTGGCTGAAGCCCAAGGAAGGAACAGGACTCAACATGTCTGTGCTGTGCTCCCAGCCAGAGCTCACCCACTGCCCAGGTTTCCCATACAGTGGGGGCGGTCCTGGCTACCCCAAATCCCTCCAACCCCAGATCTAGCCCAGGCTTGCTTCTCCAAGAAGAAGAAAGAAGGAATGAAAGGTAGGCCAGCAGAAGTCTCTTCCGCCCGCAGGGCCCTCACGTACATGGCACGGTATAGCTCGAAGCGGCCTTTGTCCTGGATGTGGTACATCAGGTCCCCCCCGTTGAGGAACTCCATCACGAAGAACAGGTGATCCTGGGGTGGGGAGGGTGCAGAGGCACAGAAATGGGTGGGAGGCTCCCTCATTGAGGGCCACGGAAGTGGTGGACAACTCTGCCCTGGGGGATGTATTGGGAGGAGACACAGCCCTGTGCTGGGGAGTATGAGGACGAGGACACAACGCTGCCTCAAGTGGTCCGAGTAGGAGACACGGCCCTGCCCTGAGGGGGGCTGTAGCTCCAGGGACACTGACAGAGAGAAGGTCAAGCACCTTGGTCTGGAAGGTGCAGAAGAGGTGGGTGAGAAAGGGATTCTCCCAGGCGAGCGCCAGCACCCGCTTCTCCACCATGGTGCACTCCACATCATCGTCGATCAGAACTACATCCTTCTTGAGGGCCTTGACAGCGAAGAACTCCTTTTTGCCCTTCAGCTCTGCAAGCAGCACCTGAAGGGTGGGTGGCAGTGCTAAGCAGGAAAGGCCTGGGCCAAAGGCCAGGGCAGCACAGCCCTACACAACCAGGAAGAAGCCAGGGAGGGTGGGAAACAGATGCCTCCGGGCTGCTGGGCCCAGGTCCCTTGGGCCACCCCAGAGCCATGTGGCACCTCACCTTCCCGAAGCTGCCTTTGCCCAGGACCTTGTGGAAGATGAAGTTCTCAATGTTGCACCTGGTGCTGCCCTCCCAGATCTTGCCATAGGTACCGTTGTCTGCTGGAGAAACAACACTTCAGACCCAGTTCTCCACTGGCTGAGTCCCTCGCCTGGGGCCCAGGGATGGGCTGGGGTAAGGGGCCTCAGAGAGGAAGGGGCTCATCCCTCATGGTGGTATGTCCTCTCAGGCCCCACTTGACTGAGAAGAGAGGCTAGGTCTCAACCTGGACCGTAGTGGGGAGTGGGGGCTTTCCTGGGGGGAATGGGCCCAGCTTTACCTGGGACATCATCTCCAGAGACTCCTGGCTTTTTTTCGAAATTCTGGTAGATCCCAAAAGGCTCTGCAGGTTCCGTCTCTGACTTCCGGACGGATCTCTGGAGGGAGGGGTTGGGGTTGGGGGTCCAGGCAGTTGGTCACACCATGGTTAGAACTCCCAGCCCAGAGGGAGGACCCCAACCAGCCATAATTCCACCCTTGATACCAAAGAGGGACAGCAGGGGCAGAGCCTGGGACCCCCAGACAGTGCATAGACACATACACACGCACACGTACTCGCACACATGCGCACGCACACACACCCTCTCTTCCAGCAGCACAGGGATGCCTCAGTGCTTTGGAAGGCAGTGGTTACAACAAAAGTTTTGTAAATTAGACACCACCTTCCCAACCACTTAGTCAATAGATTTTTGTTTGTGTTGTCTTCACTCGTGGTTGATTCTAGAATTGTACCTTAACGTTTTGTGGCAATCCTCAACCCCCCAGCCCCACCCAATGCATACACAAAACATATACACACAAAGGCTTTTCATTCAAAGTGTTGCAACCTTGCAGCCCCCAAGTTTACCCTCAAGTAATGTACTTGAATAACTTGAGTTCTACTTCTTGAACTGGATCTTCCAAAAGTGGGATCTTGGGTACAAAGCCCCCTCCTGTTTTTCCCTGGGAGTGAGTGTGAGCCCTGACTACCCCCAACCTCTTCACCATCTGTCCTGGATTCCCATAGCGCTGCCCACCTGGCTGACTTGGTTCAATGCCTCGGCCAAGAGCTTCTGGTTGATGCCGCAGAGGTTGGCAACCTTTTTCTGGCACTTGTGATGCACGTTCATGCCACAGTCTGGAGTGAGAGAGAAGCAAGGCCATCAGGGCCCCACCCCAAGCAGGGCAACCAACAGACTCCAAGAGAACTGTCTCCCTTGCCCCAGGCCCAGCCAGGACAGGGAGGCGTGTAGGAGAGAGCAGGAGAAAGGCTTTTGTGGGGGTCTGCTGGGTGTCCTGTCTTTAGAAAAAATGTATCTGAAGCCATCAAAAGCACTTAAAATCTTTCATTATTTAAAGAAGAAAAAGAAAAATCAGAAGCTATGAGACCTAATTCTGAACCCTTCAAAGAATGCGTGGGATGACCTAGACAAGTCCCTTTTTCTCCAGGGGTCTCTTGTTTCTCCTCTAGCAGTAAAGCTGGGGTTGGGGAGAGGGTCCCTGAGGCATATTTGGGGAGCACCTGCTTGTGTGCAGCAGTGACTCTGGGTCCTACTCTACTCTTACCCCTATTTTACACTTGAGAATGCAGAGGTCAGAGGGGTGGGGCCTCTTGTCCAGTGATCATACAGCAGCTAAATGGTAGAGCTAGTCGGGCCAGTGGGAAGGGGTTGCCCAGGCCACCCCATGTGCAATCCTTCAGCAAGGGGGCAAAGGCAGCATCAGTTAGGTGGAGTTTATGAGGTCCAGGTAAGTAGGCACAGCTGGGAGCCCCTCCGCAACCTCCACCCCAGCCTGCAGAGCTAGGTGGCACACACCTTCACACTTTAATCCCTGTTTCACCAGTCCCCAGAGCAGGCTGCCACAGTGGTCACAGAAGGTGGGGCTCATGTAGTTGTAAACCTTGAACCGGTGAGGCATGTCGATGTTGAAACGTTCTTTCTGGAACTGGGGTGAGGGGGTCACAGGTCAAGGGTCACATGTCAGCTCTAGCCCCTTCCCCAACTCCTAGCTCTCCCCCAACCTCAAGCATAGTGAGATACCAACAGGGCTCCACCAGGGATGGGGAAACCCGGAGGTCCAAGGAAAAACCAAGAAAAACGGAGGAAGGGTGAGCCCCACAGGGAACGGGGAAGAAACAGCCCAAATCCCTCCCACGTGGCCAAGCCCCCCCAAATCCCCAGGGCCCTGCCCCAGCCTCACTATGGTGTCCCGGCTGTTGGTCGCAGTGCCGGTGCACCGGCCGATGATCTTGTCGATGCATTTCTTATGGATGGCAGCGTTGCATTCTTGAGGAGGCACAGGCCCAGGAGGGGGATGGGAAGGCACCAGGAAGAGCAGAGTCTGTGAGCTGGCTCAGTCCAGCCCCCTACACAAAGCCACCGTTCTCCCAACTGCCCACACCCTCACCCCACAGAGGCCTCAGGCCCAGAGCTTGATTTTTCTTTCCTCTGGCCAGCCCTTGAAGGAGGGGCCTGAGAAAGGCAGGGCAGAGAGGACAGGCCCATGGATCTGAGATTAGAAAAGGCTCAAGGAGTCCTGGGCGGAGGCGGGGGTGGGACGGGGCAGAAGTGAGGGGAGTGAGGTATTGCAGTGAGAGAAGTGGAGGCAGGGGAGCCCCCTTTCCCTTTACTATGCCACAGGACATAAGCTTCTAAGCTCTCATGCACATGCACACACAGACAGTTGCACCCTAGCTCAGACACCTGAACACACATACACAGCATGTATAATAATGACAAGTTTTCTTATGTAGAATGCTTAACATGTGCTAGCTACATTTAAAATACATATTTTATCCCATTTGATCTCCATAATGACTATTATCCCTATTTTATAGATGAGGAAACTGAGGCACAGAAGGGTTAAGTAACTTTGTCTAAGGCCCTACAGTTAGGAAGTGGTAGAGCTGGGATTCAAACCCAAGTAGTCTAGCTCCAGAGCTTGTGCTCATAACCGCCGGCCCACAACACCTGGTGCATGCACCCTTGGAGAGAAAGGTGTGCTCGTATGTGTATACCCAGACGCACATGTTATTTCACAGAAGCACATGGGTGTGCCAGTCACGATCTAACAGCCTCTCTTGGGGTAAAGAGCTTTGATGGGCAGCACAGGCTGATCTCTATGTAAATACTCTACTGTGGCCTATTTCAGTCTACCAATGTGATGTCACTGAATGCCAAGAGTTCAGAGGAGATACACAGAATTGGCTTTCATGAGCCAGAGCAAGCCAGCTCCAGCACTTACTGAATGCAGCTATCGTACATGGAAAATCCCACACGTGCACATTCAAGGATAGAGAGTTTTAGTACAGACATGCAGTCTCAACACAGGGACCAGGCTCTCCTGTGAACACACACAGGCACTGGCAGGCACACGTATACATACAAACCGGACTGTGGAGATACTTACGCCTGCATTTGTAACCTTGCTTGTTGAGACCCCTGAAAGGCAAATCCCCGGGCAGGGTGAGTGTGAGGAAGTACTAGGTGTACCCGTCCCTACCCCCGCTCCACCCCCAGTGGGCACAGCCAGCCCTTACCAGACAAAATCTTTGCACACAGAACAGAAGGTGGGCTGCCTAAAGAAGGTGGCGATAAACTCGTGGTTCTTGATGTAGTGGATTTTGGCTTGTTTGATGGCTCCACGGCGGATCATTGTTGGAAACTTGGCCTCATCTTCACCCCGAATAGACTGCTTGCAATCTGGGAGCCATGGAGTAGTGAGGTCAGCTGCAGCCCCAGAGGGGCAACACTCCTGCAGTCCCTCCCAGGGTGGCCCTGGACAGACTGTCTACAGAGGCTGCTTCTCTAAACCTCTGTCCTGGCTCTGGCCTCTACCAACATCCCCAGCCCAGGTAGGGAGGGTCTTACCTCCATCTTCCAGGAAGTACTGCACGGACATCAACACCTTGGCCTGGGGTTGCAGGTCCAGCTGCAGGGGTGAGGGTGAGGGGAGGGTCAAGGAGGGCGGGCCCAGACTCAGAACCCGCCCCCATGGTTGGCCCCCCTCAAGGCCAAGGAAGTCCTGGCAGCCTAGCAAACACCTGTCTGACCAGTGTGGGCAGGCCCAGCCCCGCCCCTGAGCCACGCCCCCAACCCAAGGGGTATTATTACACTTGGGGAAGTGAAAGGCTCCAGCCCACACCCAGCCTGGCCACATGGCCCAGGAGCAGAGTGAAAAGGGAAACTCCCCACCCTCGAACCCTGCTGTCCCCTTAACAAGGATCTTAGAATGGAGGCCCCTTGCCCCCCTGAACATGCAGAGACACAGACACATGCACACTGACACACTCATGCTGGTTCTCTCTCTCTGTGTCAGGGGTTCTGCATGTCCAGTCTCCTCACACAGAGTGGCTGGTTCTAAGGGCAGGACCCACACCACCCCTAGAACCCAGGCCTGGTGACTGACATTGTCCCTTGGGGTAATAGACAGAGAGCTCAGCACTGGCCGAGGGTCAGTGCAGGCCTGGGTCAACTTCTCTCTTGGCCCAACCCCTTCACCCCTCACTGGAGGCTGACCAGGGTCCCCGATGGTCAGAGAGTCTTTTCCAGGGGACGTCTTGGCTGCAGGAGACCACATGTAACCCCAAGGGGCAGGAGATGCTCTGCCAACGCTGGCATCCTGTGGTCACGAGGGACACATGACAATATGCATGTGCAGAGTCCTAGTTTGGCAGGTAAGTAGCGGGTTATCAGCCTTCCCTTTCTCTCACCCTTCCCATGTTGAAGATCATAACTGATGCTCCCCGATGCTTGCCTGGGCATTCTAAACAGAACTGGGAACAATGGGTGCCTCTGAGAAGGGGGCCTGGAGCCTGGGGTTAGGGTCAAACACATTCTTACATACAGTTTGAAATGTTTTGCTATTTGCATATCCTGCCTTTACAAAATTAAAAGGGAAAAAAGTAGTCACAATAATAAGGATGGCTCTCTTTAGCACCTACTCTGTGCCCAGTTCTACAATTAGCCCTTTTAATCCAACTGCTCATTTCATCTGAACGACTGACCCTGCAGTAGAATCTTTTAGCAGCTTCTCCATTTTATAGATCTGGAAACAGGCTCAGAAAAACTAAGGCTTTGATAAACCGTAAAGCCAGAATTCGAATTCAGGCTATGTCGGCTGCAAAGCTGCACCCGGCAGCCATGCTCGCTCACCATACACGCGAGCGTGCACACACACACACACGCACAACGGCACTTCGTGCACCCCTCACCCAGAACTCAGCCTTGCCGTTGTTCTTCTTGCAGCGCTCGGCCAGCACTGACACGCCCACCGTCACTTCAGACACTGGCTCCTCCGCTGCCCGCATCAGCACAATCTGGATGACACGGCCCTCGTATATGTGGGCGTCGAATGTGGACTTCCACTCAGGGTACATGGTGGGCTTCTTCTGCACCAGTGTCTTCCCGCGCTCTGCAACAGGGGCCAAGCCAACCAGGTCTAGTGAAGGCCCCTCGGTCCCTCCATCCCTGGACTTCCCACAGCCTTCAGCCCTGATAGAATCTGCCTGGCCCTCCCTCCCCTCAAAGGTCTGCCATGGCTTCCTACTGTCCTTGGGGCTGAGTCTCTACTCCTCAGCCTGTACAACTGTGTTCTGCTCACTTCACCGGCCTCATCTCATTCACGTGCTCCAGAACACAGAACTGCTGGCAGCTTCTCTTGGGTGCCCTGCCAGGTCTTAGCTCCAGGCCCTTTCTCCTGCTGCTCCCTCTTCCTGTGACCCTTTACCTCCAGCCCCACTGAGATGTCCCCTTCCCTATGCATTCACTCAGTGAACACATGAAGAGAGCTTTCACATGCCAGCCACATTACTGGAGGCAAGAAACAGCAGAAAGAAAAGTTAAACTGGTGCCTGCCCTCCTAGAGCCTCAGTCCTGGGCAGAGAAGTGAACCAGTTCATTCTTCAGGTAAATGTTAAATCATAGCTGTAACGAAATTGAAGTGAGCAAGGCCAGTGGTTCTAGACCCGCCCATGTCAGGGGGCCTGCCCCAGCCTAAGGGTTGGGAAGGCTTCCTAGAGGAAGGGACAGCTCAGCTGAGACCTAAAGGATGATACACGGTTCGCCAGATGAAGGCAGAAACAAGAAGGAAGATATTTGCCTCTTCCAGGAAGATATCCCTAACTCTAGCTTGGGACGGTGCCTACTCTCAGCTTCCCAATCACAAGACTCATCGTCTGGCTCCCCCACCTGACTGTGAGCCCCACAAGGGCAGGGCCAGGTCAGCCTTGGAAAACAGTAGTGTCCTAAGTGCCCAGTACAGGGCCTGGCACAGATAGACGTGTGAAAATTATGGGGTGAAACAACCAATGGGGAGGAGTTGGAAGCCCCAAGCCCCAGTGAGGGCTCCATGCTGCCAGTACTGGACGCCCTATAGGCCTCTGCTGTCCTGCATCCACAGCTGGGCTAGGGAGGGGGATGAGGAAGAATAGGATCTCTCAGAGGTTCTGAGGGAACAGGGCCTGGCCCCTACCAGTGCCACCCTCTGGGCCCCGACTCCCCACCCCACTGGCTGCTGCTACCTCTCCAAGCCTCCAGCTCTACCTGTGCTGAGTGCCTCCTTCATCTTCACGGCACAGAAGGGCTGGCTTGCCTCATCCGTGGCCTGCAGGGAGCCCAGCTCGTAGGAGTTGAAGGCAATGCGCAGGAATGGTGCCATGTTGGGGCCTGTAGTGGGGTTGTGGAGACAGAAGGGGTAAGGCTGGGTAGCAGGGCAGGACCAGCAGGTACAGCCCTGGGAGGTGGTCAGGTATCCGCTCCCCACAGGGCTCTCACAGCATTGAGTCTGGCCCACATGGTGCCTATGATGCACTCGTCCTAGTTGCCAATGCTAAAATTGAGAAGTTTTATATAAGTCTAGATTTGTGGCATCCTTGGTAAAACTAGAAGATGGGACATCAGGCAAGAGCTGGCTGGCACTGCCCCCTTGGACAGGCACTCTTGCCAGTCTACTTTAGGCAGGGACTCCTTTTCACTCTTCTCTAAAACCTACCTGGGCCCTGGAGCCATTTGACTCTGTGACCCCTAGATGTTCATTTGAGGAGTCATTCAATGCCCATTTAATACCCAACTGTGCACGTCTACTATATGCCAGGTACCCGGCATGTGCTGGCCAAAATGGGCAGGCCAGTGGCCCCTGCTCCCTACATCCTGCCCCACATAGCCCTTTCTGGTTTTCAAAGATTTTTGCTCCTAACTACTCAAGCAGACAAGCAGGGCCAAGATAACCACCCCCAGTTTTCAGACAGGGAAACTGACACCCTGAGGCCAAGCCAGCCCCTGAAGCTGGGATTCTATTAATGAAGCACTGACTTTGTTTGGGACCGGGGGCCTCTCATCTACGCAGAAGGTTGCCTGCACTTTCAAAC
>NW_011889118.1:1498387-1513471 GCF_000151845.1 Pteropus vampyrus
AAAACCTACCTGGGCCCTGGAGCCATTTGACTCTGTGACCCCTAGATGTTCATTTGAGGAGTCATTCAATGCCCATTTAATACCCAACTGTGCACATCTACTATATGCCAGGTACCCGGCATGTGCTGGCCAAAATGGGCAGGCCAGTGGCCCCTCCTCCCTACATCCTGCCCCACATAGCCCTTTCTGGTTTTCAAAGATTTTTGCTCCTAACTACTCAAGCAGACAAGCAGGGCCTAGATAACCACCTCCAGTTTGTTTTCAGACAGGGAAACTGACACCCTGAGGCCAAGCCAGCCCCTGAAGCTGGGATTCTATTAACGAAGCACTGACTTTGTTTGGGACCGGGGGCCTCTCATCTACGCAGAAGGTTGCCTGCACTTTCAAACAAATTTTTTTTCCAAATATAACACTATTTTAATGTTCAATGTAACGCTGAATTTGCTTTTTAAATTACACAGGTTGGCCCCATGCTCCCCCATTCCTCACCGTTCCTCAAATAGAGGGTCACTACAAGAGGTGACCCTGATGGAGGATGCTCACATGTGCAAGCCCACGCTTGCATACTCCTATACACCTACTCAGACACTGGCTCCAGGTCTAGGCCCCAAACAGGACGGCGCTCCATAACCCTGGCTGAATGAACACTTGCTCATGTACATACACGTACATATGTACTCATGTTCCATCCTGAACACAATAGACTGGCAGAGAGGCAGACTCAGAGACGCACCCCTACCCACACACAAGTATGTGAGCACATGCAGCAGCCACACTACCCTGGGATGGCTCCCGCGGCTCCTCCACAAGGAAGCCGGAGCAGCAGCTAGACCAGTCTGCTGGGAGCTCCCAGCCCAGATGAGCTCACAGGAAACACTGACCTCAGCCTATAGCCGAGCCCAGTAGACTGGCCAGTCCTCTAAGGCCAGCAGCCAGAGTAGAGAGGAGCAACCAGGAGGGGCAGACACCACCATGTCCCCTACCTGGGCCTGGCTCCTATTCAGAGGGAGTGAGAGTGGGTGTGCAAACTAGAGTCTGAACCCAGGTCTCAAAGCCTTCAGCCTGAGCCAAGCCAAGCAGCTGCCATGACCTCTCAGTAATAGGGAGGGAGAGCCAACTGTGGGCTCCCACTGTTTCCTCCCTGGGACAGAACATGCATGAGTGTACGAGTCAATATGTGTGAAGGTACATGTGGGTGTACTGACTGCACAGCTGTGGAGATGTGTGTGCCTGTGTGGACGTGAGTGGGTGGTGCATGGTGGGCACTCAGGCAATGTTGAAGTGAAGAGTGAGCTGCATGGGTCTGGCTGGGAATGGGTGTAGGAGTCTGGATAAGTGTCCCAAACCTCCAAGCAAAAAAGACATCATGCCCCTCCTGCCACCCTGCCTGGCCTGGAGGTCCGAGGTGTGGAACACCCAAGTGAGTGCTCCCTGGGGGTCCACAATGTTCGGCAGCACCTCTGCATAACATATACTTGCCACATATCAGTGTCCACATACCCAGGGCCTGAACCCACCAGATATGGCTCAGCCTCATGCCTCCTCACAAGATAACCTTGAGATCCAGGTGGGGCAATGACAGTCTTTCTGAGTGTCTCAGTGGATGAGGGTTGAGTGGGCAGGTGGGCAGAGATGAAACGGTAGTTGCGCCACAGGAGCTTGGCTCCTGGGGAAAGCGGAGAGAGGACAGCCCTGGGCGGCAAAATAATGGTCAAACTGGGTGTAAGACCCTGGTACCAATGTTGCTTTGCCTATGGGGCTCCGTGCAGGGCCCTTGGCTTCTCTGAGTTTCGTTCCCCAACTCCCCCCTCCCCCATCTTCCAGATAGAGTGGTCCCTTGGTACATTGTCATGATGATGTGTAGGGACAAGACCCAACATCAATCCCCCAGGCCTCCGGGTAGGGTCTTTTTAATGCTATCATCCTTTCTTCCTTCCATCTCTCACCTGCGCACTTCCTTTCTCAGTTAAAATACAGTCACATCCCCCATGGCATCCATTCCACCTGCCCATCAGCCTGGGAAGACAGTTCTGATAATTGAGCCCACTTCTCAGATAGGGCAACCAAGTCTCCAAGAGCACAGAGCTGCTCAGCCTGAAGCAGCAGGTGCACCAAACACCTTCTGGCAGCTCCTCCTGCCCAGTGCCTCCCCTTAGGACCTAGCCTAGATAGCCCTCAGACTCCATGATCTCCTCTGCCTCTAGGTGGCCTAGCAGGAGCTGTCCATGGGGACCACTCAAGGGCTAAATGGAGGAGGGGAGAGTAGAGAGTATCAGAGAAGCCCTAGGAAGGTGAGGCAAAGCCCAGCCCGGGGCCCATTAGGCCTGTCCTCCAGCTCTCTGCAGTCACACTCAGGGCAGCTGCTGCTCACAGTTAGCTAGAAGCCACTAGAGGGAAAACCACAACCACAGCAGGCCCCAGCTCCAAACCTGCACAGCCAGCCACAGTACCACAAAGACGGAGACCTCCTGGTGCTCCTCAGCAGTAACCCTAGGGTTAGATCACCTAGTCCTAGGACTAAAACTAGATCATGGCTCCAGCCAGGTTCTTCCACTCCCTCCACCCCATTGCACTACCTGGACTCCAGGAGGGAGACAGACTGGGTGAAGACGAACTGGTGAAGAGGTCTTGGACCCCTACACACCAAGACCCCCCTGCACAGTGGAGCCAGAGTCATCCACTTACCTTGTGGAGTGTCTGAACAATGGTGGTGAGGCCGGAGGTAAAGAAATGGCACAAAAGCAAGGTGTACCAACTATTTATAGCCTCATGCAAATAGGCCCACAGGCCCCAGAGGAAGGCCCCTGGCTCAGCCTCATTGCTGTTCTGCAGGGCCATGGGGGTGGCAGGGTTGGACCCCACACAGGGTTCTATAGGGGCCAGATCCTTGGGACCAGCTGAGGCCAGCCAGGACTTTCCCAGCCACCTGTGGTCTCCTAGTTTCTGCTCTCCTGCTTCTCCAGCACACAAGGGAGGCAGCCCAATGAAGCAGAGAGCACTGGACTTGGTTGGAGTCAAAGGGTCTGGGTGTGAATCTCAGAGCCCCCATTTATAAGAAGGATCGTCCTTCTCTGAGGCCAACAACATACCAGATTAGGCTTATAATGGCATTAACATACTTTATCTCTGTACAGGTCCAGGAGATGGGTATTTTACTGATGAAGAAACAGATTCAGAAAGGCTAAGTGACTTGCCCAAGACCACACGCCGGTAAGTGGCAGAAAGATTTGAATCCAGGCCTGCCTGATATTTCAGCCCACATTTTTTCCAATGTGCCATGTCAAGAAGAGATGAAGGGAAAGAGAGCAGCACACACAACACATTCATGAAGACAGAAAACAAATAGGACAGGTACCCTGTGCTTGACCGGAGTCTATTCACCCAACCCGCTCTAGGCCAGTCCTAGGCCTGACCTTGAGGACCGCCCCTTTCTATACAACGCAGGTCGTACAGACCCCTGAACTGCTGCCCTCCTTCTTGTCCCAGCCACTTGGGCCAGCCTCTGGTTCTCAAACCCTGGAAAAGGCTAGGCCGTACTGGATTCCAGCTTCAGGGGGCGAGGGCCCACTGGCCCTGCTACCCACCATGCCCTAGACTAGCAGCCCAGAGGAAGGAAAGGTGGTGCCAGGCTAGGCCAGACCAGGCACGTCACCTCCTCGGGGCAATGGAAATCTGCTCCCAGCCTGTCTAGAGCAGTGGACAAGGCTGACCTCAAGCTGACCAGAGTAACTGTACCGGTCAGAGCTCCTGGGACACAGAAGACAAGTATGAATGTTGCACATCCATACGTGTGCACATGAGTGTGTTTCAGCAAGGAAGGCAAGGTGGAGGACATGGCCTAAGGGGTGACACAAACAGAAACAGGAATGTATTTTCTAATTTTTCTACAGCATGTAAGTTGATAACAATTTTGTTGAAGGTGAAAAATAAAGCCCAGCAAGTCAAAACATCTCCAAGAGATGGGCCTTCAGAGACTGACATGCCCATCTCTTCTTTGTACAGAGGCAGAAACCGAGGACAATGAGGTCCCCTCCACTCCAGCCCTTCCTTGGCATTTGACTCCGTCTTACAGGCCACAGGGTGATGCCTACTAGACAGAGGAGCAAAGTGGGGCCTAGAAAGAAAGACCTTGTTCAAGCTCTTAGAGTGTGTGTGAAGATGGAGGGAGGCTCCCTCAGAAAGTCTGCCAGGCAACCAAGAGGTGACAGACTGAGGACCAGGAAAGCAAGAGTGAGTAGAGATCAGCTGAGGCCCCTGGTAGGTCTGGGTTCTGCTCCCTTAAACCGACACCTGAGGAGCAGAGGATGCCCCTTCCATGAAACTCTCTCCATGTGCACCTGCCCAGCTTTGGGGCAGCCCCTGCTGCCCACCCATACAAAGCACCACCTGCTGCCAGTCAAGACTGGTGGGGGTGGTTTTGGACTAGGCCCTCCTTGAGATGGAGATCCTGCCAAGGTCCAGCCCACATAAGCCTTGAAGGATGAATGAAGGAGGGAGAAGGCACGTGAGGCCCAGGCAGTGGGAGAGAAGAAGAGTAAGAGGCACTGTGATCAGCAGGAGGGACCAAGGCTGTCCCTGGCAGAGCTGAAACAGGACAAGGGGGCCAGGTGTGGCAGTAGCTGCCAGGCTGGGCAGGTAGGCGAGTAGCAGCTTGGCTGGGAGGCTGGCCTCCCCAGGCAGCCTTCCTAGATGGAAGCACGTTAAGGAGGCCACAGGGGTTTCACAACCCAGGAAACGGGCTCAGCAAGAAGAGCAGGGTGTGGAGGAGGGGAAGGGCTAGCAAGACCCTTCCAAGGCCCCTCACAAGGTTCTATGTCATAGCCCCCATTTGTCCAGCCCTGTCTTGGGAGGAGGATCAGCTACGGTCTCAGGTCAAGGCCAAGTCCCAGAGCAGGAGATACTCCCCATACCTGTTCCTCCCCAGGACTAGCTCCTCATCCCCCACACCCCAGGCTCCTTCTGGCCCCCTCCCTCACCCTATACACATCAACCACTCTGCCTAGACGCTCCTCCTTTCCCCCAGGGAACCCTCCCATCTCTTACCGCTCCTGGCCCCTCCTCATTCATTCTCCCCACAGCTTGGAACCTCCTGGACTCCCACTGTCCTTGGAGAAAGCTCATGCCTCAGCCTGGCCCTGGCCTGTGCTCCACCTCAGATCTCACTTTGCCCCAGTTTCAGGCCTCCTCGTTTTTGCATATGCAGTTCCCTTAGCCAGAATGTCCTCCTGAATTCCTCTGTTTCTTTCCAGACAGTTCTAAAGGTCAGACCTGGGGGATCTTTGCACACTCCCCAGAAAGCCAGCTGCTACCTGACCCCCATGCCTCCTACAGATAACCTGTGCACTGGGATCCTGTGTCTGGGATCCTGCTCCTGCTGAGGACTTGGGTCTGCTGTCTGGGTAGTGTCTCTGCCTCTGGCTCAGTCTTCTCAGCCCTGGCTGCACACCTAACTGTTCAGGGGATTTTCAAAAATTCCACTGCCAGGCCCAACCTAGCCCACTGGACTCAGATGGGAATCAGAGGTGAGGCATGAGCAGCATGACTGAAACTTTTGCAATGTTAAAGGGATGACAATATCTTAAGAACCAATGAAAGACCTAGGCCCTCTTCTCAGGAAAACAAACACGTAGACAATGTGACATCTGCATATGATAGGGTGGGAACTACAGGTCCCAAAGGCCCAGCCCAGCCCCAGGTAACCACCAGCCCTCCTCAGGCCCAGCCAGATAGCAGGCACTACAGTGACAAGACACATCAGGCCCATGGAACTCAGCTTGGTAGGAACAGTCACATAAATATATAATTACAGAGGAGGATATGATCACTGCTCAGGCAGCGAGCAGAAAGAAGGGAGTGAGAGGGGCTGGAGTAATATGGGGGCTGGAGGGTCTGCTGCCTGGGGGAGTCACGGAGAGCTTCGATCTGAGGGATGAGTTGAGGTGTCATGGGCCCACTAAGCCAGAGAGTCTGGAAGGGTTTGAGGAGCAGGACATGAGACTCTGGCTGCCATCAGCTCCCACCCACCCCTGACAGCAGGTGTGGTGGGTAGGACCTCCTTGGGGGCATAGCCCACACCATGCACAAGTCTTGAGTCACTCAGTTAGTCCCAGGATTGGAGAAGCCCTTGGCTCAGCCAGAGGGAGGAACCCCTGGGTAACCCCAAGGGAGAAATAAAGGCCCCTTCATGGCAGGACTGAGGACAAGGGAGCCTCTGTGAGGAAACAGGGTGGGGGGTACATCAGGGCCTCTCTTAGAATAACCACACACATGTGCACATATGGCACACCCACCAATCGAAACACACAGTTACACACGGGGAGCTGTGCTTGCTGTTACACACACACACACACACACACACACACAGCTGTAGTCATAGGCACATACTCATTCCTTCGACACTCAGTGACACTCTGAGAAACACACTCCCACACCCTGGCTCTCACATGGCAACAGACATCCAGGCCCACACATTAATACTCTCGTGCATTCACCAGCACAGAGATCCATGTACACACAGGGTGATGTATCACATAATGTACACATGGGCACAAAAATAAAAACACAAGCCTGGAAGGGCCCACACGTGCCTGACTGGAATCTGGCACCAGGAAAGTCCAAATGTAGCTTTTTTCCACCACAGCCCCTGGGGCACAGTGACTGGGGAAATGAGGGAGAGGGAAGGGCAGCTGGGTGTCAGGCAGGCTAGGCCTCCCAACCAGGGGAGGTGGGGAAAGTCCCTCCTGGCCCAGAGCAAAGTCCAAATTGTGTCAGGGAAGACTGGGCTGGTCAGGAAGGAGTGGGCGGGTCAGGCTCATCGCTGGGCAGGCCTCCTCTGCCCACCTGTCTGAGGGGAAGTCAGCGGAGGCTGAGGATGAGATCGGGGGTCACGGGTGGTAGTCACAGGCCTCATGCACAGAAGGGGAGGGCTCGCACCTACACAGGTAAGATGGCCATGCCAGGCACTACACACATGACCTCCACTGAGCTCCAGACTCACTAGGCAGAAACTCACAGAGAGATGAAACAATTCATCCAAAGCCACAAAGCCAATGGGGCAGCCCCCAGCAAAGGCAGAGAGGGACCCTCTGGTTCTAGCCCCAGATCTGCCCTTCTGGCCTCCAGCTGGGCAAAGGCATGTGCATGTGGTTGGGGGTGGGAAAACTTCCCCACCAGCCCCCACAGAGATGGGCCCCAAGTTCACTCCTCAGCCCTTCTCTCTGTGCACCCACAGAAGCCTCCTACTAGAGTCCTCATCTTTGTGTTTGGCTACCTAAGGCTTTTGCCATCCATTCCTATAAGGGGAGAAGGCCCAGATGATCCCTCTCCACTTTAGGATCAGGAGAAAACTGGAGAGGCATGACTGTGGTACACCATCCCATGGCAGGCAGTGAACAGAAGAACTGGAGAGTGGGGGCCTGGGTGTGGGCTGGACAAGCTAGTTCAGATCTGGTCTTCTCCGGGTGCTCTGAGAGCTTGGCCAAGGTACTCTGGCGTCATCTGTAAAAGGGACTGATCTTGCCCTGCCTTGGAAGTTGTGCTGAATGCAGCTCCTGGCACTGAGGCAGCTGTCACTATCATCTTTATCACTACTGCCGTCCTCACATCTGGCCCTCTCCTCTCACATCCCAATGCCCATGTCCAGCTATCCTTGGAAATTATAGGGGACTCCAAACTTCCTTGGATCGGTGGCTAAAGAGGTTCTCTCAAGCCACTCAGCCCTGCAGTGCCCGGCTCTGGGAAGAGACCAGGCTAGGCAAAGATAGCATGAGTTCACTGGTAGACCCCAGGCCAGCTGTTGTCCCTCCCATGGCCTCAGTTTCTCAGTCTTAACAATGTACACCTCTAAGTTTTCTCCATCCCCGATACTAGAAGACGCTGCAATCCTCCTCCTAACTCCCCACCCCTCCACCAGCCCCCAGCACTCACAGCCCACACCAAGAAGACATCGGATCCAGTCTTGGGCCTTGGTGACTGGCTGCTCCACTGCACCTGTTTACCCAACACAGCCACAGACATGATCCAAAGCTTCCGGGGCTGTTGTGAAAACAGTAGCTCAGCCACCACAATCCTGCCCTCCTGGGCACCTTGGCAGGGACCTTCAAGGGACAGCCATTCTGGGCCTGTACCCAGGGCCTCTCAAACTTCCCCAACAAAGGTCCCATGAACCCTCTCCTCCTCAATCTGGGCTGTATGTGCTACCTCTCGACTCTCAAGTCCCCACTTTCAGCCCAGACCGTCCTGAACCCACCTATCTCCCTGACCTCGCCACTCTCTAGAGGTGCTCCAACATGTCTAAAACAGACCTACTGATGTTCTCCCACACAAGTGCCCCCCATCTCCTAGCAGCACCAGTGCTTGCCCAGTTGTTCAGGTGGACACCTGGGGGTCGTTTTCCTCCTCCCCCTTCCTCCCGACACAGCAACACTATCATTTCCACCTCTGCGGTCTCTGCTTAAGTCCTCTTTTCTCTCCACCAGTTGCCCTGATTCTGGCGCCATCTTCCCCAGGAGGTGCAGCTACCTGCTCACTGCTCTCCGTCCTCTGCTCTGGCCCCTACAGTCCCTCTGCCGCAGAGACCATGTGGGTCTTTTAAGACAGTAAAGCAGATCTCATCACCCCTTGCCTAAGCCCCAGCGTTTCTTGTTTCCCTTCTGGTAAGTTCAGACTCCTTTCCCTGACCAGTCCTCCCACCTCCAACTGGCCCACATTACCTCCCTGACCTCCTCAGCCACTGCCCTCCGTCATTCCTCTGTCCCAGCCACAATGACCCTTTTCAGTTCCCTGAACAGCCAAGTCCCACCCCACTTAGGAGCCTCTGTGCTTGCTGTTCTGTCTTCCATTCCCCCTTCCCCAAAATACATGCTGGTTCCTTCTCATCATTTAGGTCTCAGATGGACACTCCCTGATCTGCCCATTTCACAGATGAGGCAACTGAGGCTCAAAGCAGTCAGTTCCCTGCTCAAGAGTACACAGCCAGCAAATATCCAGTGAGAATTTGAACCCAGGTCTGTCTGATGCCTGCAGAGATCTTGCTCCTAAACCTTCAGGATGCACTCACTCACATCCTCAGTCCAGGCCCTGCCCATCTCCAGTCCTCCAGCCTCCTGGCCCCTGCCGACTACCCCATCATCATTATCACTCCAACACTCGAAGGCCCCAGCCTCTTAGCCCCAGACAGTGAAGGCCAAAACTCAGCCCAGCCCTCACTGGTCTGACCTTCTGCGTGTCCCTGGAACAGGCAGTTCCCTGCCATCAGCTGCCATTTGTCAAGGATGTGTGTGTAGGGGAGCATTTCTAGCTTCTCTCACTCCTCTAGCCTCCATGAGCCCGATGTCCACCCCCATCCCCAGTCAAAGGATGACTTCAGGGGTCTGAAGGCTGGCAGGAGGGCTCTACCCACCTCCTCACCACCAGCCTCAGCTTCTCCAAGCCCAGTGTCCTGCGGGGAGCCTGAGCAGGAAAGGAGGCTCGGGGGAGGCCTAGGAGGACACAGACTGCTGCAGACTGCCTTTCCCTTCTATTTGTCATGAGATCTATTTTTCTCTTTGTAAGGGAGTGAAGGGGAAAAGGGCAGGAGGGGGCTGGGCCACTGAGTGGGCACAGCTGCTCCACCCTAGAGCTCTTCTCTCAGAGGACATGGAACCTATTGAACTTATGAAATTTTCCCCACCCTGCAGCACTGCTTCTGGAGGCAGAATCGAGCAGGGGATGACGGAGCCAGAGACCTGGTTTCTCAGCCAGGCTCTGCAGCCACCTGGCCCTGTGACATTGGGCCAGTGCCCAGGCCATCAGACATAATAACTCCATCATCAGTACTACTTGCTGTTTTTTGAACAGTTACCATGAACTGGGTGCTAATTCTTTACATACATAACTACAGTTTCTACTCCTTAAACATTCACAATGTGCCAGGCATGGTGCTAGCTACTTTGCCAACATTATTTGTTCTTTCTGGCACAACTCCATAAGGGTGGATGCTATCATTGTCTCATTTGTCAGAGGGGGAAACAGAGGCATTGGTGTCAGAGCCACTTGCGCAGGTTCCTTCATACAGCACCTTGGAGCAGCCTCATCCCAGAGATGCAGCCCAGCCGAGGCCACTCACACACAAGGGGGCCATGCCTGCTGGAGCTAAGGCTCTGCTCTAAGTCTCAGCTTACAGGCTTGGAGTAAGGGAAGAGCTGGGGTTTATGGGGACTGCAGGGGCTTCATGGCCTCAGTCCTCCATCCCTTTACCTGAGCCTCCATCAAAGCCTAGCCAGCCAAGGCAGTGGAAAGCCTGGCCAGTTGGCCTAATCCACTGGCCAGACACTGCTCCCCTTACAGGCAAGGGTGGGGTGGGGCAAGCCACAGACAGAGGGCTGGTCAGTTCCACTCTGAAACCACTTCCTGGGCAGCCCAGAGGAAGTGAGCCTCCGGAAACACCTCAGATAGACAGGCCTCTCCCCCGAGCCCAGGCCTTGGAAAGTGCACAGACTGCCCCAGAAGAAGTACACTTTCTGCCTTCCAGTCCTCAGAGCCCAGCAACTCCACTTCCACTGGGAATGGACAATGAGAGGGGACTGAAGAGCTGATAGGACCCCTATTGGCCTGTTAGCACCTTGGCCCTATGACCACAAGCAGCCCACTTCCTCCTCTGTGGCAACAGCCACAAACAGGTGCAGCACAGCTGACATGGCCCCTCCCCCACATCCATGTGCCCCCATCTCAATGCCAAGCCCTGGTCAGCCTGGGGGCCTGGGCCAGGTGGCAGGATAGCTGGTGAAGGCCTGGGCAGAGCCCACCTCTAAGTGCAGCCCAGCCCCATGGACCATCTGTGGTCACAGCCACACCTCAAACCTCACCCTCAGTGCCAGACACAGGCTGGGCTATGACCCTGACCAAGGACATCCCCTTCCTGACCCAGAATGGGCACAGTGTGGTGTGTGTGGGCAGGCATCTGAATGAAAGGATGACTGAGTGAGCATCTGTGCACGTTTGATCGTGTCTGTGGGTGAGTGCATGTGAACACCCGTGTCCGTGTGTACATGTGTGCGTGTACAGGCACTCGTAGGTCTGTGGCCATAGGTGCCAAGTACAGCCTCAGTTTCTGTACCCCTTTGTAAGCATATATATGTATATGCCAGCTAGGCAGGTAATGTTTGAGAATTGAAAGGAAGCTAGCTCCAAGGCTAATTAACTGAACTGCTTAAGGACTGAGGCTCCGTACTGGGAGGGAATGAGCCCCTGACCTCAGGTAGCAGAGGCCCCAGTCAGCTAAGGGCACTTCACCTCCTCCCCACTAGATCTGCAGGTAGGTTGAATAAACAGAAGACCTAGTGGAGACTCTGTTTCTGTTCAGCTTCACTCCCACCCCAGGAGTAAGGGCCCTGCCCTCCTGTACCCCTCCACCCCAGTTAGGCTCATTTGTCTATTCACTTCCAAGACTGCCTGATCAATCCCTCACTCCTAGCCCTTACCGCCTGGAGAAAAGATCACCTTTGCCACCTGTCCCCACTGTTACTTCCTAGGTTCCAGGTACCCTCAGCATCCTCCCCCAATGCCCCCCAGAATCCTGCTAACTGGGCTCTGGACATGCAATGAGTAACTCACTGGGCTCTCTTCATTGCAGTGGGAGCTGAAAGAGGTAAGGATGGCCCCAAAGGAAGGAATTTCTAGCTTTATGAGGGGTCTCAGAGACTGCAGCCTTCCCCAACATTCCTCAGTGACAGCCCAGCTCACCCTGAATCTGGGGGCTGGTGAGAAGGATTTAGAGTCTCTCCTCTGTCCCCAGAGAGGCTGGGGAAATAAGGGAACAGGGGTGTGGAAAAGAGCTCAGTCATGCTAGGAGCTAGACTTCATTCCATTCCCAGCTTGGTGTCCAACCCATTGTAGGGCCCAGGGCAAACTTCGGTTTCCCTGTGCGATGATAAGGACAGGCTGCCTGAGGCAGAAATAAGGAACCAATGAAATGCTGATACATCTACCTCAGCCCTTGGCTCACACACCACCTTCTCTATAACTGACCAGCAAAGTGTCACTACTCCTCGCCCATAATCACTGTTGGGCACCAGGCCTCTAGGCTCCAAAGCCAAAGGCTTTCCTAGGCCAGAAGCCAGTTCCAGGCCAGGAGCACTCATATGCAGGGCAAACTGCTGCCCACTCTGGGCACCCAGGCCCCACACCCAGACCAAGGACTCTAGTATTCCGTCCCCTAACCCCAACCGAGTCCCAGGGTAGAAGGGGACAAGCCCAAAGAGGAAGTCCATGCTGTCCACTGTCTATCTGTCTAAGAGGACCTAGTCTTACCTGGGGCTTCTGGCTCCCCCTTGCCCTTAGTTCTGGCTCCTGCTGCCACCACCACCACACAACAACCACCAGGAGAAGTAGGTCTGCACCCCTCACCTGGGTCAGTTCTCAGCAGACCTGTAGGAACAAGAAAAAGCTGAGCTGGGAGGCGTCACCAAACAGGCTCTCCTCATCATTCAGCCCCAGCGTGACCAACACAGGCCTGGCTCAGCCTCATCTGACTCTGATACTTGAGGCCTCTTTGAACTTGGCTTTCTCCTCTGTGAAATGGGGTATTGGGCCCAACTTTTCCAGGGCACTGGCTATATATCCACTCCATACTAGGGTTTGGAACACTATCTCAGCCCTCAGAGCCTTTCCAGGCTACAGACACAGCAAGAAGGCTGTTCCTAATCCTCCTTCTGCAAAAGGTTGCCCTGTGGGTTTGGGAAACCTATGGTACAGTCAAGTACCATTGCCTTGGGGCTAGGGCAATCCTTCTGAGATTCACTTTGTCTCATCCTTAGAATGGGAAGAATACATCTCCTCAGGTGGTTCCAAGGCTCCAATAATGTGGCATGCTGGCTCCTGTGCTAGACTCACATTAGGAGTGCCAAATGAATAGTGACACTTTTTTGTTCCTTGTTTTACACTTTCTAGTTGAGGTGATTCTCATATTACTGTTGTACCCATTACACAGCTGAAAAAACTGAGGCCAAGAGAGATTTTTGGAAGGAATGACAAAGGCAGCAGTGTACCCCTGGTGTCCTGGCTGAAAAGCCTGAGTACTTTTTCTGCATGCCTAGCCTCCACCAAAGATTCCCCTCCCCAGATGTGAGCCCTTCCTCCAGCTGAATACCCACATCACCATTCCCTGGAGATGGAGGCATCCTTAGGCTTTATCTTTTTGTCTATATTTTATTTCTAATTTTAATTTAAACTCCAATTAGCTGTGCCAGCTAAACGGTGTCAGTGCCCTGCAGTCACAGCTCCAAATCACCTCCCACCACTCTCTCCCCCATCACTGCTGCTGAGACTGGGAGGGGGGTGTCATGTGGGATGAACAGGGCTGGATGCTGGTGGGGTTTCTGTCAGCCCTATTCCCTCTCACAGAGCAGTCTGGTCAAGAGGATGGGAGGGGGACAAAAGACAGATCTCTGGCAGGAAACTGGGTTGGGGGACTATCTGGGCTTTTATTGGCCCAAACTCCCAGGAGAATGGGGACCATACAGTTACGGGGAGGTGAGGGATCACAAAATAAGACATAGCATGTACTGAGCTCTCACTGCGGGCCAGGGCTGTGCTAAATGATCTCTGACACAGGAGCTCTAGTCCTTACAACTTCTCCATTCTGCAGATAAGGAAACAGCCCTAGAGAGGCCTAGCTTTGGCCCCTTGCTCTTAACAGGCACAGTAATTTTTGAGCCCAAATCTTTTTTGGGTCCAGAGCCCAAGGTCTTGGTCACAATACCACAAACTCCAAGACTTGTCCTCTGGTGTCTTGGGGGAGTAGAGGAAGGTGAGAGATGGAGACCTCCATCTTCTCCCCAGGAGCCAGGGCTGGACTTGAGCATGCCGTGTGCACACCTAAACCCGCACAGCCTCCCACATGCTCACCCACACACTGGGGCTTTCGCCTTCCCTCCCAGCAGTGTGAACCCTGGGTGCAGGCACCACACACCTTGTTTCATTCCCTCCTGCTCCTGATACCCACGCCCAAGCACTCTTGGTTCCATACAATCAGTACTGCCAGAGCACACATACTCACAGTTTCATACAGTCAGACTGTGAGTCTCCCACCAGTCATAGGCCCATACCACCAGTCTCCCCCTAGACACCAGATCCCTTACACCACCGTACAGCTAGGTACAGCTGTCCAAACACCTCCACATCACACTACATATCACACACACACACACACACACACACACACACACACACACACACCACTGCTGCCCTCTGCCGGCCTGTCCGCCACACCCCAACTCAGTCCACATAAGGAACAAGGAAACCCAAGGGACCAGTCCCCTCCCATGGTGACCAGGTCAGCCTGATGACAGTGGCAGAGGGAGAGGAAGAACAACATGTGAGTGCACATACATACACACTAATAAAGATACACTCACATATGAGCCTGGTAGGCTAGCATACTAACACCATGGGCTCCCACAATTAACACCTTGAATGTACTCATGGCCAGTGGGTCACCATGACACACCCAGTATACAACATAGGACTCTCTAGACACACATGGATGCACACACATGGGCACACAAAGATACACACACACTCCAACACATAGAGGGGAGCGTGATGATAAAGAACACACCAAGACATAGCATATACATAGTTGCAAAGGGCACGCAGAGCCTCAGAACACCCAGACAGACATACACACATACACACTCGCAAATCACACATGAGGAAAAAGAATCACAGGGGCAAGTTCCAGACACAGTGACAAACAACACTCAAGCAGACATAGACACAACATACCTACACGCCCCGATACAAGCGACTCATCTCAAGGAGAGGATCCATGTATACAAGGCAGCGGCCAGTGAAGGAAGGGACAACCCTCCATTTACAGCAAATTCTTATAATCAGATTTAAGTGGGGGACTCAGTGGGGAAGTTAGGAAAGTCCGGCAGTTCTGACAGTGCCCTCCTCCTGCCTCTTCACCCCGGCTCTCCTCCACCGCCTCCCCTCACATGGCTGGGCCCCCATCGGCATGGCGTCTGGATTGGGAGGGGCCTGGGGCAGAATGGTCCCTGAAGGGGGCCATCAGGGTAGGGGGCTCAGAGGAACATAAGGGAG
>NW_011889118.1:1516546-1519507 GCF_000151845.1 Pteropus vampyrus
GTTGTCCCTAACTGTCTTGTGCATTGTAGCATCCCTGGCCTCTATCCTCTAGATGCCAATAGCACTCCCTTCCCCCAAGTCGTGACAGATAAAAATGTCTACAGACACTGCCAAATGTACTGAAGGCCCCAAATCGCCCCTTGTTGAGAACTACTGCTTTAGAGTGGGGCTGGTGTTACAGGAGCAAGAATTTACGTTAAACACCAGGAAGCACTTTCCTGGCCCTCACAATTATGCAGGCCATGCTGTGGTGAAGGCAGAGGAGGCATGCTGATGGACTTCTCTCCAGAGATAGGCCCTGGGACCAGAGGCCCCAGGGAGTCCAAGCCAAGCTCAGCTGCAGCCACTCTACATGGTGGAACTGCTCCTGGATGCCATCCATACTGGGTAGGCCAGTACAGAGTCCAGAGGAGTTTGTCTCTGTTCCTCTACCTGGACCCAAACTTAGAAGGGATTGCTGAGGCCTGGGAACAAGGCTATGTCACATGCTAATTGTATGACCCTGAACATGTGACCACAGCTCTCTGATCCTGAATCTTCACCTGTTAAAGAAGCTGATGACAGACCTACCATGTCAGAGGTTGAGTAAGGGTTAGCTGAGATGTATAAAGCCTCAACAAAGGTGGATATCTGGTGAGGGCTCAGCTCACATTGGCCAGGGCTGTCAGCCTTGGAAGAGCCCTCAATAGTCTCTTGTGATATGGGCATAAATCTCCAAACAGGGCTGGGACCAGAGCAGCCACCCAGAAATGGTACTTACCCTTTCTCCTCCAGGTTTGCCCCCAAGGAAATAGGCCCATCAAGGTCATCAATGGACGGTATTCAGATTCCTATCCCCAGCATCTGCCCAGGGCTGTTTCTCTGAGGGCTCCCTGGAGGATTTGTCCAGAGAAGGGCCAACCGGACCCTTGCAACCCCTACCCCATCCAGAGGCCATGAACCTGGGGGCGTCCAGACCTCTCCACAGGAAGTCCAGAACTCAGCCAAGCAACCTGGAAAAGGCCTGGACCTCCCTCTGTCCCTGAGGCCCATTCAGCTCTAGGCAGGATTGGGTCCCCCACTTGATCCCTGTGAAGAGTTAGTCCTTGTCCTGGCCTCTCTGCCTCTCACCCTCTTTCAGTTTGTCCTTCTCTGTATCAGCATCCCTGTCTCTGAAGCTTTGGCTGCCAGCGCCATCCCCATCACATCCAGAGCACTGGCCTGGCCAAGGTACAGTGGGTCCATGTTTCTGGAAGAGACCTAGACCAGCAGGAATAGTGTGCCTGGGAAACTGCTGGGGATGGCAGAGCCTTGGAGGGATAGAGCAGGTGAAAAGGGCACTTGAGACAGGATCCAACCTGCAGCCATGCCTCAGGCCAGCAAGATGGTCATGAGTAGGAATCTCAGCCTTGGGCACTGGGTAGGGGGTAAATAAAGGCAGTGGCCTTGGGGTCAGTGCCACATGGTAGGGAAGCGCCAGGGGGTTACAGGATCCAGGTTCACATCCTGGCTCTGCCCTGGACTTGTGACTTAACTGTGCCTCAGCTTCCTCGTGAGTTATTGAGAGGATGAAAGAGATCTAGCTCATGAAGTACTGGGCGCAAGGCTCAATCTACTTTGGAGTTAATTGCAAAACAAAGAGTTGGTGAGGCCTGGCTAATTGTCCCCAAGTTCTGTCCTGGGTACATTTGTGTTTGGGTGAAACTTGAGAAATACTTGGGGTAGACAAAATGGGGAGTGATTTCCTGGAGTGCAGGGCACAGGGCTTTCCTGGGGCTCTCACATGGGGTATGCAGCTTCCCTGGACTGCTCCAGTCCTACACTGACCTCCGCACAGCCCTTGCCCATCTGAGTCCCCTCTTCTGGCTCCCCTACCTCCTTAAGCTGAAAAGGGGGTTGGAGGAGGGGCAATGTGGGTATTGGTGTTGTCAGGGGCAGCCACTGAGCAACAGCTATCCCGTAGCTCGCAAATCTAAAGGAGTCCCCACGAAACATTACCCTCTCTGCTCTGATCTGCCAGGTCTCACACGAGGTCTGACACCTGGGAACCAAGGGGCTCAGTCACCCACAGGACGGGGAGAGCCGCGGGCCTCACCCGCCTGTTCTCCGTCTCGCCTTCGCAAGCTCAGTCTTCCTCCAGAGAGTGCAGCTCACAGAACGCAGCTTGGCCTGTGGGAAACGGTGGAGGCGGGGCGCGGGGACCGGGGATTAGGGCTGAGCCGAGGGTGGCCCCTAGAGGCAGAGAGGGCGGGGAAGAACTGCCAGCACACCAGCGCCCACTGTGGCGCATACGCACGCCCATCTCCCCTCGGTCAGTCCCGGCGCTCGGATACTGGCAGGCCCGCGGCCCCGCCCGGCGCCGCCCGGCGGCACCTTCTTGGCCAGAAGCGGAGGCCCCGCCCAGCGGCGTGACCGAGGCCAGGCTATAAAAGACACAGCTCTATTCACGGGCCAGGCAGCCACCTGGAGGCTGGCCCGGCTCCGGCACCTGGGTTGGGGCGCCGGGCGGCGCCTTCTCCTCTTCGCCCTTTCCCACTGCGGGTTCCATCCAGGAAAGTCAGGGAGACGTGAGCACGCCCGTTTCATGGAGGGCACAACCGAGGTTCTGGGCGTGACTGTCGTCCAAGGCACCGCAGCCTGTTGCCTAGCTGGGAACCTCTGAGAAGACTGTGAGGACAGGTGGCTGGATGAGGCATAAGAGATGGGGAGGAAGAGGCACAGAAACCTAGAAAAGTGATGACACGCATTGGCTGTTCTGAGGAAAAACAGAGCAAATAAGGAAAATAAAGACAAGTTTACAGAGGAAAGTAGAAATCTTTGCAGATGTTGCAGATGATTTCATATCCCCAGACAGACCTCTCCACACTGTCAATGTATCTTAGAAATTGTTCTGTTGGAGGGCGCAATGAGGGTATGCTTTCTGAAAGAGGTGTTGTGAGGAGATGTCAGAGCACTCTAGGGCTCAGAACCTCTTTTTTTGCC
>NW_011889118.1:1519557-1520624 GCF_000151845.1 Pteropus vampyrus
CCCATCGGCATGGCGTCTGGATTGGGAGGGGCCTGGGGCAGAATGGTCCCTGAAGGGGGCCATCAGGGTAGGGGGCTCAGAGGAACATAAGGGAGGGGCAGAAAGGGGGCGGACACTGGAGCCACGCCCATTCCGGAGACAGATGGGGAGAGAGAGAGAGAGAGAGAGAGAGAGAGAGATCGAGAGATCAAGAGATCAAGAGACACCGAGACTGAAAGGAGATAGAGCGAGGAAGAGGCGCCGCGCGGGCCGGGCAGGGACCCAGGGGCGGGAGGCGAAGCCCGGCAGACGGCCTGGCCTGGGCCCCGCGGTAGAAAAGGAAAGGCGGCGGGGACAGGCTGGGGGCGGCGAGCGTGGGCCGGGGGCGCGGCTCAGGGAGGACAGGATCTAGGGATCGGCGGGGGGTGGGGCGATGGGGTACGCGGAGGGTGGACAGAGAGGGACTAGAGAGAGGTGGACGGGGAAACACAGAAGTGGGGACGGATGGACGGACAGAAGGCCCCAGAGATTCCAGAGGGACGGAAAGACGCTTGGAGGAGCTGGGGACACAGGCGGGTAGAGGGGCCGGGAGCAGACGGACAAGAGGCCAAGGCCCCTACCGCTGAACGGAGGGGCAGACAGACTGGGGACCGAGACACCGGCAGGTCTTGGCGCACGGCGGGACCTTCGCTGGCGGCAGCTCAGTTTCTCAGTTTCGAAAACGGGAACCGGAGCGGGAAGGGGGGAAGGGAGGGGCAGCGTGCCCTTGGGGTAGCCCAGATCCCACGTCCGGGCCCGCCTCACTCACCTCCAGGCGCAGGGCCAGGAGCCAGGGGTCGCGGCGGCTGGGGTCCAGCTCCCGGCGCCGGTCCTAAGCGTGCGCGCAAAGAGGAGTCTGAGGCGGGGGGCGACCAGGACTGGCCTGGCAGCCGGTGAAGTACGGTCCGGGCCTCGGCGCAGCGGGCGGGTGCCGGGGGTCGCTCGAGAGATCCCAGGGACGCAGCCACCCGCTCCCGCGCCGCAGCACACGGAAGTGCAAGGGGGCGGGGCGCGCGACCTCACCCAGGTGCCGGCCCCGGCCCCGGCCC
>NW_011889118.1:1523484-1539469 GCF_000151845.1 Pteropus vampyrus
GACCCTTGCAACCCCTACCCCATCCAGAGGCCATGAACCTGGGGGCGTCCAGACCTCTCCACAGGAAGTCCAGAACTCAGCCAAGCAACCTGGAAAAGGCCTGGACCTCCCTCTGTCCCTGAGGCCCATTCAGCTCTAGGCAGGATTGGGTCCCCCACTTGATCCCTGTGAAGAGTTAGTCCTTGTCCTGGCCTCTCTGCCTCTCACCCTCTTTCAGTTTGTCCTTCTCTGTATCAGCATCCCTGTCTCTGAAGCTTTGGCTGCCAGCGCCATCCCCATCACATCCAGAGCACTGGCCTGGCCAAGGTACAGTGGGTCCATGTTTCTGGAAGAGACCTAGACCAGCAGGAATAGTGTGCCTGGGAAACTGCTGGGGATGGCAGAGCCTTGGAGAGATAGAGCAGGTGAAAAGGGCACTTGAGACAGGATCCAACCTGCAGCCATGCCTCAGGCCAGCAAGATGGTCATGAGTAGGAATCTCAGCCTTGGGCACTGGGTAGGGGGTAAATAAAGGCAGTGGCCTTGGGGTCAGTGCCACATGGTAGGGAAGCGCCAGGGGGTTACAGGATCCAGGTTCACATCCTGGCTCTGCCCTGGACTTGTGACTTAACTGTGCCTCAGCTTCCTCGTGAGTTATTGAGAGGATGAAAGAGATCTAGCTCATGAAGTACTGGGCGCAAGGCTCAATCTACTTTGGAGTTAATTGCAAAACAAAGAGTTGGTGAGGCCTGGCTAATTGTCCCCAAGTTCTGTCCTGGGTACATTTGTGTTTGGGTGAAACTTGAGAAATACTTGGGGTAGACAAAATGGGGAGTGATTTCCTGGAGTGCAGGGCACAGGGCTTTCCTGGGGCTCTCACATGGGGTATGCAGCTTCCCTGGACTGCTCCAGTCCTACACTGACCTCCGCACAGCCCTTGCCCATCTGAGTCCCCTCTTCTGGCTCCCCTACCTCCTTAAGCTGAAAAGGGGGTTGGAGGAGGGGCAATGTGGGTATTGGTGTTGTCAGGGGCAGCCACTGAGCAACAGCTATCCCGTAGCTCGCAAATCTAAAGGAGTCCCCACGAAACATTACCCTCTCTGCTCTGATCTGCCAGGTCTCACACGAGGTCTGACACCTGGGAACCAAGGGGCTCAGTCACCCACAGGACGGGGAGAGCCGCGGGCCTCACCCGCCTGTTCTCCGTCTCGCCTTCGCAAGCTCAGTCTTCCTCCAGAGAGTGCAGCTCACAGAACGCAGCTTGGCCTGTGGGAAACGGTGGAGGCGGGGCGCGGGGACCGGGGATTAGGGCTGAGCCGAGGGTGGCCCCTAGAGGCAGAGAGGGCGGGGAAGAACTGCCAGCACACCAGCGCCCACTGTGGCGCATACGCACGCCCATCTCCCCTCGGTCAGTCCCGGCGCTCGGATACTGGCAGGCCCGCGGCCCCGCCCGGCGCCGCCCGGCGGCACCTTCTTGGCCAGAAGCGGAGGCCCCGCCCAGCGGCGTGACCGAGGCCAGGCTATAAAAGACACAGCTCTATTCACGGGCCAGGCAGCCACCTGGAGGCTGGCCCGGCTCCGGCACCTGGGTTGGGGCGCCGGGCGGCGCCTTCTCCTCTTCGCCCTTTCCCACTGCGGGTTCCATCCAGGAAAGTCAGGGAGACGTGAGCACGCCCGTTTCATGGAGGGCACAACCGAGGTTCTGGGCGTGACTGTCGTCCAAGGCACCGCAGCCTGTTGCCTAGCTGGGAACCTCTGAGAAGACTGTGAGGACAGGTGGCTGGATGAGGCATAAGAGATGGGGAGGAAGAGGCACAGAAACCTAGAAAAGTGATGACACGCATTGGCTGTTCTGAGGAAAAACAGAGCAAATAAGGAAAATAAAGACAAGTTTACAGAGGAAAGTAGAAATCTTTGCAGATGTTGCAGATGATTTCATATCCCCAGACAGACCTCTCCACACTGTCAATGTATCTTAGAAATTGTTCTGTTGGAGGGCGCAATGAGGGTATGCTTTCTGAAAGAGGTGTTGTGAGGAGATGTCAGAGCACTCTAGGGCTCAGAACCTCTTTTTTTGCCATGGGACCAGAATGCGGGGATCCTAGGCTCCTGATCCAGATTTCATCCAAGGTTTTCCAACAACTCTTGGCAGGGCTATGAGCAAGGGCAGTTCTCTGTACCCAGAGAGAAGTGGTTGGGCCAGTTGGACCAGCAGAGCCCGAGCAAGGTGTCTGCATAGCCAGCACCCTTCATCCCAGGTCCTCCAGGGGTATGAGAGGCTCTGGGGCACCAGGACACCCCTGCCAATCCATCTTCCTTCCCCCCACACACTGCTCATCAATACCCCTGCCTCTGCTCAGGCTGAGCTTTGCTCCTTCAATGCCTTTCCATCAAGCTTTTAGCTATTTAACAAGGCTCCGTGACAAAGGTCCTCTTTCAGGGAGCCTTCCAGATCCCTACCCCTAGCCAAGGGGGTCCTCTACATCCTATGAGCCCTCCCCTCAACTCAGCCCCACCACTACTCACATGGTCCAGGGCCTCTCCTGAGGCACCGACCACATGGTACAGAGGCTCCAGAGTGAGAAGAACTAGCAGGCAGCTTCTACGTGAACTAGAGTGTGACATTGAGCAAGTGCCAGTCCTCTGGGAGCCTCAGTTTCCTCATCTGTAAAATTCCTATCCCTTCGGGCTACTGTCAGGATGAACTGAAATATTGGGTGCAATGGGCCCAGCCCTGTATCCAGCGCTAGAAACAGGCTGTTCATGTCCATCTCCCTCAGACTGTAAGCTCCTTTGGCAGAGGTACACCTACTCCTCAATGCCCAGCAGCTTCGGTGGGCAGAGGCAGAGATTGGCAAGGAATGAGCCTTCTAAGGGAGCCAAGTATTACACTCAGGCTACTGCCCACCCCACCACCTTCACACACCTGGGAACTGCCTCTGCCTACAGGCTTCTGTGGGCAGAGGCTGTGGCCAAGAGGGTCACAGCAGCTAGGCAGGCAGCCAGGCTTCTGGGCAGGTCTGGGCAGCAGGAATGGTGAGCCCTTGGGACCAGAAAAACAGCCAGTTCCTGGGCTAGCCCTTCAAGGCCTGTGAGCAACAGTAGTCATCCCAAGGTAGTGGAAGAAGGTAAGGAAAAAGGCTGGAATTTCTGGATAGGGGGTAGTATTTGGGTCAAGGATTGGAATACACAATCTAAGCCTTTGGTAGGCTACATGTGGGACCCTTTACACCTCCACTCTAGGCCATTAGGGTGAGGACTCAGGCCAGCTAAATCCAGCTGCACCAGGCTTCCCCAGGGTGAGCACTCACACTGAGGCCTCAGCTTTAGGTACAAGACCCAGGATCACAGTAGCTGCCAGGTATGGGGAAATTTGGGACCTCACTTGGGGGCCTTGCAAAAAAGATGAACTAGACTTTCAACTTGGCCTCAGGTTTCACAACTTGGAAGCTTGGGAAGTTCATGCGACATCTGCTCTAGCTCCATCATGTTGCAGCTTAACCATGCTCCTCTGTCCTTTGGGGTATGTAGCTCCCTGTTTATGGGCCACTCCTAGCCTTGGGGGCATCTCTTTGGTAGGAAAACTAGAAGGTTGAAGAAGGAAATTGGGGGAGATGTGAATGGGTTTGAATGCTGGGCTTTAGGGGCTACAGATGGATCATTCTGTGGAAACTGACTTTGGGTTCTTGTGTGTGCACCTAAGTGCCAGCTGGTATATATGCATGTGTGTGTGGGAGAGGGGGAGTGGTGGGGAGTGGTGGGAGAATCTTCCCTTCTGTTCCTTAAGCTCCCTACTTCCATACCAACTACATGAAGCCACTAGAATCTAGAGGAGAAGGCCCCAAGGAAGCCTCCACCACAGCCACTGTGGGCTGTGCATGGCACAGCCATGCTACAAAGGAAGAAAAATGAACTTTCACTTCCCTCGGGCAGAAGCTTTTTTCCAAGAGAAAGATAGTGGGAAGAAAGAATTCCCAGCCCCGGGGCTAACCCAAGCAGGCCAGCACTTTGCAGCCTTCTGCCCCATCCCCCATGTTCAACCTCCTACACATGCAACAGTCACCACCCCAGCCAGGCCCCAGGTCATTGTGGAAGCTTTTACAGGTCTTTGTCCCCTGGTGCCTCAGTCCCCCATTCTGACTTCTTCATTCATTTGTCCCCACTGCCACCACTCTAGCCTGGGCCACCTGTGTCTCTTGTCTGGTCATCTGCAGTCTCTTCTACTCAGGACCACACTTCCCCACCCCTACCTTCCCCTCACAGCAGCCACACAGTCCTCCTAAAATGTCAAAAACTAATCACTCCCAGCCCTGAAGCTGGGTCTCTCAGGATAAAGGATAAAGTCCCAACATGGCCATCAGGGCCACTAAGCCTCAGCCCCTGAAAGTCAAACACCCCAAGGAGAGGAACTTTCAATTTCTGCTAAACAACATCCTTCAATTTCTCACCTCTGGGCCTTTGCCTATGCTGTTCCCTTTGATTGGAATATCATGCCTAGCTAACTCCTTCTCATTCTTCAGGTAGATCCTAGCTTAGTTTCCACCTCCTCTAGGAAGCCTTCCTTCACCTCTTGTACCAGGTTAGGTAGACCTCAGGGCAGACTGTACCCTCTATCCCTGGGGAAAAATACTGCCCAGGCCCAGGACTTGGTGGTCCTTCTTCCTCCTCACCCATCCCTGTCCAGCAGCCAAGCCCCAGCCTGATGCCTCACCTCAGCCCCCAGGTCTCTGAGGAAGAGAAAAGAAGATGACCAGGAAGAAGCGAAGGCAGGGGACAACCAGGGGGCCTCAGGATACTTCCCGTAGCCCTGCTCCACCTGCCTATAGAGCCTCACTTGGGAGCTGGCACCATCAACTGTCCCCAAAATCTGCCTCCGCTGGGGCTTCCAGGGCTTGGGTTCCTATTCCCTTTGGCTTCCCCACTGACCCAGGTTCCCTAGCTGAGCTCCAGCTTGGAGGGAACCCTAGCAGCTGAGGGTAGGCCCAGCATCCTGGGTCTTGTCTGATGGGAGGTAGACATGAAATGAAGCTTCTGGAGAAGTTCTAACCACTGGGCTGGGGTGAGTCTGAATGCACACAAGTGAGTTTGCATTATGGGTGGGGGCTGTGGCAGAGTGAAGGCTTACACGGGCCCCCAGTGAACATGCCCGAGGAAATGCTTGGATGGGAACCATGAGGCTGAATTCTTATCCTGTCATGCCTCTGACTTGTTGCAGGATCCTGGCAGGCCCCTGCCCCTCCGGGCTTTGATAGCTCCAGCTACACAAGGGAAGTGACAGAATGGTTCCTGCCAGGGACAGGCTAAGTTTCTCATTTAATGTTGGGGACAACCTGCAAAGTAAGGGCAGGCTCAATTTATAGGTGAGAAAACTGAGACTCAGAGAGCCAAGGCCACTTGGCAGGTCAGGTCGCAGGTGTCCAGGTCTGTGTGAGGCGACAGCCTCCAAGCTTTCAGGAGAAAGACCTGGTGGCTTCAGAGGTAGGGCACCTAGTGATTAAGCCTGGGCCCCAGATTGCAGGGTTCCCCTCACAGCTCAGACTCACCGGTTGAGGGACTTTGGGCAGGTAGCTCAGCTTCTCTGAAACACAATGGAAGGATGATGAGAGACCCAGTTCTCCGAGGTCACAAAGAGGCCCTGGCCTGAGGGCAGGGGCCTCCTGGGGCCATTGGGGGGCTGATCTTCTTGTATGGAACTCAGCCATTCAGCTGTGTGGCCTTGGGCAAGTCACCTCCCCTCTCTGGCTTTAAATTCCTTGTCTATAAATGGGACTATTTGTAACCCTTCGGAGGCTCAGGGAATGTAAACAAGAGAAATGTCTAGCACAGTGCCTGGATCAGAGGGAGCTTTCAATAGATTACTGCTCTTTCTGTTATATGATTTAACTATGTTATTGTCAGGCTGTGTTTGGGAACGGGACAAGGAAACTTACATGGCCTGAAGTCCTCTGCATAAAATCTAAACCTTAAACATTTTTACCTAACTCTCCATTGAATAGGTAAGAGACTAAGGTCCCAAGAGGCAAAGCAATTTGCCCAGGTTACCAGCAACAGATTCCAGCAGAGCCAAGAATAGAAATTAATTCATTGTTCCTTCACTCCCACAATCATTTAATCAGTGCCTACTGTAACCTAAGCCCTGTACTAGAGCTAAGGAAGTAGGGAAGCCTGGGCCAGGAAGGACAAGAAGGAATTCCTTCCTGGGCAGTGGTGGGAAGGCAGAGAAGGTACTCCGGGCAGAAGGAACAGCCAGAGCTAAGACTCAGAGCTAATGAACTACTATGTCCAAGGCCAATTCTAGGGAACAGCGAGGTAAGCTTTTGGGGCCAGAGCAGGTGGTGCACAAGGGACTAGTAGAGGATTCTCATTCTCAGGGGACTTGGATGTCATGCAAAAGCCTAGGCTTGCATTTGGACCTGTGATGAAGATAGGAAATGAAGCCTTGGAAAGGGGGTTTTTCCAGGCTGAAACTGGAGGGGAAAAGATCAGGAAACTAAGGGCAAAGGCCAGGAGACAGGAATACCTACCACGAGCACCTTTAAATGAGTGGATAAATGAAGACATGGCCTTTATTATTCCTGTTAGTGCTACCTGGGTTTCCTGGGGCCAAAAGGGCAGTCAGTGCAAAGGTGGAGATGCAGAGCCAGAGATCTTCACCTGCCCATGTGCCCAGCTTCCTCCTCCAAGGCAGTGTCCAGGGCTGGTTACAGCTTGCTTCATGAGCACAGGGTTTGCTCACATGGGTGTGAATCCAAGGAAATTTCACCAATCTTTGCCCTTTTGACCTTTGCTCTGTGAGCTTGGCAGTTCAGCCCTTAACAATGGGCTGCGGGGACTATGACCAGCAGACTCATGGGTGAGAGCGTGGGTGTGTGTAGGGGGCTTTTGGACCATCTTGAAGACCCTTCCTTCATTGTAGATCCTGGAACTTTTGCCTATGGATCTCTGGACTCCCTGGTGCCATCGTTCTGGCATGTGACCTTCTTGGGATCTGTAGGGTTGAGCCTTAGACCCTGTACGTCTCTGTTTCTTCCCTAGGTGCAAGGTCACCCCCTTAAGGACCATGTCATCTCTTCCTGATCGTAAACATGGCTCCCACTCTGTAAGGGCCAGTTACCCTGTAGGCATTCTATAAAGATTGGCTTTCCCATGGTGGCACCCCTGTGCCCAGAGATGGTGTTTAATAGTATTTGTCAACTGTATCTATTGGCTTCCCCAGTACCCTGGGCCTCCACAGGCAAAGGCTGAGGAGTACTAGCTCCATGGAAGTCAAGCTGGCTGGAGTTGGCCTGGGCCTCTGGGCTCCTTGCACTGCACTGCACTGTGGCACTGATAGGCTCTACCCCCAGAAGTCCCTCTGGGGATTCAGAGATACCTAGCTCTGTCCTGAGAAGTCAGATACAGTAGGAGGGGATGTGCCCAAAAGAATCAGGAGCAGTAGTGCATGATTAAGCAGCTTGAGGGCAAATCCACCTGTACTAATCCCTGAGCACAGAGATGCATACAAGATTTCCTCACCAACCAGAGTCTGACTCCCAGAGTCCCCATACCCGCTTCTTGCTGCTTCAGGATGGTGAGTTTGGGGTGGGAAGATACCATCACTTTCTTCATCATCATTCTGACAACCCCTGACATGAATAAGTGTGCAAGGATATGTATGCGAATACATTCTTGTGTGTGAGAGGCCTGGAGTGGGGGCAGCAGGGTGGGAGAGCATGAGTGTCCAAGTGCATTAGGAGGGCAAGAGAAGGGCAGGTTTGAGCAAACAAGGGCGCATGGCCTCCAGAGATGGCTCAGGCTCAGGGTTTGCCCTTGAGGCACTCTTGCTTCAAGCCACCCCAGTGGAAGTCATGCCAGCATTTTCCCATGTAAGATCAAGGCCTGGGTAGCTGAGAGGAAGAGGGAAGGGAGACAGAGGGGAGAAAAACAGAACAGAGAGCCCACTGTGGGTCTCCTGGGTCCTCCTGCCAGCTTCGCACTCCAGTTCCACACTGTGTCCTAGAGGCTCTGGAGTGCTCCCAATCAGATTTCCTGGCTGCCCAGGCTCCCCAGAGGAGCCTCTACCCCCACAGCCTGGCAGAGGTGGGTCCCTGGAGACCATGGGATCCTGAATCCTTGGACCCTGTACTCTGAGGTCAACCTCCTGGGCAGGTCCTTCTTCCCAAAGAAAGCATCCTTCATCTATGTTTGGCAGCAGTCAGCCCATGTGGGGCTGCCCAAGGGCACTGTCTAGGTATCAAAATAAAACCTGACAATTGCTGCCTCCTCCCAGTGCTGCAGAGCTCTGCTGGAAGGTAATTATAGGTGGCCTGGGATGGCCAGTTCTGCATACAGCCCAGAGCTTGGCAGGCCCAGGGTCCACAGGGCTGCAGAAAGCCCCTGCCTTCTCCATCTTGTTCTTCCCCAAGCCTTTAGGTTCAGAGCATCTCAGGTTCCCAGCTCCAGGGCCCTCCACCAGCCTACATGCCTACCAGTTTTGGAAGGGGTCCCTTGGGAGTCTGGGTGAAACCTGGATTCTGCAGAGAATGTAGAGAGAGCATGAACTTGGTCTCAGACTGGAATCATAATAAGGACAGTAATTCCAGCCCCCACATATCAAACACTCACTACCTAGCAGGCCCTGAACTAACACTTGGTGTTCATTAACTCACAAGTTTCCTACGAAGCCCTTACAATGTGGGTACCATTATTACCTCTATTTTACAGGAGGAGAAACTGAGCCCAGGGGGACTAAATTATGTGCCCATTGTCACATGGCTGGGAAGTGGCCAAACTGAGCCTCACATCTCAGACTGCTATGAATTCCAGGTCAGTGTTCACAGCCACTAGGCCAGGCTTTCCCTAAAGCTACAAGAGCAAGGGTGGGACAGTTGGTAACTGGCCTGGGTAGAGTTAGGCAAGTGATGGGTGTGAAATATTGGCAACTGGCAGGGGAAGGACAGAGCTCGCTTTCTGGAGGCTTGTTCCCCAGTTGTGAAAGTTCTCGCAGACTCTGCCTGTGTGGCCTCCCTGGGTGGGTGTCCAAGGGGCAGTGAGAGACTGGGGAGAGATACAAAGTCTGACTGCCTCACAGTTGGCACTCTCAGCCCTGACCCCTCCTCCAAGGGCTGCCTAGATTTTCTCAGCCCAGCAGGAACATCCTGCCTGTCCCTGCCTGCTCTGGCCCCCATAAGATTTTCCTCCTACAGAAACTGTGTGAGGGCAGGAGCTCATGCAGGAGCTCCACCCAGGACTCTTCTGTGCCCCTCACACTGACCTGGGCCCAGTGAGGATATCTGAGTCTGCTGGGCATAGAAGGTTTGGCCCCAGCCTCCTGACGCACAAGGAACCTCTGCCTGGGCTTTTGCCAAGGTTTATCTGTGGAATTTGCCTTTGGAAAACTCCTGGTTCATGCTGACTGGTGAGGGCAGAGCTATGGCTGCCCTTGTTCCTGGGCTCTCGGGGTCTTAGTCCACACTACCAGTAGGTTATTATGGGCATCCCACTTATAACTTGCTGCCTGTCATTCTCTCCCATTCTCTTCTACCTATTCCCTTTCTGGCTCTTGCAGATACCATAGTAAAGAGGCCATGTGTTCATATTTCTCATCTTCGCAAATGACAACTCCAAATGACTTGTGCACTGACCTCATTAGTAATCAACAAAGAATCCACAAACCTTTATTTAGTCTCTACTCTGTACTGAGAGCTGAGAAGAGGTACAAGGAGAGGGTGGCAAATTTGGAGGTGAGATACTATGCCCACCTCTCTGCTTGTGGCAGATGTTGCTAAGTAATCACAGTACTTTCTGCTGATCCTGGAGGGATACAGCTCAGAATCCTTCTCAACACAGCTCCAGGGGAGCCACTGGCAGCCAGCTGGAATTGACACATCAGTCCAAACTTATTTAACTTCCCTTCTGTAGCCCACCTCCTGCAGAGGATTGAGGCCATGGTCAGGCCAGAGCTTCTTGCATAAAACTGTCCTTGTCCTATCTCACCTCGCACTGCCTGTGCCCTGCTTTCTTTGTCCTTCTTCTCAGCGCCTGACACAGGATGGGGAGAAGGCAGACAGGATCATCTGTCTTTGTGTCTCAGGTTCCTGTGAGGCCTCAGTGGCCTGGTTAGGGACTTGGCCCCAAAGTGACACAGTGCCTTTGGATAGAAGGCATCTGAGCTGCTGCATTCGAGTACCTTCCACAGCTGCCTCCATCTGGGACCAGGGGCATTCCCAAGATGCATGTCTTCTCAGAGCTGCTATAGGGCCTGGGAATCACAGGTTCCCTTGCTCGGCCTCTTGCTCCCAAGGTGCTCACTATGCATACCTTCCTAGGTCAAGATCCTGACTGCTGCCTTGCCTTTTGCAGCCATTCGAACACATGGATTAGCACCCACTTGTACTAGAACCTCTGAGGGGTCGAGGGCCTCCCTGAGCAGAAACGGAGGATCCCTGACTCAAGGAGCTTGAGCAGGGGAAAGAGGAATGTCCTCAGATGGGTTATTGAGAAAGTATTAGACTCAGGATCAGATAGGCAAGAGGTCAATCCCAACACTGTCACTGGGCCTCAGTTTTCTTATCTATAAAATAAGAGTGATAGAAATAACACAAGAACACGTGCCTCATAGACTTATTTGAGGATTAAACAAGATAATTTACTTGTTGAGTGCCTACTGTATGCTAAGCTCCACACTCGGCTCCAGGGATATTTTTGCTCTCTAGGCGCTGACAGTCGGAAGGAGAGCAGATAAGTCACCAGGAAATGGTCAGAGTGTGAGCAGAGCCCAGATGGGGAAAGCCTAGGCACTGGGCGAGCCAGAAGAACTCCTCGTCCCAACCGGGAAATCAAAGGCTTCTTGGAGGAGGTGTCCTATAAAGGAAGAGAACGAATTAGCCAGGCTTAGGGAAAAAGATGTTCCAGACAGAGGAAGCAGCCTGAACAAAGTTTAGGCAGTGAAGATGGTACATATGAAATTGCCCAGCACTAGGCCTCAGCTTTGTTTAAAAATTACAAGGAAGGAAGAGGGGTCTAGACAGACTGGCCTAGGTACTGGATGTGGGACAGACGAACTGGGTCGGATCTGTCCAGGGAGCTGCATTATTTACTGTCTCAGCTATAAAATATTTACACAGGCTTCCTGATGATTTATAGTGTTTGCTTTCCTACCTCTGAGCTCCTGGCAGGTAAACCATGTGCCCTGCAGCTCACCCTTGGGAGGAGTCCTAGAACGCTGGCGCCAAGCACCTAATTGGGCCAGGAGGCAGGCTCTGGTCCAGCCCCTCCAGGCTTTTTGGCAGCTCTGAGCTCTTCTAATGAGGCATGAGCCCCTTGGCCTGAAGGCCCCGCCCCAGCGTCCCCAGGGCAGAGCCAGGAATCCAGGCTGACAGAGGTCCTGGCTGCAGTGAGAGGCAGACTCGGACAGTAGCCCAGTGCGCACCGGCTCTGCGGTCTTAGATAAGGTGTTGAACATCTCTCCTCCTGTTCTCTCCCCTGTAAAATGGGATTAACGGAAGTACAATTTTTTTTGTTTTTTGTCTTGCTTTGTTTTTGTTTTTGTTTTTGTTTTTGTAGTTCAGTGTTTTGAGTAGATCAAGATGACAGAGAGCAAGGTGCGAACTCAGCGACAGGGAGTTTGAAATTCCTACATGTTTCGTTAAATGTCTGCAAAGTGTTATATTAGGACCACCTGTCAACTCTAGCATACCTCAACTCTTATACGGTGATTCAAAAGTGTTTTATGTGGGAAGTGGGTGCATTTTAACCTGCTTGAGTTGAGAGCCAAGAGCCTGAAGAAACGTTAGAAGGGCCCGACCTCGGCCTCCATGGGAGGGAAACCAGTCAGCCCATCTGCTCGGCACCTCTTGGAGTCTTTCTAGAAATATTTCTTGTAATCCTTCCAGACACCAGCCCAGTTTCATGTTTGTTTCTGGAAAGGAATAAAGAACAGCCCCGGACAAAGGGAGGGAGGTGGAGTGAAGGGCTCAAGTAATACCTGACCAGACTAGGTGGTGCCTCCTATTCTTCTGAGTAGCAGCGACCCTTAGCCAGGCAGAAGGTGGAGCCTCCAAAAGCTAGAATCACTCTTGGCCCAGGGAGTGGGAAGTCTGTACCTGTGACTGATGGGCTCTCAGTTTCATGAAGATTAGGCTACAGGGAAAAGTGGACACAGGTCTGGGTCCCTCCAGCCTTGGACAGCAGGGTGGACAGGACATCTGCTGGGCAAGGAGGGCGAAGAGCAGATTCCTGAGAGGAGCTTCTAGAGAATTATGGCTTGAATGTGGATGATAAATCAGCCCATACACCCAGAGTCTTCTTCTAGAACCCTCCTAGACCAGCCTGACCAACCTTTCCATTGAGTAGAAGGGCACACAAAGCCAGAGAGAAGAGAGATCGGAAGGCCACATAAGATCAGAATTGGGACCAGAATCCAAAGAAATTCCTACCCTTGCTCTGAGAGTCACAGACCTGTGGACTTTCAGAGAGCATGGGTCCTCAGGGACCATCTGGTCTGACCACCTGTCGATTACACAGAAGGGTACCCATCCTGGGCTTGTTAGCCTTAAATCATTCTTCACTTTTCCCCTGTTCTGATCCTTGTTTATGGAAGAGGGGCCAACCTTTTTAGGCTGCATTCCCCACACTGCTGTGTGACTTGTCTTATCCTATGGAGAGCTCTGGGGAGAAGGTGGAGGGAGAAAAAAAAACACCCTGGGCAAGGTTTCCAACTGTAGCTATACCTCCTCTATGGCCTCAGATCCCCTTGAACAGGCCCAATGAGGTTCCAGCTTCTTCTGGATGACTCAAGTATCAGTCAGTAATATTTTAGTGAAAATCAACTGATGAGGTTCCTAAAGTACTGTATTCCCAGACAGCACTCCACAAAAGCATAGGGAAGCTGGCACAGAGCTAGCGTTAGGAAGGCGGATATCCAAAGGGAAAGGGGGCTGAGGGAGCAGAGGATGATAATCCTTTTGATCCTGGACAAGTGGCCTCACCTCTCTAGACTTCAGAGTGCAACAGGAAAAGAGAAGTATATCAAATAGAGGGGAAAAGAAGGTATTTTTAAAAAGAAAGCATTTCAAATAGGGGGAATTGAATCTAGAGAATCCATTACACAGGTGATGAAAAAGTGGAGAAGCTATACATGGAATGGAAAGGCAGCCCAGAGTGTAGCACTAGCAGGAAGCCGCCTTTCCCCTCAGGCTAAAGGAACAAAGGAAGAGAAAGTGGTGTACATATGCTACCCCTGGAGATCCCCTTCCCCAGAGCCCAGCAGTCTGGTGGATTTTCCCCACCATGTTTCTCAACCGGGTGTTTGTGGCAGCAACTTCCCCATTGATCGTACACTTCCCTCCCTGGGCGGCAGCTCTGGGGTGCTCAGTAGTCTAGAAAACCTATTGCTTCCTGTGCTTGTTTATGAACTGGAAAGGCTGGGGCCTACGCATTGTCCCTACAGTGCCCCGAAAAAAAGCTGGGGGACTTCTGGGCCCAAACAACGGATACCTGGAAAGAGAGCTGAGAACCGAGGCCTTCTGAGTAAGTCCCCAGGAAGTTGAAATCTCCACCCCACCATCTAGATTCCAAATAGCACCAGGCCAACTCTCAACCAACCAATGGACCCACAAGTCTTTACTAAGGTACCATTATGTCACCTTGGTTTTACCTGACTCCAAATCTGTGAGGTGGGTGCTATTATATAAACCCATTTTACAGATGGGGAAATCGAAACTCTGAAGGGTTAAATTACTTGCCCAGGGTCCCTACATTAAGATTTGGATGTATTATTTTACATTATGCCCTCACAGCTCTGAGATATAGACGTGGAGAACCCTTGGCATTCACCATTTCAACATTAGGTGTTTCAAATGTTTGAGAGTGACCACAAAGGTCAAGGATTTTCTGTCACTTGCAGCATTGCTGAGGCATGAAATTGAACCCTGCATAGGTCAAGACTGGTAGTGGAAAAGTCACTGATCTTGAGGCTTAAATGAAGTGAAGCAGGCTGAGCTCTTCTCCAGCACCCTGTGGGAAGGCATGGTGGCCATCAGGCTTAGAGTCAGGTTCCCCACACTCCTCCTGCAGTTGCCTGACCTTGAGCCAGTCCCTGTATCTCCTCGGCTGTAAGATGAGATATATAATCCTGACCTTGAAGGGTTCTTATGAAGACTGCGATCACGCGTGTAAAGGTCCCAATGCTCCTGGCACATAGTAGGGGCTGTTAGGACAATGATGTTGATCGGGCCTTGCATATGATGGCATAATTCAGGGCTACATAGCAGGTCATGAGGCCTGAGTCAGCAGGAGCTCCAAGGGCAGGCAGGATGACCAGGGAAGCTAGGAGGATCTATACCAATGAGATGTGAAGGTTAGTCAGGCAGAGGGCTGGGGTGTGTGCTCAGGGGCCGTGGCCTTTGCAGTCACAAAGAACTGGGTGTAAATGGCAGCTCTGTCTTTTTCTGGTGATATGACCTTGTGCAAGTTACTTCAACAGGGCCTCTCTCTCCTAACCTGTAAAATAAGAGTGACATCGATGCTCACTTCCAAAGGTATGTTGATAAGGTTAAATGTAATCATGCACCTGGTATGTGCCTGGCACTTGCTAAGTGCTTAACATCAGGAGTTGCTGTTATATAACACCAATTGTTACTGTATTTTAGTGAAGATTGGACCAGAGCTTCAGGGCATGAGTGGAGGGTGAGGGTTTCCCAGGCCCCAGCAGCCTTGGGCCCACCTGCTTCCCAGTTTGGCCTTCCTTGAGGGAAGTTTCCTCTAGTCTCCATGGAGAGGAGGATTTTCTCCATCACTTCCTGTCAGACTGGATTAGGGAAGTGGCTGAAGCTTCCTGACCTGTGACACTTCTGGCAGTTGCACCTGCCCCTACAAGGTGGTTTAGGAAATGGGTCTGGATACCCAGCCGCAAGGAACTGGCTCTCTTACCCTGGCCTCAGCTCCAGTGTCACTCCGCAGAGGCCCTCCCTGACCACCCTTTTGAAGTAGGCCTCAGGATCACGTTTCCCTGCCGTCCTGACTTCAAGGCACTTATCAGGATCTAGAATCATCTTAGCAACTTGGTCATTGGTTTACAGGCTGCCTCTCTTCACTGGGAAGAAAGCTCCTTGAAGCAGTCCTTGTCTGTGACCTAGTGCCCAGCACTTAATAGGTACTCTGAACAAGTGCCTGGGAGGCAGAAGGTATATCTTGGTGGAAGGTACAAGAACACTGGACAGAGACTCAAAAGGCTTGAGTTCCAAGCCCCGCTCTGCCTCACATTCTGCCCCCAACAGCTGTGTGATCCTGGCCCTGAGTCTTCCCATATTTACCATAAAATCTCTAGGCAGAGGAACTCCAAGACTCTTTTAGGGTCCAACATTCTATGCCTTTGAGAGGTCTCTGCCAAACTGCAACTCTAGGAAGCCTCCTTAGCCACTACGCAGCAAGAAGTTGTCATGATAAAGGCAACCAGGTCTATTTTGAAATTTGTTCTCTGATTGGCTGTGTCTGAGCTATGAATGACTAAGCCCAGATAATTCTCCCTTCCCTTGGGGCTGCCTCCCATAGCACATGACTTAGGGCACCCTTAACACAGGAGCACATGCACACACACATTCACACACCGAAGCTCACACTTACTCACATGTGCACTCACACAAGCAATCTACACACACGCTATTATACCTTTATGTACATACTCGTTTACACTTGCTCACACACATATACCACACAACATAAATGAACACTCACACACACAGATGCTTACTCACACATTCACACATTTTCTCTCAAATGAACAGTCACACATATTTGCACTCATACATACTTATACACTCATTTTCCACACTGCCATATATATACTCACTCGCTCCACTCATGCTCACACATGGACTCATACAATGCTTACATACTCACACACTCATGGTAGCACATGCTCATGTAATTTCACCTTATATAAAGCACTGCACAGACTCTAAAAGACATGCTCACACACTCAACCTGCATACACACACTCATGGAAGCACACACACATTCACACATA
>NW_011889118.1:1540034-1543204 GCF_000151845.1 Pteropus vampyrus
AAAAAAAAAATAACGAGTTATATTTAGTGAACTGCCCCAACCTGTGTAAAGCCCTCTGCATGCATCATTCCATTTCAGCTTCATAACCACCTCAAGAGATTGTGCTGTTATTCTTCCATTTCACAGATAAGAGAACTGAGATTCAGAGAGATCAAGGGACACGTGTAAGATGCACAGCAGTTGGGGTAGAGCAGGGTCCTTCTGTCTCCCTATTGCTCAGGCCCCAGTAGCCTCACTCTCTCTAGCACTCACACTACAGTGCTGCCTGGAGATGATCAGGGACTGTGTGGCAGGCCCTGGCTGGGTAGTGATGGGTTTAAACTGAGACTCTCTGAGGGGGCTTACCCAGGGAATGACTGTTTGGTTGGTGGCCTAGGTGGCTGCCATGGCCAGTCAGCTTCTGACTGCCAGGTATTGATCACACTGGTATCAGGTGTGGCATGGCAGCCAATGGGCAGGGCAGGCCCCTGAGAGAATGCATGGTACAGAGTCTCTGAAACTTGAGGCCCTTTTCCATTCTGTGCCTCCTCCCCTTTTGGAGCACCGTCTCTTCCTTTGCACACACGCTCCAGTGTGACAGGCCTGGGAGGCAGAGCAAGGCAAGCCTTCATGCCTCAAGCAGAGTCCCTGGCTCTGTGTGCCCCTTCCCATCCCTCATTTCGTCAGCACACAGTAAGTGCTCAGTAAATGTTGGCTAAAATAAAAAGAATTTTTAAATGGGCAAAGGACTTGAAATAATATGTCTACAAAAAAGATATACAAATGGCCAATAGCATATGAAAAGGTGCCCAGCATCATTAGTCATTAAGGAAATGTAAATTAAGATGCTATCTCACCGCAGTGAGACATCATTTCATATGCAGTAGGATGACTAAGATCAAAAACGTGGACAATAGTAAGTACTGGCAAGGATGTGGAGAAATTGGAACTCTCATACCCTACTGGTGGGAACGAAAAATGGCACAGCCACTGTGAAAACATTCTGGGAATTCTTCCTCAAATGGTTTAGCATGGAGTTACTATAAGACTCAGCAATCCCACATACCCCAAGAGAGTTGAAACATATGTTCACACAAAAACCTGTATAGAAATGCTCATAGCAGCATTATTCATGATAATAAAGAGTGGAAACAACCCAAATCTCCATCAGCTGATGAACAAAATGTGGTATACTCATACAATGGAACATTATTCAAGCATAAAACGAATACATGATACATGCTACTACATGGATGACTCTCAAAAACGATATGCTAAGTGAAAGAGTCCGGATGCAAAAGACTTCATTCTGTGTGATTCATTTATATAAAATGTTCAGAATAGACAAATCCAAAAAGACACAAAGTAGATTAGCGGTTGCCAGAGCTGAGGAGAAGGGAGAAAGGGGAATGCCTGCTAATGAGCATGGGGTTTCTTTTGGAGGTTATGAAAATGCTCTGGAATTAGATAGTAGTGATGGTTGTATAACTCTGCAAATATACTAACACCCACTAAGTTGTACACTTTAAAAGGAGTGAATTTTATGGTACTGAATTATGAAAATAAGTTATATTTTAAAATATATAAATGGGTCTGACAAAAAATGTCAAAAGAATCTCTGTAGGAAATGGAGGCCAGAAATAGTAAACACTCTTCAAAGGTCACAGGGAGATTTTGTCAGTTCTGTCATTGACAATGATACCAATAGCTCCTATTTATTATGGATACTCATTCTATATACCTGGCAGTGTGGAAGCCTCTATATGCATAATTTCATTTAAATCTCACCATAACCCTTGAAGCAGGTGTTATTATTTTCTCCCCCATTTTACAGATGAAGAAATGGAGGCTCAGAGAAATGAAATGACTTGACCAAAAGGTGTTTGATCTTAGATCGGTCCATCTCCAATGTGGGGATGTGACCTTTTTTATGTTCATTTGTTTTTTTGTTTTGTTTGTTTGTTTGTTTTAATTTTTAACATGGCACTTGGGCCCTCAATGCAAGAAGAAAGACAGGAATGCAAGTTGGTGGTGCTGCAGCAGCTAAAGGGCTGTCAGGGCCGAGGGAGGACCTGCCCTGTTCCTGGCTCTAGTCTGGTCCTCAGCCTGGGATCTTGGCCTTCTTCAAGGGCAGGTGCTCCTGAGTAGCCTTTGAGAAACTGGCCTAGGAGAGTCTGAGGCAACTCTCCACATAGGGCTGCTGTTCCAAAGGGCAGGAAGCATCACATGTGCTCAGACTAGGGGCCTCTGCTGCTCTGGCCCAAATTCTTTGGGGTTTTGGATTAATAAGGGCTGCTCCATTTCACCCACCTCTGTGTGGCCTTTCTACATATATAGGCCCGGGTCCTGATAGCCAGACCCTAGGGACAGTCCCTTCCTCCCTAGCATGATCCAGGCCAGCCGTGAGTGTGCCAGTGACATTTCCCCACCAGGAGCTTTTTGAATCACTGAGAAACAGCTTGTAGGAAATAATAAAGGAGGGGCCTCAGAGGTCTGACAACCTGGGCTCAATCCCAGCTCTGCTACTTACTGGCGGAGTAACCCTGAGTAAGTCACTTTACTTTTTGAGCCTCAGTTTCTTCACCTGTAAAATGAGGATAATAACTCATAAGATTATTATATAACTATTATAAGTCCACCTCATAAGATTGATGAGGGAATTAACTGAGGCGATGCATGGAAAGTGGTGGCCTGACACTACAATATTAACTATTATTACACTTATCGGGGCATGGACTCAGAATCAGAAAGCCTGAACGCTGACCCTTAGAGCAGCACACATATCTGTATGTTTGCATGCATGCACACCTTCATACCCCCTACACATCCACATGTTGCATGCACTGCATGTGATGAGACGCTCATGTTTTCACAACCATACAAATAAACTCACAAGCATGTATCTATTCACATGCACGTCACATGCACCCACACACAGACTTCATGTATCTGAAGGCAGACCCTGGCAAGTTGGCCTGCACAAATATACACTCACTTTCTCCCTTACATGTGAACACATGTTCCTGAATTTGTATCCACTCACACATGCATGTTCACATCTGTGAATTTGCTGTTGTTTTCAGGGCCACCAGCCTGACATTGGCCACGGATCACTGTGGAAGAATTTCTGCACTCCAGGGCAGTCAAAGCTAATTCCTGGGCCCTCTGTGTTCCCTCTGCCCGGCATGTCC
>NW_011889118.1:1544394-1566553 GCF_000151845.1 Pteropus vampyrus
TCTTTTGCAGGGAAGGACCTTGGTGGGGGTCCTCTACGATGTAGGCAGCAGGAAGACTTGGAAGGGCAGGACCCTGGCCCAAGATGTCCTACCACCTAGTGGCTGGCGTAAGGGACTACACCCAGCTTTCCCACCTCTACCTAGCTGAGGTCCAAGGCTCTGCTTGCCATAGCTTCCACCCTGCCTCCCAGCCTGCTGGCAGCCTCCTTCCCTGCCCCGCTACCCTGGGAGTCTGACTGGCCCAGTGTCAGCCCTGGCACTCACTCCAGCTTCGTAATAAAATAGCCAGCTCGGGTCAGCTTTCCTTGGCAAGGAGGCCACCTGGCACAGAGGGCAAGAGGGAGGGGAAAGCCTGGGGAAACATCTCCTTCATTGACCACCAATTATAGTCTGGTGTTCTCCAAGGATCACTTGCTCCCCAAACTAGGTGACCCCTGGGACAGGAACCTTCTTATTTGTCTTTCTTTCTTTCCTAGACCTTCATTATTCATTTATCCATGCATTTACTCATTCAATACTGAAATGTCTATTGCATGTCCTGAAGGCACTGGGGCTCAATGGTGATTACAAGGATTGGCAAACTTTTTCTGTAAAAGACCATATAGTAAGTATTTTCAGCTTTGGAAACCAAACTACTTTGGTGTTGTAGCAAGACAGTACCTTTAGACAATATATAAACAAATGGGTGGATGGGGCTGTGTTCCGATAAAACTTTATTTGTGGACACCAAAATTTGAATTTCATATAATTTTCATGTGCCATGAAATATTCTTCTTTTGATTTTTTCCCCAACCATTTAAAAATGTAGAAACTATTCTTAATTTGCACACCTTACGAAGCGGGCCATAGCCAGTGCATCATAGCTCGCCAGCCCCGAACTTAACCCTCCATACAGATCATGGGATGTGCCACGCCCTGTTGGTGCCAATATTGCTAACAGAGAGACAAGGCCTTCGAAGAGGCTCAGCAAAGAGGTGGAGAAGCTTCCAAGCCCACCGCAATTCAGCCACTGCAGCCTTCCCAGAGGCCACCCTCTTAGTGCTACATATGTTTTCTGTGGTTTACATATGGGGACTCTTAGGTCTCTTGCAGGACCAGAAGCTTTTTGAGGGCAGGAACATCACTCTTTTAGCATTTGGAGTCGGAAATCACCTGGGTTCAAGTACCAGCTTGATGACTCCCTAGCTGAATGTCCTTGGGTGAGTTACATAACATCTCCATGCCTCAGTTTCCTCATTTGTAATACCTATCTCATGGGTTGTTGAAAGGATAAAAGAATATAGTCCTTAGACAAGTGCCTGACATGGAGTCAGTGGTCAGTACGCATTGACTCTCATTGCAGTTCCTTCACCCCTACTCACCCCGGCACCCAGCATGGCTCTGGGCTCCATCTCTCCTTGATAAGTCCTAATTTTCAGAATGAGATTTAAAAAAAACCAAGACTCTCTGCCCAGAAGCCCCTTGGGGTCTGTACCCTGGACTCCTTGGAGGTTTTGCCCTTTAGACTTAGCTTAGAGCATTTCCCTTTGGTTTCTTTGTCCCCAGCAAAACGATCCCCTTGTCCCTCCCAGACAAACTCACCTGGATACCCAGGGTTAGGAGTATATAGACATGAAGAGCTCTTGGCTGGCTCACCTCCAGGGATGAGCTGTGGAGAAGGCGGTTGCTTGGCTGGGGATAAAGGGAGCAAGAGCCTACCTCACCTGCCAGCCTAAGGTCCATGGGAGTGGGCAGGCTGCCAGATCAATGCCTTGGGCATTTCAGCCCTTAGCCTGAATACCTCGACCTTCTAACACTTTGCTCTCCTCTCCAGGTACACTCCTTTCTCAGGTGGGTGCCCAGGTGGCTCTGCCTTCCAGAACAGCACCTTTCCCTCCCCTCCAAGAGCCTCTATGCCTTCTCTGGTTTCATTCTTTCATAGCACTTATCACTATGTGAAATTTTATTGTTTGTTTATTAGAGTTGTTTTTTTATTTTTATTTTTTAGTCCCCCTTCCACTAGAACTTAAGCTCCTTAATGGTCAGACTTTTGTCTACTTTAATTTTTATGCTTACCTTCACAGGACAGATAATATCCTCTATTTAATAGTTAAGCATACTGAGGTCACCGATTAGTGAGTAATAAAATGAGAATTCAGAGCCAGGTCTTTCTCATAGTCAAAAGCTCACACTCTGAGCCTCCACCATAAGACAGAGCTTTATCAATCTGGCAAGATGGGGTTAGGAGAAGTATATAGGCTTTGAGCCCCGTCATCTGTTTCCAGCAACAGGTCAGGAGGCATTTACGGGAGTCCTTGGAACTTTCTCTGCCACTGTTGCAGGAGGCAAAGCCAGACGTGCTTCGCATCTGCCTCCTTGGAGCTCACAGGCTATTTAGACAGAGATACCTATTCTAGTCTCTTCATTGCAAAGGAGACTGTGCTAAGAGCTATAAAGGGGTACGAAGTGCTTTACAGGTGCTGTCGTGGTCTGTTCAGGCAGCTGTAACAGAATACCATAGACTGGGTGGCTTAAGCAACAGGAATTTGTTTCTGGCAGTTCTGGAGGCTGAGAAGTCCAAGATAAAGTGTTGGCTAATTCAGTTTCTGGTGAGAGCTCTGTCCCTGGTTTGAAGACAGCTGCCTTCTTGCTACCATCCTCACATAGTGAGGAGAGAGTTTTTGTTTTTTCTTACAAGGCCACTAACTCCTTTCACTGAGGGCTCCACCCTCATGATGTAATTACCTCCCAAAGGCCCCACCTTCAAATACCATCACACTAGGGATTAGAGCTTCAGCATATGAATTTGAGGAGGACCCAAACATTTGGTCCACAGTAGGAGCTGACTGTGGTACTCAGAAAAGTCAGGTCAGTGAGGCCTGGGCGGGTGGATGGGCCTCCATCATGGAAGGCACTTTGGGCAGAGAGCAGCACTAGCAAAGGCAGATGAGACAGAGCCTGTTTGAGGAACATTACAAGCTCCGAATGGCTAGAGCCTAGAGTGTGTTGGGAAAGGATAGTGATTGTATGAAAAATGGTTGATATGGTAGGTTAGGGTCGAATCACAAAAGGCCCAAAAGAGATTGGAGAAGATTGGGCTTCCTAGAGTCTACATAGCGGATAATAAGAACACCAACAGAACAGCTGATTGTGTGTTGGGTGCTTTACGTTTTACAAAGCACTTCCTGTCTATTCTTCTGCTCTGTCCTCACAATTGGTAGCTTGCAAGCAAGAGAGGTACATTTAGGATCAGGAGCCTGGGGTCTGCTCCATCCAGGTACAATATGTGTAGATACAAACAAGTCACTTCACATCTCCAAGTCTCACTTCACTCATCTCTGACAACAGGGCCCAATTCTCAGCACTTTAGGAAGGATTCACAAAACCACACGTGAAAATTCTGTATTTAACTTCTTTCTGGTCCTCAGTTCTTTCTCTGTAAAGTTGGGTCAATTCCTGTTCAGTCTAATTCACGGTGCTGTGGCTGCGATTTCGTAGGCAAAGGCGAAATGGCAAGGATCTTATTAGTGAGGTCAGGGAGGTTAGTGTTTTTTGGGTGGTAGTCTGAGAGCCTCAGAGAAGGGGCTTTGGCTACTTTAACACGTCTTTTCGAACCGGTCACTATTTAACTTACTTGAGACAAGTGGGGATAGGCACAGAAAGCGCACAAAATAGAAAAAAAGGAGAAAAGAGGCGCAGGAACACAGATGGGTTCCAACCCCGCCCACTTAAAAGGCCCGAGCTTCTGGTGCCCCGCCTTCCTCCACCAATCAGCGAGCGAGCTGCTCCGTGACGCTATCTGCTCGCGACGAAGCCGCCCGGCGGCGGCGTTTCCTGGGCACGGAGACCCGGCACGGAGGCTATGGGCAGCCAGGAGGCGCTGGGCCAGGCGGCCCGGCTGGCCTCCTCCGGTCTGCTCCTGCAGGTACCCTTTGCCCGGCCCGCCCCAGGCCGTCCTGCAGCCGGGATTCGCTGGGATCCCGCCTGGGGCGGACTCAGTCCCATTGTGGGTAGCGCTACGGAGGGGTTCTGTAACAGGAGGGGTTCTACAACCGGAGGAGGTTGCCGCGGAGAGGAGACTCCCGGGCTCGGAGTTGGGAACTTGCGTTCAGTGTCCTGGCTGGGAGGTTGCAAACAAGCCACTTTCCTTTTAAGAATTATAGTTCCTATATGGCAGCAGGAGAGAGTTAGGTGGCAGAGGCACCTGTGGTGCTCTAGAATCTGATATTTTTTTAGGGCAAGGTGTTCATTTTCTCCATGTCCCACCCTTTACCCTCAAACACCTCTCTCAAACTCTGACTCCCACTGAGTTCAGAGAAACAATATGGCATAGCTAAGAACAGAGACCTTGGCTCAGGCAAGCCTGAATTGAAATCCTAGTTTTGCCATGTTCTTGGTGCATGACCCAGAACGAGTGATTTTACCTGCTAAAATCACTGATCAGCTCCTCATCAGAAAATGGGGGTAATAATAGTACCTAGCTTATACGGTTGCTCTTAGGCCAGATTCGGGTTATTCAGATAATTGCACTTAACACAGTACCTGGCTCTTAGTATGTGTTTAGTATATGTTGTCTGTGTCCCATCTGGTTGTGACCTTGGACCAGTCACTCCCCCTTCTTGGCCCTTTTTTTCATCATCTACCAGATATGGTACATGCCATTTGGTCCAAATGGTATCTAAAGATTGTTTTAACTGGTCGTCCAAAGTCAAGCAGCTCAGTTTCTCTGTCTCTTGAGCCATTCAGCCCTTCCTCACAAAAGTCCCGAATCCATCTCCCCATAAATTTTAGACAGGCAACATTTCACATGGAGGTTAGGAGAAAGAATCAGGCAGACTTGGGCTCAAGTTTGTCACTCGCTTGATGCCTGCCCTTGGGAAAATCTCTTCTCCAAGCATCATTTTCCTCATCTTAAATGAGAACAATACTGCAGCCTCATAGCGTCATTAAGGAGATTAGATGAAATGCTTGTTACATGCGTGACATGTAATTTAATAAATTTATTAAAAAGTAATAAATGTTAGCTATTTTTATTATGGACATTAGAATTTTTTAAATGGTCATTGTAGAGATGAAATTAGATAATCTGCATAAAACATGTAGAGTACCTTGCACAAGATATGTGCTTAATAAACATTAGCCATTCACCTAACCTTAAATTAGGTGAACCCTAAGTTTACCTAGTTTTTCTCTATTTTGCAACATAACTGATTCAGTCCTTTATCTATAGTGTTGATTGTTCCATCTTACTCTCTAGATTGGCTTTATAAAAAGAAAACAAGTCATAGCAGAAACTGTACTAAGAGTGAGGTGGCCTTCCCATAAGGTCAAGCTGGGTCCTTTGCTTGTTGTGTAACGTTGGACAACTCACTTTACTCTGAGTCTTACTTGCTTCATGTGCATTTACCTAATTGCTTTTAAGGGTCATATGATTAACAGATGTGAAAGAGCTTTTCTTAAACTAAATTCCTGTACAAAGTGAAGACTACTGTTAATAAGGGTTACTATGTGGAGCAAACACTGGGTATCATGACCAACCTCAGCTTCATTAGCTCAAACTTTTATTCAAAACAATTAGGAGATAGGGATAAGCCTGAGACATTAACTTTCTGAGACAAGGATAACTTTGACTTTGAACATAAACACATGTTTATGTGGTTTTTAAAAAATAGCCATAATCTTTAGGTTTCTTGAGTGTTTTAATTCAGTCTTGTATGCTTTCTCAAATTACAGTGCAGACACGAGGTAGCTTTGCAATTACATTGTAATCTGCAAAAGTTTGAGAGTTTATTCTCTGTCTTAACTCTGATCTGGCCATAGTGAAATTATTAATGCCTTTCATTTGTATACATTTTTCAAAAATGGTTTCACCTACACAATTTTGTTTGATCTTTGTTATCAATCCTATGAGATAGTCAGCCTCATTTGACAGAAGAGGAAATTGAGGCTTATAAACATTGGAGGATCATGGAGGCTAACAGTTAAATGGTGAGTTGAGACTCTCAGCCTTGTCCACTAACGGCTCTATGAATTGGCTTCAAACCTCTAAAATTGAGTACAGAATTTGGGTGGGTGGGTGGGTGTGTGTGTGTGTGTGTGTGTGTGTGTATCTGCATGTTTCAGAAGAGCTACAGAGCTTTCACCAGATTCTCAAAAGGTCCCATTTGACTCTAAAGGTTAGGATTGTGATATCTTGGCTTTGGAGACCTTGCTGCTCTGTGACACTTCAGGGACAGTGTTAAACTGCACTCTCCCTTTTTGGTCATACCTTTCTCTGGAGATTTTTAGACCTTAGTGGTTGCTTGTCATACTCTGAATCTTCTAGATTGCAGCTGTTCATGGGTAACTCCAAGAGTGCTAGACATAGAAGTGATTTGTCATTTGCATTTGAGTGCACTTGAGTTACTACCTGTCGTGCTGCCAGGATGCAGGAGAGTCACTTAACAAGTGAGGTTTGCACACCAGCCAGCATCCCCATTTAGCAACCCCATTTAATTGCAACATGTTCTCTGTCTCATGGAAAGAATTCTTTGCTAAGGTGTTTTTCTTGAATTGACAAGTTTAAAAGTCTCAGGATGTAGCCCTTTCAAATGGCAATAGCTAGACTCTGTCTCCCTTTCCCCCCATTTTATATATCTTATTACCAGAGTTTTCATTTAAAAGGTATTTCAACTCCTCTCTGGAAAGTGGCAAATATTCAGTAAATAAATACAGCCTTTTCTGCTTTCTAATTGAGAAAACTGAAGTTCAAAGAGATTAAATGTCATTATCAGAATCCCCAGATGCTACTAGGCAGAGAAGAGATAGAAATTAGACCCTGTGATTTCTAGACCCTGTAGGCTCCCACTTGCTAAGTGTGTGCTATTTCCAAACAGGCTGGAGGAAGGGGCGATGTGAAGCACTATCTAAAATTCTCTTTCTGCCTCTTAGAATGCCTGACTTGAAACCCAAAGAAATTCTTTGAATTTGTCAGGGCCTCCCTCTTCTCATCAGTAAATAGGGTTTACAGATGGGTTCTCTGACCACTGCTTTCCAGGGTTCTTTGACCACGGCCTGGACATGTCAAGAGACCCCAAGGAATGAAATTTTGGAAGAAATACAGACAGGTTGCGTATTTTAGAGAAGGTCTCTATGGCAAAGCTGCTGTATGTCCTTACACTAGGAAGAGTAGCCACATTGTTTGCATTTCAGCAAAGTAAACACTCCCAATGTAATTTATTCTTACTTATTTTTTTTCTTTTTCTGTAGGTGTTGTTTCGATTGATCACCTTCATCTTGAATGCATTTATTCTTCGCTTTCTGTCAAAGGAAATCGTCGGCATAGTGAATGTAAGGTAAGAAGGGATATGCTCTGGCATTGTCCGCAACTCACATCCCTAGTCAGGTGTCCTTCAAACTCTGTGCCTGTATGTCGCTCTTGGGTTTTAGAAGCATGGACTTCTACTTCTACTAGACTCAGAATGTTTTATCAGTGGGCTGAGGAGGAGCATGCTGGGGTGGGGGAATGAGCAGGCAGTGTTTCTTTTAATGGACCCATGGAGTGTTTTCCATTAGCAGCCTCCAAATGCATATTTCTCTGCCAGCTGTTCCAAATTGCCTGCTTTTAGAACCCAGGAGAGGAGTGGGAGTAATTCATTGCAAACACTATCTCAGGTATAATTCTGTGTTCTTGTCCTGCTGACAGCAAAGGAAGCAGGAATGCTACAGTTCATGAGAATGTGCTTTGTACTTGCAGGGCTGGAACAGCCAACTTCCTTCTCTCCTCAGTGAATTTTATAATTGGAAAATGGAAGCTGGGATGAGAGCTCGAGCCCTTGTCATTAGTTCTTTGGAAGCTCTTAGCTGACTTGCTTTGTCTTTAAGACTCAATTAGTTTCTTTTACTCTTCTCTTTACTGTTCAAGGACACCCACACATATTCTGTATTCACAAATGACATAAAAGTATATGAAGTCAATGTGAGTGCTCAAAATAGCTAAGGTATGTCTTCATGTCCTAATAAACAAAACAGTGTGTTCCAGACAGCATTCCGTGCCTAAAATCTACCAAACATATGTTCTTGGCTCTGCTTTCAGAGCTGAGTGAAGATTCTCAAACATTGATAGACAAAGGAATCATCTGGGGAGCTTTGCACTAGGTAGGGCTGAGGAGGGGTCCAGGAATCTGCATTTTGACAAGATTCTCAGATTATTTCGAAGTAGGGACCATACTTTTGAGAAATACTGTTTTAAAAGCAGGAAAGAAGAAGGCCAAATCTTCTTAGATGCTCAGACTTTAAAGCATTTTGGGCCTCTCCCCATTTAGTCTCCTCCAGGTTGGCAGGTCCCTGCTCTGATAGCCCTTGTCTGGCCTGCCCCCTGCTTAACATATGGTTCAGTCTCCGCATTCCTAGTGTTAGATAGAAGTACTGAATAGCAGGATGATCCTTGGATGACCTCAGAAACCTTAGCCCTGAGCCATCCCTACTCTGGCTTCATTTGGGCCATGGCCTGTTGAGGTATGGACACCACACTACTCCTCACTAAGGTGTAAGATGGTCCACCTAGGTGCTGCCCGCCCAGGACGTACACAGGCAAGCCTCACTGACCTGGGTTGCAGCAGCCTCTGTAATGGCTACCTTATAGCCTTATTGCCTGTCCTGAGATTCTTTTGGTCAGAGCCTCCATTCAGTAGAGCCTCAACTTCTCTCATAAGGGCTATTGAGTCACCAGTCTCAGGATGACCAAGAGGTCCCCTTGCTGTGTGGGATTGTATCTTGTCCTTTTCCTTACGGTCAGAGCCACACCTCTGCCTATATCCACAAAGTTTGCAGGCTTTGGGGGCTACTGTGGCAATTTCTGATCTTGGGTGTAACTCTGCAGGCACACACTCAGGTGTCCCTTGTTTGGCTCCTAACTCTGTTGTTCAAGTGGATCAAACTGGTGTGGGGTCCTGTAAGAACTCACTGCCCTCCACATCATCATCAGTGATTTCTGACCAAGACTTTTTTCCTCTCTCTTGCTGGCAAAATCTCAGAAATTCTGTCTATAAAAGAACAAGAAACCTTATTGATTTCTGCTTTTGCTTTATAGGCTAACACTGCTTTACTCGACCACCATCTTCCTGGCCAGAGAGGCCTTCCGTAGAGCGTGTCTGAGTGGGGGCTCCCAGCGAGACTGGAGCCAGACCTTCAACCTCTTATGGCTAACGTGAGTTGTGCTTTGTCAGGAGACAGTTTCACAAAGGCAAGTGTAACAAATGTTTGATGTTAAATAGCAACACTTGCCTAAAGTTGAATTGTCTCCAGCTTTAGTTTTGCAGTAGATTTCTGGGGACTTGGCATGGGACAGGAAGGGCTTTGTAGAAGGAGCTTCATGGCTGTTTTCTCTCGGGATGGCCAGGAGCCAGGAGGAGGCCCCAGGTGGGGGTTTCTGGGCCAGGTTTCTAGCCCTGTTTCTACCAATTTTGGAAGTTGTTTTTGCTGTTCCTGATCCCTACTCTGGGCCCCACGGGGCTTGTGCCATCTTTTTTAACCCTAATATTTTCCCCCTGTTGTATTTTCTGAGCTTTAAACAACCACTTAGTTTTAGGGGTTTCATTATATCTTTTTTCGATTTTGTTATATTGATTTCAGTTCTGAGCCTTTTAGAATATTCTTGAAGACCAAGTATACCAGCTAAAAACTGTAATAGCTTTTCTGCAGTTAGATCCCTGCAGGGAGAACTGGTGGTTGAGGTTGTTTCCCAATGCTACCCTTGCATAACTCCTTCTTCCTTCACGGAAACAAGTGTCATAAGGGCTGGTAGGTTTTCATTTTATTAGAGGAATGACTGTTAACTACCCAGTCATATTTAATTGCTCTGTGGTACACACATGAAGGAATACTGTGCACTGGACTATTGGTCATTTGCGTGTAAGTATCAGCTGTTTACTATCTTTTAGTCATTCTAGGTGCAAACAGCAGGCACACACTTTTTGGGAATTTCACTTATCCTGTCAGTACAGTGGATAGGAGTGTAGGTTGGCATTAGATCATGATTCGGTCTTGCTTCTTCCCTTGACTAGCAATTAATGACCTTAGCCAAACTACCTAGTGCCTATCAGATTGAGCTTTCTCATCATTTAAATTCATCATTCATTGTGAAGTATCAGTAAAATAAAAGGAGTAAATCATAGTGCCTGGCATGTAGTCAGTGCCTTAACAAGAGTTAGCTATTTATATGTATTTCTTTTCTGTTCAGTGTTACTATTTTAACATATATTTATTTTTATATTTAGCATATCAAAAAACTTTTTTCCCATTTCTAGAGTTCCCCTGGGTGTGTTATGGTCCATGTTCCTGGGCTGGGTCTGGTTACGGTTCCTTGAAGTGCCTGATCCTGATGTCATCCCGTACTATGGAACTGGAGTGGTGGTGTTTGGTCTCTCAGCTGTGGTGGAACTTCTGGGAGAGCCCTTCTGGGTCTTGGCGCAAGCACATATGTTTGTCAAGCTCAAGGTCTGTGTGCCTTCTGCTGTTAATGGGAAATGCAAAGAGTAAGGGAAAGAGTGATTTTTAAAAAATGGCTCTATAGGAGAGAATAATTTTTTCAGACTTGCATCTAAAAAGGTATTTGAAAATAGGTAAATGATCAGTTTAGTTTATTCACTTGAAATTTGGCAGATGGGCTGGGCTAAAGTTTACTTCTGCTATGCTATTAATAAAAATGCAGGTTTGCTAATAGGGAAATTATTTGTTTAAATAAGAATTTAAGAGGACTGTAAAAGTTTTTCAGATTTTTCTAGTGATTCTGTTTTAGTTGTATACTAAATATTAACTTTTCCCTTCATCTTTTAAAATATATAATTTGATATGTACAAAAGAATATATAACATACATATAAATCTTAAAGCATGATGATATCCTGGAGAACCAAGAACCTACTACCTAACCCAAGTAGAACATTACTGATACTATGTCCAATGACCTGCCACACCCCCACTGCTAGGGTAACCAATGTCCCAGATTTTCTATTTGTCATTCATTTACATCTTTTTAAATAGTTTTTGCATAGTTTGTAATAATGTTTGTAAAGTGCACCCTTTACCACACCTTTGCAGGTGATTGCTGAGAGCCTGTCGGTAATCCTCAAGAGTGTCCTGACAGCTTTTCTTGTGCTGTGGTTGCCTCACTGGGGACTGTACATTTTCTCTTTGGCTCAGGTAATAGCTACGGCTTTTAACTTTTGTATAATCTGTTTTTCCATCTGGTTGTTTTTTCTTGTTTCAGTTACTACATTGTTTACATTTGCAGTATTCATGCACGTGAGGAAGGCTAGGTGCTCTAAAAAGATGATCTTCACACTGTTTCTCTTCCGGCCACCATGTTCATCCTGCTCCATGCACTGACACCACTGGTGTCCCTCGGGGCCTGGAGCAGGCCATACATTAGGCCTCATTGTCAAACGTAAAAACTCCTTTAGACATTCTGTGGGCAAGCCTATATCAAACTGATCTTTGATCACCTGGCTATCTTATAGAGGACAAAAAAAAAAAACGATAAGGAGGTGGAGTGGGAATCAAATTGCATGTGTGTTATTTTCCTTGGATTTTAATCAATTGTTTTCCTAATAGGGGGAAGTTCTGCCAAGCCTATCTTAAACTTAAATTGAACTCTCATGTCATTCAGAGAGTATAAATCAAGTCTGAGCAGGTGTATTTTCAGTTTTAGCAGTTTGGCTTCATTTCCATGTTATCATTTTCATCTTATCATTTTCTGGTTCTAGTTCATATTTCTTGTTCTAATAAAAATATAATAAAGTATAAGTGCTAATTTAAGAAATGCAACTTAAGATCAGATAGTTACCAGACTATCCTATTGTATAAAGCAGTTTGTAATTTTTTTTAATGTATAGGAATATAAGTTAAAATTTTTAGTAATGATTTATGTTAGAGTCTTTCCCATGTCTTAGGCAAAAGCAACAAATATTTTTCTGAAACACAGAAGAGCAAAATTTTAAATTAATAGAATAGGAACAAGAATTGCCTCCTAGAAGCAACTGCAAATTTTGCATACTTTAGAGAAGTAATTTGTGATTATTTTTGCCACTTTTGATTAGATCTGAAACTACAGTTATCAGTATTCGTTATGCTTTTTGATGCATTCTCCCTAATAGGACAGGAGGGCCATGAAGACACCCAGTTATTGGTTGATTCTTCCTGGGAAAGGCACTTATACTATGACTTGCTGATTATTATAACTCCCACCAAAGATATGTCCTACATAGGTCATAGGTCATCTAGGCCAGCTCTGAGTTTATTTGCCTCCTTATCGTAAGACTTCTGAAAGCTCTTCTCTGGTACATTCTCTGTCAGTGTCTGTGTTAGAAGTCTGAGAGTCGGTAGCACCTCATATCAGTAGGTGAGCCCTGCAGGTGATAGCAGCAGAGCGTACCTAAGGCCCTGGGTTTCCCCTTTGTCCAACTCACCTTAGGTTCCTCTTCAAAGAGCCCCTCATTCCATGGCATCAGATGTCATTCAAGGGTCACTTCAGAATATATAAAGAATTAATACAACTCAACAACAAAAGCACAAACCACCCTAAAAATGGGTAGAGGACTCGAATAGACATTTTCCCAAAGGAGATATACAAATAAATGGCCAATAAACACACATGAGAAGATGCTCAACATCATTAATCATTAGGCAAATATAAACCAAAACCACAGTGAGATAGTGTAAGGATGGCTATTATAAAACAAACAAACAAACAAACAAATACAGGCGTTGGCAAAGATATGAAGAAATTACAACTCTCATACATTGCTGGTGGGAATGTAAAATAGTGCAGCTGCTGTGGAAAACAGTTTGGCAGTTCCTCAAAAAGATAAATATAGAACTGCCAGATGACCAGCAATTCCACTCCTCAGTATACCCAAAAGAATTGAAACAGGTGTTCAGCTTGTACATGGATGCTCATAGCAACACTATTCACAATAGCCGAAAGGTAGAAACAACCGAAATGTCCACCTGATGAAAGAATAAACAAAATGTGGTGTATCCATGCAATAGAATGTTATTTAGCCATACAAATGATATAGCGATACATGCTACAACATGATGAAGCTTGAAAACTTACTAACTGAAAGAAGCCAGACACAAAAGGCCACCTATTGTATGATTCCATTAATATGTAATGTCCAAAATAGGCAAGCCCAGAGAGACAACAGATTACTAGCTGCCGAGGGGTGGGGGAATGGAGACTGACAGCTTAATGGGTACAAAATTTCCTTCTGGAGTGATGGAAATGTTCTGGAATGAGATAATGATAGTGATTGTACAACATTGTGAATGTACTAAAAGCCGCTAAATTGTATGCTTTAAAAACGGTTAAAAGAGTCATTGTTTTGTTACATGATTTTTTTCTCAGTAAAAAAAGGGGAGGGATCATATAGTTAGGATACCAGAAGAAGACTACCCATAGGTTGTTACTGTTTTCTCAGGCTCTGATGAGAAGGTGAAGAGAGATGGGGGAGGGAGCCGGAAAAAAAGGTACTTATCACAGGATGTTGGCAGCAGATGGTGTGGCTCACAGCAGTGCTGCTTGTGTCTTAAAGGGCTTGAGGCATGAAAGAAGAAGGAGGGGATGGGAGGAAAATAGTCAAAAGGTACAAACTTTCAGTTACCAGGTAAATAAGTATTGGGGATGTAATGGACAATGTGATGACAATAGCTAACACTGCTGTATGATATATAGGAAAATTGTTAAGATAGTGAATTCTATGAGTTCTCATCACCAGGAGAAAAGAAATTTTTTTTTTTCTTTTTGTCGATGTCTGTATGAGAATATGGATGCTAGCTGAACCTACTGTGGTAACTATTTTACGATATGTGTAAATCAAATCATTATACTGTATGCCTTAAACTTGTTCATTGATGTATGTTAATTATTTCTCAATAAAACTGAAAAAAAAAAAAGAGATGGTAGATGTCAGGCTTTGTCCTCAGGTATGGATGGAACAGGGATGGAGAGCACAGGAGCCTAAACCAGCTAAATCACGATTCCTCTTTATCCTTGCTCTGTGCCTTTCCTACAGGAGCAGCCTCAGTGTTTCCAGATTAAAAGTGGTGCCTGGAAGTCCTATTTCTTCTTGAGCTAGCGTGCACTGCTATTCTAGGGGTATAAAAGGGTAGAGGGGAGCTTGAGAAAAGGGTCTCTTTGAATACTTCTCCCCAACCTGCAAATAAAACCCCAGGCTGCTGCTCTTGGCCAAAAGCCGTTCTTTTGTTCAGGATGGTAGGAGGGAGGGTAGGCCTTCTTATCACTCCACCTTTCCTCCCCCATCCTGTAGTAGCTCTTGCCCTGCCCATGTCCTGGGCAGAGAGGAGAGAGCCAGCAGCTCACTTCTGCTTTGTAATCATAATGTCACAGGTTTACAGGGTTTATGGAAAATTCCCAGTCCTAGATGATGGCAGGTCCCTGGATATTGGCACGGCCAGGACACACGGATCCTCACAGTGTGCTATCTAGGCGGGAGAGCCATTCCTTTGACCAAATAGGAATCTTTTGAGAACATATCTGACATCACTGTGGTGATTGTGCTACTGGGTATCTGTCATGGAAGTTATGTTCTGTTTGCCCAGAAGAACTTCTGTTCTCCCAGTCAGGTAAAGTGTTTGGAACACTTCCCAGAGATGCTGCAATGGAGTTGGGTCTTAGTAAATAGTGCTATTTTCCAGAGGCTGAGGCATTGCTCAATAGCAGGTGCAGTTAATTAGTTAATTAAGTTCTATTTCTTGATTGGCTTTTGAGGTCAAATTTACAGACATATCTTAATTATTCCTATATTAAAACCGTATAATTTAAACCCATTTTTTTCTTTCAGCTTTTCTATACTGCAGTTCTGGTGCTCTGCTATGTTATTTATTTCAAAAAGTTACTGAGTTCCCCAGAATCAACCAAGCAGCAAACTCTTCCTGTCTCCAGAATGACAGATCTATTACCCAATATTCCAAGAAGTGGAGTAAGTAATGCATTTTGTCTCCTATAATAATAATGTCAAAATCATCTCATTATGATTACAGATCATCTCTTTAATCACAGATGTTGGTTATTCTTGAGGGAAAGAAACTACAACTTGATTGTTTACTATTTTAGTAGTAAAGATAATTTGATAGCTCATATTTATTGAGTGCTTGCTATGTGTTCCGCCAGGGTTTCTAAATCTTGACACTACTGACATTTTGGGCTGGATAGTTCTTTGTTGTGAGGGATGGCCTGTGCATTGTTGGATGTTTAGCAGCATCCTCAACTTTTACCCACTAGACCCCAGTAGCTACCACCCCTCAGTTATAACAACCAAAATGTCTCCAGACACTGTCAGATGTTTATTGGAGGACAAAATTGCCCCCAGTTAATAACCACTGAACTAGGTCCCATGGCAAGTACTCTCCATACCCTCATTTAATGCTCTGTGAGGCTGACACTATTGTTTATATTTTAGGGTTGAGGAACTGAAGTATAGTGACTAAATGTCTGAGCAAGGTGAGGGCAGGAGTGTAGAGTAGATTGAATCCCAGTAGAGCACAAGCTGTAACCACTGTGCTCCACTCTCTGTTCTTCTGTGTCTCCTGATTTTTCTCAGGATTGACCTCTGGCACAGACATTCCAGAGTGCTGCCTAAGCAGGGATGACCTCTGCATAGTTCCTTCATTTGATGTCAGGTCTGTCTCTCAGATGATCCACTTTCCCATGTAGACCACTGAGGATTCTAGATGCTCTCGGGTGGGAATAAGGCATAATCTTTTTCTACTCAACTCTTTAACTCTCAGTTCATTTGACTTTTATTTCCTGACTCTTGTGGAGTCAGTGCTGCTGTCTGTGGCCTTAGAGTTGCACATGTGATGTTATGCTGCATTGCCTCTGCTCGGTTGGTTTATGCACTGCTCTACTCTAGGCTGACCACTTTCTCCTTTCCCATACTTGTTTGCTTGCTGGATATGGTGCTCTCAGTTGAGGTAAAGTTTTGACTAGACTTCTCCTTATTCTAGTTTTTGATTACTTTAAAAAGTAATGAAATATTTGTGACCTTAGTCTCAGAATTTATGGAATCCTGCTTTACAACTTTTCAAGAAAATACAGATATTGTGTAACAAAGCCTGATATGTTTTGATTTGTTAGATAAGAGTCCTCCATTCTGATAAACTAGATCTTACCCTTAACTTAAATCAACAAGATAAGTTTGAGATAGCACGATCCTTCATCTGCAGGTTTAGAGGATTAGGACTCAGGATCACTTCTCTTGCCTGGAGCTTCTGCCACCTGCCCACGCAGCAGGTCTGAGCAGGCAGTAAAGTCCTCTCCCCTGAGTGCTCCCTAGGGCTCACTTGTGCCAGGCTTGGCCAGTTTTATATACTGGGCCAGTCCCTGCACTCCAGCAATATTTTTTAAAGGAGCATTTGGGCTGTTAATACAGGCAAGGAGAGAGGGTAATGAAAAAAATCTATCAAGTGATATTTACTCTATGATAGGCTCAGAACTCTGAGCTTCATTTCCTTATCTGTCAGATGGGGATAATAAGAGTTTCTCCCACATGATTGTGAGAGCCAGATGAGATGTTGCATATAAGATGCTTAACACTGTGGCCTGACCCAACTGGGTGTCCATAGTGACAGCTGTTCACAGTGATACCATCACCACCATCTTGCTGCTGCCCGAGATCAAGAATAGCTCCACTGAAATAACCTAGCAAGGCAAACACTAATGGCATTGGCATGAGAGCTCAGCAATTAATCTGGCAATCTATCCTGAAAGAACCCCTACTCATACTACTGGGACAGAAGCCTTGACTATGAGAAGGGTGTGTGTACCTGTCATACATGGTAGCACCATTCCTGATGACAGAGCACAGCTCTATGCCGGATGCTGTCTGGGATATAGACGTGTAAGAAGGTAATTTCTGTGCCTTAGGGGCTCCCGGTTCATTTAGGAGGCAGTAAATGCAGATGTGAAGCCTGCAGGACTCTCTCCAGACCTCAGGGTGCTCATGTTTAAGGTGGGGTTGTTGGTCTACATGAAGTGTGAGGCCCCTCTGAAGACTTAAGGAGTTCCAAGAAAGTGTTTGAACTTTGGCAAAGAGCCATTTATAATAATTGCCATTGACTGCATGCTTACTCTCTGCCTGGCACTATGCTAAGCACTTTACATGGACTTTTGTGTTTAATCCTCACAGTACCTTGTGAAATAAATATGATGTTTCCATTTTACAGATGAGAAACTGAGGTTCAGAGGCATTAAGTAACCAACCAAAAATCACCCAGCTGTTTTTGAACTCACTTCTCTCTGTCTGTGGACTAACCTTAGTCTATATGTTTAAATCTATGCTATGTAGTCTTTCAAAAGAAATTGGCATACTGCCCCAGGTAGTTATTTATTTACTTAACGTTTGGGAAGTTCCAGGTAGAACAATTTATTATTCAAGTTTATTATTTTTTTTTAAAGAGAAAAGGAATGAGACGAATCTTGAATGCAGTGGATGACTTTACCTTTGGCAACATGCCTAACTCGACTCTCTGGAGCAGCTTTCTGCACTGGGTGTTCCCTTGTGTGAAACTGGTCAAACAATTACGCTTGAAATCAATTTGACGACATTGGCAGATTTATTCCCTATTTTTATAGAATTCCATCTTCTTTAAAGATACTTAGCCTTAAAATAAATTAATAATCCCTCAAATATGACTGCCTTTTATATCTTTTATAATTTTGATACTTCTGAGTGATTTAATATGAGATCTGCCAATATTTAAGTAAAGCTGAGGAATTTAACACAGCAAGCGTGTATTAAGCAGTATTCTGTGTTAAGCACTGTACCAAGTACCCTGAGTTCCCTCAGAACTTGTGTTGTGGTGAGGAAATAAGATGTGTACTCATTTAACTAAACTGAAAGAATGTGTGTGTGTGTGTGTAGTGTAGTGTAGTGTAGTGTTAACAAAATAGGAGCACAGAGAAAAGATTGATGAGTTCCATCTTGGAGCATCAAGGAAGGCTTCATGGAGGAAGCTGCTTTTCAGCTAGGCCTTGACACATGGGTGGGCAGATGTGAATGTATGGTAGAAACTTGCTCAATTGTGGCTGCAAGAAAGAACATTTCCTCAGGGCTTATTATATGGCCATCACTGTGTTGGAACTGGGATTTCTGAGATGACTAAGGTATGTACATTGGCTGAGGGGAGAGGAAGCAAATGGTGGAAGCAGGTTATGGCCTCCTGGTCTAGGACCAGATAGTGGTGGCCTCAGTGCCATGGACCTAAGGTTTTGAACAGTTCCATGATCTAATTTCCTGTGTTGAGAAGCTTACCATCTCTTACAGGTTTACTGAGTGTCTCATTTTCTTTCATTCAATCCTCATACCAGCTCCAGCAGATAGGACTTCCTATCCATTTTGCATATGAGAAAACGGAAGCTTAGCAAAGTTAAGTATCTTACCCATGCACTAAGAAGTCGGAAACTGCAGTTTGAGCCCCAGTCTCCAAGCTTGGCTCCAAAACCCAAACCCCACCATAAGAAGGATGAGCTAGAGAAAAGGTTGGAAGTGAAAAAGCTCACAGGGAAGCAGTGACAATCGTCCAGATAAGAAGTGATGAGATCAGTAGGAAGGTGGGTGAACATGGAAGCATGGGTAAAGCCAGGGCAGACTCCATAGCCCTGGAGCAAGAAGGAGAGAAAGGAATGCTATGTGAAGTTTCAAGGTGATGGAGAGCAGGGGACAGGACCATGACCCCAGACTTCCCAGTGACTCTCGTCAAGGATGCAGTTGGTCAGACCATCCTGAGTTAGAAGAGTTTGGGAAGTGGAAGAGTGACTCAGATTAAAGCACAAAGAGCCCCAGAGTTATGATCCCAGACCTTTCCTAGAGGTACTGCCCATCACCTTTTACCATCCATGCTTCAGTTTCTCCATCAGTGCAGCAAGGCTGTAGAATGGCTTGTTGGTCAGAAGATCCCAGAGAGATTCATGGCCTGTCAACCAGCTCAGCAGTACTAACCTAGCTCTTGTGAAATGAGCCTGTTTTGACTGTCCCAAGTAACAAATCCATTCTGAACAGAATGACAAAAGCCCAAAGTATGCATTTCTTCTTTTCTACCACTTAGCAGATGCCTCTGAAAAGAAACCCAATCTCTGATTGGACTTCCTTTCTCTATGTCGAGAACTTTGGACATAGTAAGCAGTGTGGCCATTTCTTCCGACCCATGGGTCCATTTAAATTGAAAACATTAGGAGAAAGGAATGCTGAAGTATGAAGTATAAGATCAGAGACTGTCATGATTTCACTCTCTACAGCACCTGGCCTTCCTAGGTGGTCTCCCATCCAAGTACTGACCAGGCCCGACCCTGCTTAGCTTCCGAGATCAGACAGGATCGGGCTTTTAAAGAACTTTTTTTTAAGGAGCACAGTCATGTTCCCAAACTCATTCACAACCTTCCAGCAAGTAGGCTTCAGAAGAGCATCGTGGGCCAACTATAACTGTTCATTTCCTTTAAAGAGCACAGGTAGTGCTGTGCAGACCCCACAGAGGATCACCTGACATAGGGGTCAGGATATAAGAGAGAGTAGGTGCTTGTTACCCCCTTGAAGCTGTGGGCAGGCTCAGCGTCCCAAACATGACAGTCCACAGTGCCCCCTAGTGGTATTAGGTAGTCTGGTGCTCTTTGTTCTGGGGAAGGGGATGCCCCACTTCCTTCTCGCTGAGGAAGATTTACTCCTGGACTAGAGCTACCTCTAGCATCTGCCCCAGGTCCAGTGATGCCCTAAAGGAAGCGTAGTTTGAGAGGATTCAGGACTTGCCTCCAAGTATCTGCAAGAAAGGCTCTGAAACCAAGGGATGAGGAGATTTGAAGATTGGAAATGACCCTTGTTTTCAAGGGGTACTCTAAACTTGCTCTGTCCTAAATGGTAGTCACCAGCCACATATGGCTATAAAGCATTTGGAATTAAGTTGAGCTATACGTGCAAGATACACACTGGATTTCAGAAACTTACTATGAAAAAAATAATATGAAATACCTCTAATATTTTTTACATGTTGAAATGATATTTTGGGTTAAATATGTTAAAATTAATTTTGTCTGTTTCTTTTTACTGTTCACTGTGACTCCTAGAAAATTTTAAATTATATATGTGGCCTGCATTATATTTCTACTGGATAGCATTGTTCTACCCAGATAGGCTTTGGGCCAAGAACAAGGGCCCATATGACTGGGACAGGTTCCAGGCCTGCCCTTGGGCCAACTTCCAGCTAAAGCTGACCTTTTGGAGAGGTGGAGTAGACTTGGCCTTTGTGATTCACCCCTTAACTCCCAAAGAGCCCCCTGAAATCCCACCTTTCAAAAGTCATCACTTTGAGTTAATAGGAACTTTCAAAATGTAGGTACCCCAGGATTAGGAACCTAATACCTAGACACTATATTTTGGGATCCAGGATGCCTTCGTGATATAGGAGGGGCCCCAGAGGGAACTGGTGAGAGATGGAAAAAAAGGAAGTCATGTCCAGCTAGCTGCCTCAGTCCTCCTTTTTATGGTCAGCTCTTTGGTTTTGAGGCTGCCTGTTTCTTACAGATTGACCTCTGCCCTTCCTAAGGCTTTGCTTCCTTCTTACCCAACTTGTCCTTATGAAACGGGCAGTTTGGTGCCCTCCTTGGGAGTTTTGGAAGAGCCAAATGGAAAGTTTAGTTTTATTTATTTATTTTTTCTTTACTCTGTTATACGAATTCTGAGTGGTTTAACTGACCTGGGAAGCTGGACTTTCTTTTGAAACATACAAGCAAAGCTCATATACTTGGTGTAAAGGGATCCTTGAAGGCTAAATATAGCATTAAAATGTAGAGTATATGGAGCAAAATTTGTTCTACACGTTGGCATGCTTCAGACATATTTTAAGGAAAGAACTGACTGAGCTGTATGTGTTAGATGTGGTCAGCTTATTGTCTGGGTAGAAGCAGCAAGGGAACAGCACAATTCTCTAGGGCTCTCAGTGAATGAATCTTGGGCAGGCCTCTTATGAGGAGGCTGTCTCACCTAGAGATTTTGTCTTCGTGTTTAGGATTATAAATTCTTTGCCATTATTTGTTGGATACCTCTATGTGCTTAGCATTAAATGAAAAAGTAGTGAGGACTATTCAAGTTAGGATTTAGGGACCAAAATGAGTTCGCTTCTCACGTAGCATAATTCTACTCTTAATACTTGCAGTGCCTGGGATTTTGTTTTGTTTTGTTTTCTCTTTTAGGCCTTTGTAAATTGGGAAGAGGCTAAATTGACCTGGAGTTTTTTCAAACAGTCTTTCTTGAAACAGATTTTGACAGAAGGTAAGTAAAAGGTCACTCTGAGCAGTTGGAAACCAGAGTATAAGCAAGGGGATTCCACAGAAATACTGATCATCTCGATCCAGACCGTCCAGTGTCTGTAGTACCTGGGCAGAGGAACCTCAGAAATGCGAGCTTTTTATATAAGGAAAAGGAAACTAATGTTTATTTAGTTTGATACCTTAATTGTCTAATTTAAATCTCTCCACAGCTTTGTAAAAAAGATATTGTCTTTATTTATTATGGCTGAGGAAACTGAGGGCCAGCAAAGTAACATAACTTCTGCAGTATCCTACAGTGATGAGGAACAACTTAATTTGAATCCAAGTCTAACTGCAAGCCCCATGTTATATCATTTAAATAAATATATTACAAAAGTATTATATCAATTACGGAAAAATTGGAAAATAGAGAAAACTACCTGCAATCTCATTATCCTATCCTAACTTCTTATACACTACTTTTTTGAACTTTTTAAAGAACCAAGTTTTCATCATTTTATTTTCTTAAATGGTGAGATTCACCTGTGTGATAGTTTGGTCAACCTTCCAACTTTCTAAGGCTTTCCAGTTTAACAGTGACAGAGTTCTTGATGCAGAGGGCCAGCAAGGAGCTGAAAGTATATCTAGTATGGGTTTATTTATACCCAGCTTTAGTTCAAAGAATGAGATTTGAGGCAGTTATAAGCTGCTGAAGATAGTAGTTTCTCTCCATATATAAACTTAATATGTCTATCCATCTGTATATCAATTACTAAACATATTTTTAAGTCTTTTCAAAAATTATCTTTTAATTATAAAAATAATATAACCTTAATACAAAAATTTTGGAAAATAAAAAAATTCCCTATAGTTCTAGAACTCT
>NW_011889118.1:1566603-1577307 GCF_000151845.1 Pteropus vampyrus
GCAAAATTTGTTCTACACGTTGGCATGCTTCAGACATATTTTAAGGAAAGAACTGACTGAGCTGTATGTGTTAGATGTGGTCAGCTTATTGTCTGGGTAGAAGCAGCAAGGGAACAGCACAATTCTCTAGGGCTCTCAGTGAATGAATCTTGGGCAGGCCTCTTATGAGGAGGCTGTCTCACCTAGAGATTTTGTCTTCGTGTTTAGGATTATAAATTCTTTGCCATTATTTGTTGGATACCTCTATGTGCTTAGCATTAAATGAAAAAGTAGTGAGGACTATTCAAGTTAGGATTTAGGGACCAAAATGAGTTCGCTTCTCACGTAGCATAATTCTACTCTTAATACTTGCAGTGCCTGGGATTTTGTTTTGTTTTGTTTTCTCTTTTAGGCCTTTGTAAATTGGGAAGAGGCTAAATTGACCTGGAGTTTTTTCAAACAGTCTTTCTTGAAACAGATTTTGACAGAAGGTAAGTAAAAGGTCACTCTGAGCAGTTGGAAACCAGAGTATAAGCAAGGGGATTCCACAGAAATACTGATCATCTCGATCCAGACCGTCCAGTGTCTGTAGTACCTGGGCAGAGGAACCTCAGAAATGCGAGCTTTTTATATAAGGAAAAGGAAACTAATGTTTATTTAGTTTGATACCTTAATTGTCTAATTTAAATCTCTCCACAGCTTTGTAAAAAAGATATTGTCTTTATTTATTATGGCTGAGGAAACTGAGGGCCAGCAAAGTAACATAACTTCTGCAGTATCCTACAGTGATGAGGAACAACTTAATTTGAATCCAAGTCTAACTGCAAGCCCCATGTTATATCATTTAAATAAATATATTACAAAAGTATTATATCAATTACGGAAAAATTGGAAAATAGAGAAAACTACCTGCAATCTCATTATCCTATCCTAACTTCTTATACACTACTTTTTTGAACTTTTTAAAGAACCAAGTTTTCATCATTTTATTTTCTTAAATGGTGAGATTCACCTGTGTGATAGTTTGGTCAACCTTCCAACTTTCTAAGGCTTTCCAGTTTAACAGTGACAGAGTTCTTGATGCAGAGGGCCAGCAAGGAGCTGAAAGTATATCTAGTATGGGTTTATTTATACCCAGCTTTAGTTCAAAGAATGAGATTTGAGGCAGTTATAAGCTGCTGAAGATAGTAGTTTCTCTCCATATATAAACTTAATATGTCTATCCATCTGTATATCAATTACTAAACATATTTTTAAGTCTTTTCAAAAATTATCTTTTAATTATAAAAATAATATAACCTTAATACAAAAATTTTGGAAAATAAAAAAATTCCCTATAGTTCTAGAACTCTACAACCATCATTATTATTATCTTGTTATTTTCCTTTTTCTCCTTCTATCTTTACTTTTTCCTAATTATATTTCTAAATGGAAGTTAACTCCCTGTAAGCCTTACTTTCCCCGTCTGTGAATAGAGAGGTCCCCAACCTTTTTGGCACCAAGGACTAGGGCTCCTATGAGAATCTATGCCTGATGATCTGAGGTGGAGCTGATGCGATGATGCTAATGATGAGAAGCAGCTGCAAATACAGAAGAAATTTAGCTCATTTGCCTGTCGCTCACCTTCTTCTGTGTGGCCTGGTTCCCAATAGGCCATGGACTAGTACTGGTCTGCAGTCTAGAATTGGGGACCCCTGAGTTAAGGGATAAGACCAAGAGGTGTCTGGAGGCTCTCTGAACTTTGAGAGTGCATGCTTCTAGCATGAGCCTATAACATTGCCTGTAACATTCTAGTTCCACAAAAGTGAAACTGTTTGCAGAACTTCTGGGAGAAGTAACGATCAGAAGCCTTCTGAGAGCTGAGTAGAGGTGCCTTAAATATGTTTTTTGAGAGTAAGGGAGTACGCTGTTCACTGTACATGGTAGGAATTCAGCAAGTATTTGCTAATAAAGATTACTAGTGGAGGGAAGATGAATAGGGTAAAGGGGGTCAAATATATGGTAATGGAAGAAGACTAGACTTTGGCTGGTGACCCCACAATGCAGTATACAGGTGATGTATTATAGAACTGTTTGCCTGAAACATGTTATTAACCAATATTACCCCAATAAATTTAATTTTTAAGAAATTAGAAATACAAAAAAAAAAAGTATTTCAAGTTAAAAAAAGAAAAGAAAGGTAACTGCAGTGAAATTGTGAATTGTGGTAGTTCACTTTATTGTTAAGAATTTTGGAAACAGCAGTTGCTTATGTGTACTTTTTCCTCCCAGAGTTTTAAGAGCAGTTTAAATGAGTTGAGGAAAGGATCTACTCAGCAATGGTTCTAAATCGGTTGTCTCAATTGAAGTGGCGAAACATGTGTTTGCAGCAGCAGCTATAAGTTAGCCATGCACTCAAGCCTCCTGATCTAGGCCTGAAAGTGGTGCCGATTGCTTGCTCGCTCCACAGTTGGGCCTCTCCGGCCTGAATGGCAGAAGGCCATTGGGAATTTTCAGGTCCTCCATCCCCATGGCTGTGAAATAAAGAACCGGCTTGATAAGGACCCCTAGATTATTTTTATCTAAAAACTACAGCTCTAAAAAAGTTGAAATCATTCATTGTAGTGGCAAAATGTATATGCTGTTACCTTCTGCCCCCACATTTCCTGAACACTGTGTGTCAGGTGCTGAGAATACACAGATGAATGAGTAACAGGCCACGGCCTCGAGGAACTCATTCTCTCATCAAATATGCAGACATTTGTGTGGTTAAATTTGACACAGGGGCTGTGAGGGCTGTACTTTGAAACGTGAGCTCATTCATCATACATCTCTTGAATGCCCTCTCATTTCCTGGCAGCCTGCCAGAAAACCAGGGACTTAGAGATAGGACTGAGACATGGTTTCTGCCCTCAGGGAACTTATAGAGTATAGGAAGGAGAGGCCTATTGTGCCAGAACACAGGGAGTTCCCTGTGGAAAAGCCATTCTAGGTGGCGAGAATGACAAGAGCCGAGGCTGACTCAGAGCAGGCGAGAATGACAAGAGCCTGAGTGTACTCAACGATGACCATGTGATGGTGGGAGGTGAAGATGAGGTTGGTGAAAGGTGGCCAAAAACATAGCTTAGGGTCAGTTCATAAAAGTTTTCAAGTACAGAATTAAGGAGCCTGGACTTTTTGCAAATTCATTAGCGAGCCATTTAAAATTGTGAAAGCAGAGGTAGACTTAAGAGCTGTATTTGCAAAAGCTGGAACTGTTAGCAGTGAGGAGGGATCGAAGAAGTGCAGAGATGCAGATGGGAGCAACCATGTGGGCCAGTGCGTGGGAGGCCCCACGGAGGTTCCTGTTGCAGATGCAGTGGCTGGGAGATTATAGGGAGGTAAGGACCAGAGAGACTTGAGAGATCACTGCTTCTAGTCTCCTAATATTGCTTTCCTTTTTGAGCAAGTTGTTAGGAGGTAAGAATGTGCTGTAGGCACAGTTCAGTGCTCTATCTCCATAGTGGTCACTGCATTCCATTCACGGATAATAAAATAATGGAAGTTGGGAGTGGATTTGGGCTCTTGGGCTGATGTCTTCACCTCAAAGGCATTAGACTGTCTTAGATTTGAATTATGAACTTAGGCTCCAGAGCTTTGCCAGCCTCCATGGAGCTTTCTCCACCCAGAGAGGAAATTTTTGATGAGTCTGTGCACATAACTATGAACCTTTCATTTCACAGATTTCACACATAGATTATCTGACCTCCCTTAACACTTGGCACAATCATTTCCATTATTAATATTTTAGTAATCTTCCTATACTTAAAAAAAACTTATTAGACTGGTTTTATTGATTCTATTTTGTTTTGTCTTTAACTGGTTTGCAAATTTGCTGTCAATATATCCTCCAGCGCTTTCCAAATTGTTACTACTTTGAGATTATTTAAAATCAACATTAGGGCAAGGGACATGTCTTTCATTGATTATCTAATTTTTCTTCTTTGAGAGTATTTGCAAACTGGAAAAGTTGATAGATGATAAGAGAAAAGGAAACAAGAAAATAATGTATATTTGAAATGCTAATTATTTTGCTTTTCTATTTGTAGGCGAGCGATATGTGATGACATTTTTGAATGTATTAAATTTTGGCGATCAGGGTAAGGTGAAATTTTGTAGTATTTTAATTAAAGGTGAATACTATTAGTAGATACTCGCTGATATTTTTCTTTGCAGTTTGTTATGGTTAATGAAAAATGAACCTGAAGATTATAAAAAATGAAGATTGTAAAAAAACAAGTCCTGAAGTTTGAAAATTGTAGACCTTTATAAATATATACAGAGTATTGACTCTCTCTTCTCATGTGACTTGGGTGGCAGGTTCTCTGTTGAGATCCCCTGCCCTTACTCTTCTTTCTGCAGAGCTCTCGTGCTCATTTTGGGGGGCAGTGAGGTGCTAAGAGAAAAGGGAGCTTACCATCACAATCACTAAGATTCGTTGCATGTTTGTGTGGCTAGATAGGTCTCAATATTTATTTTCTAATATAACCCCAACATAATGGGAATAAAAATAGGAAAAAAATCAACTTGGCATTAATGACTTTCATAAAACAGTGCTGATGTTGGAGATGTTCTATATCCTGACTGTATCAGTGTTAGTATCCTAGTTGTGACATTGTACTATAGTTTTGCAAGATGTAACCATTCAGGGAAACTGAATAAAGGGTAAGTTGATCTCTATTATTTCTTAAAACTATATGTAAATCTAGAGCTATTGCAAAAAGTTTCCTTTAAAAATTAAATTAGAAAAAAATTTAAAGTACTGTGAAAAATCAAATAGGAAAGCTAGTAGGATTGCTGTTTTTTCCTTTTTGTTTTGTAGGTGTATATGATATAGTGAATAATCTTGGCTCCCTTGTGGCCAGATTAATTTTCCAGCCGATAGAGGAGAGCTTTTATATATTCTTTGCTAAGGTGCTGGAGAGAGAAAAAGATGCCACACTTCAGAAGCAGGTAGTCTTGGTTCTTTGTCACCATCTCAAGTGAATGCTCTCTCTAATTGTAAGGTAAATAGAAATGTGGAACAGTCTGTTTCCCTTCTGTCTGATCTGATTTTCTTCTAGATTTCATTCTTCTATCATATTTTGAATAATGACAGGACCCAGAGCTCACTTCTTTCATGACTTTCTCCCTTTCTATGTGACCTTATTCTTGACCTAGCTCTCTGAGAACTCTTGATGACTGTCTCTAGTACAAGGGCAGACCCCCTCCCAAGGTTTAATCTTAGGTGTAAAAACCAAAGGTGAGCCAAGGGATGCAGAGACTATGGCAAGGCTACCTCGAGCCTGGAGAGGAAAGGACCCGACCACTCAGTTTTCTCACCACACCAGTTGTTTATGCTTCTTAAGGATGGTGAAATGTCCAGAGCTGGATTCTGACCATGAGAATTTACATACTCCGGTTGGTAAATACAGAAGAGATTTTAATCTAGGTGTATTTGGTTGTAGAAACTTCCCTTTTTCTAAAACCATTGAAAATGTCTGTCTTAATTGAGAATTAAAAGCAAGGTAAGCTGGCCTCTTACGTGTCTTAGAAGACATTTTGCAAAATATATTTTTGTACACTATCTCAAAATGAGCTAATCTGGTTTTTCGTTTCATTTAGGAATATTTTCCTAAACTACATTGATAGGAACCTCAGGATTTAGAGATTTTTGTCAGGAGGAGCACACTGGCAAAACTAGCTAGCAATGTAAAAATTTGCTATCTACTTAAGAATAAATATCAGCAGGGAAGGTATTTCCAAACAACATTTGAAATAATTTATCTTAAGTGAAATAAAAACTAAACCTCCCTTGCACTCTGAAGGAGGCACACATTGTCTTTTTTCCTTCATTTGCTAATTGACAGAAACAAACACAGGCTACAGAAAAGCAGTGATGCCCCTCACCAGTTGAAAGAGTGATCTGTAAAACAGCAAAGGAGGAAGGTCAGATGTGAAGTTTTCTTTAGCTCATGATTCATCCAACTTTCTTCCCTCTCCCTGGCACCAGGAGGACATAGCTGTTGCCGCTGCAGTTTTGGAGTCCCTGCTCAAGCTGGCTCTGCTGGCCGGCCTGACCATCACCATTTTTGGCTTTGCCTATTCTCAGCTGGCTTTGGATATCTATGGAGGGGCCATGCTTAGCTCAGGATCAGGTATGCACAAGAGTTTTGCCAGTTTTGTTCTAATTTCTGAACAGAAATAGAGTTTTATGAAATTTAGAACTTGTGCACACACAGCTGATATCTGTGTCATGTAGGGAAAACTGTCAGTGGCTGGGGCTTTGTGAGACTGTTCCCCTCATACGAGGTCAGACCAGCCCAGGGTGCAGTTGGGTTTTTTGGCTCCAGGTCAGTCAGTTCCCCAACCTTACTTGGAGAAGTTGTTATGAATCCTTAGCTTTCCTCTCAGGCCTAAACTGTATTTTGCCAGGCACTTGCTTCCCTGTGCTTCCCCCTCCGGGGTGAGAGAGAAAGGCAGAGAGCCAGCTCTAATGAGCCTCCGCTTGGTACTGAACACATCCGAAGATAGTAAATACCACATAAATCTCACAGCCTGATGCATAAAAGCCTCTGAAGGATAACCCAGAGCCACTTGCAGAGAATAAAATTGATCTCAGCAAATAAAATGGTATATGTAATCCAGTGACTCTTGGTTTTTGAAGGAGAAAAGTGTTGAATGTGTCCAACTTTGAAACATCTGGTGCCCAGTCCACTAAGCATCTCACAGTACTTGTTAAGCCCTGGGGATGTCACCAATTTCAAAATGTACTGGGCCGTAGGCTGGCAGTCCATTTACAGTGTTTCATCTTGGGGTTAGCAACGGTGTTTTTAATTCTTCAGGTCACTAGACAAGAACCCTGAAGACATCTTTCTGCTGCCCCATCTCAGTGTAAAGAGCTTTGTCAGTTGCCATTTTACAAGTTCACTGGCATGCTTTAGTCTCCACTATAAAGGGCCCAAACTTTTGGTATTAGGAGAAAGGCCAAGTTTCTACACTAGAGCAAAGATCATTATGTTTGGAGAAACACCTGCTGTGAAACCAGTGATGTGGTTTGCAGCTCCCTGGGACTTGTGCTGTGGGAAGTACATTTCTGTCAGGCAAGTGCAGGGAGGCCTCAGTAGGAAGTGTGCAGAAATTGGGGATTCAGTTATTTCACAGTAGCTCTGCCGCTTTAGAAAGGTAATTACCTGGGAACAGCCTTTAATGTAATGCAATCACACAACATTGCTATGAGGAAAGAGCTGTCCCATTGATATAATGTTCACCTGGTGGAGTAATTAATCATAGACGTGTATATATGTGTGTATATATATATATGTGTGTGTATGGGTTTATGTACATAAACAAATGACCAATTGTATATTCCTACTCAAGTGAGATGTTGGTGCCAGTTTTGAGCATTAGTAATAGATTTATCAGTTAAAAGGGTCAGTGTTAGTTGATTTCTGATGTAATAAATTCTGTCTCTAATGGTTCCTATGAGAGTCATTAATAACTTTAGACTCAAAAAGCATTCTCAGTATCATCTTCAGAGAGAGGATAGTCTTGAGAATGGTCTGGTTTCTTCATCTGTGAAAAGAATGAGTGGTTTGGTGTGCTACTGAGGACTTTCAGGACCATTGTCATCTCTTGCCTGGCCCGGGGCTGCATCGGTGTCACTGTCCCAGCAGGGTCTTCTAGCATTTATCTCCTCATTATAGCTGCCTCTCATTTTGACCAACTTCCCACTCTCTGTAAAGTCCGTCATTGCTTCTGGTAGGGTCAGTGGGTCTCCCCAGGGTGCCCACTGTTCTTTCTTCCCTCGTCTCTGTGCCCCTCATCTCCCCCCATGCCTGACTCTTAGGACCACTGCTGCGTATCTGAATGCCTTTTCTGTGCCAGAAAATATTAATACTGCTGCTCTCCTCACCACACAGTCTTTTTTCCTCACTTAAATACCTCACAAAACTTGACTTTTTCCAGAAAGTCTTTCTGAATTAATCAGAAAAGAACAGCAATTTTCCGTGACTCAGTCCAGCCACGGTAATTTTGAAAGTGGAGCTTGCGACACTGCTGTCCTCATGCTCCGATTGCATATTGACCTTTGTCCTCACCCATGAAGTAGACACCTGTGACCTGAATTGGCCTCTTAGACCCTCCATCCTCTGAGCGGCCATCTTCAAATGTGAGACTTGCACACAGCATAGATAGGCACTGTATGTGGGGCACTATGGTTTTGTGTTGCAGTATTTGGGATTAGCACTGTATATAATCAGGGTTTTTGTAAGTGCTCTAGAGACTATTCTCAGAAATCTTTCTCATATCTTTTTTTTTTTTTTCTTCTCTATCCCCTTACATTAACTGCCTAGGGCTGCAATAACAATGTGCCACAAACTGGATGGCTTAAAACAACAGAAATTTATTGTCTCACAGTTTTGGAGGTCAGAAGTCCAAACTCAAGGTATTAGCAAGGCCATGTTCTCTCTAACAGCTCTGGAGGAAAAATCCTTCCTTGCCTCTTCTAGCTTCTAGCATATGTCAACAATCCTTGCCTTATAGATGCATTACTCCAGTCACATAGCTGTTTTTTCTGTATGTGTCTTCATATCATCTTCTCTCTGTGAGTGTTTCTCTGTGTACAAATCTCTCCTTTTTATAAGGACACCAGTCATAATGGATTAAGGCCCCACCCTAATGACCTCGTTTTAACTTGATTATCTCTCTACTGACCCTGTTTCCAAATGAGATCATATTCTAAGATACTAGGGGATACATACTTTTTCAACATTCTTTTTGGGAAATACAATTCAACCTATAATACCCCTCAAATCAATCCATAGTCTAAGGTTTCATCCATGAATTCCCCAGTTTCAACCTCTTTTGCCAAAAATGATTTAAAGCTCTTCTACTGGAATCACTGTTTCATGCAAGAGTTTGACGAATTTTGACAAATATGTGTACCCATGTAACCACCATTCAGATTAATATATAGAACATTTCTGTTGCCCCAGAAAGTTCTCTCAGAAACCTTTCCAGTCATTTACCCCACTCTTCATCTCGGAGGTAACCACTGTTTTGATTTCTGTAACTATAGATTAGTATTGCTTTTCAAAAGAATTTCATATAAATTAAACATTGCAACGTGGACACTTTTGTTTGGCTTCTTTTTTAAATTTTTATTTGTTTTTGTGTTTGACTTCTTTCCCTCAATATGAAGTTTTTGAGATTCATCCACGTTTTTTTCTCTTCAGTTGCTAAGAAGTATCTCTTTGTATGGATGGCCCACAGTTTGTTTATCCTTTCTCCTGCTGATATCAGTAAACCTCCTATGGACATTTATGTGCAAGTGTTTTCATGAACATGTGCTTTTATTTCTGTTGGAGGTATACCTAGGAGTGGAGTTGCTGGGTCATAGGTTGGGTATATGTTTATTTTATTAGCAGTTACTTGGCTACCTTTTTGATAAAGTCACTCTTAAAAAAGGGGGCTCAATCCCACTTTTAAATCTTTTTGTCAGCAGATTTTTTCCAAAGCTTGTTAGTTAGCTGTAGAACCGCATTACTTTGTTAGAGAAGAAAATTATACTGTGGGCTCCAATTCTCCCTGCAGATTTGTGGGTGTTCTTTCTATCTCTGTAGCTTCCTGCTGTTCCTGAGCTTATGCGTCTCCCCAAGGTCTTCTCTTCAGGACCTTTTCAGCTGAGATTCTTTTAACATGCAAGGCCACTAGTGTCCTTGAGTGCTCAAAGTAACTGCCTTCTTCATGTTGATTTAAAAAGCAAGAAGATTTGCTTGCTGGCCAGATAATCTTCTAGTTGTTAAGCAAAGGATCTGTACATTTATTCACAGTTGTCCTTTTGTTACTAGCTGTTTCATTTAGTCTGTGCTATGGAATGCTGGGAGTCCTTCCAGATAATTAAAACCATAGGCTGGAGCGTGTGTCTGCCCATTGATGATACCAGCAGGGCTCCTGACCCTGTTCTCTGACCACCCAGCGAAACTGAGGGTGAATGTGGGCCTCTTGTTTGGTCTCTGGCATCTCAGTGGGTTGTTTCCTTATAGGTCCTGTTTTGCTGCGTTCCTATTGTCTCTATGTCCTCCTGCTTGCTGTCAATGGAGTAACTGAGTGCTTCACATTCGCTGCTATGAGCAAAGAGCAGGTCGACAGGTAGGTAACCTTAAAGACATATCTTTAATCATGGTCTTTAGCCAAAGTGAAGTAACTTGCCAACCTTCTTTTTTTTTTTTTTTTTTTTCCATTCTGGACATGCATTTACACAAGGCTCTTTTAGAGGTATCATTTAGACCATTAGTGCAGTGCCTTCCCTGGGCTGTCTGTTGCACAGGCACCACTGGGTTAGTCCTCCCTATGGTAGGGCTGAGGGCAGCAACTGCTCTTCTCTGTGGAGGAAGAAATCTGGGCCCTGAAGGGTTATGGTAGTCCAGATTTGCAGAGATAGGTATAAGACAAGCTTCACAGCTCTACCTCTTACCCAGTGCTCCAGTGGGTTACCAAGGAGTTTCTTCAACATGCATTCCTACCCGAGTATCTGGTTCTTCAGTCTTTGAGAATCTCTGGGATCTCTGACATCTCTCCTCAGAAAAAGGCCCAAGTGCACAGACACGTATTGCCACAATTTTTTCTTATTTATTGACCCCAGATGAGGACCTCTACTTTGGAACCTCAAGCAATGGTTCTTTCCCCTGGTTGTGAGTCAAAATGTCCCATGGAGTTGGCTAGAAA